>NC_081539.1:11033550-11372507 GCF_030273125.1 Centropristis striata
CAAACTTACATCGGCGGTTGCGACGCTTCCCCTTGTACATGGTCATGGTGTACAGGTCCAGCTTTGCGCTCTTTCAGATCCGCTTTCAGGTGCAAACAGAGACTGAGAGCGTCGGGAGTTCGGCGAGCTGTGATACTTTCTCACCAGAAATAAATTAGCCCTTCAGATTCAGGGGGGATTGGAGGCGCTGCTTGAGCGAGGATCATACCATGCTCAGAGACGGGAGAGGGGGGGCCGGACTCCAGTGCGTCTCAGCCACGCACACATCAATGGACTGTCAATCACACGTCAACAGGAATAAGAAGAGAAATCAAGAAATGAAGGGAAAATAGATACGACTTTGCAAAACAACTGTAGAATACTCTGTCAGGATAATTGTTTTTGATCACATCGACCCTCAATATATATGACTTAAGTCGAGTAAGATTAATCTGTTTGTTATAGGCTATTGGCTACATTTTATTGTTAGAAATCAATATTTACAGGACAAAAATATCCGAGCTGATCAATTAATTATTTTCTTTCATACACATGGTTTGTACAATCATGTTATAGGCTGTTATTCGGTTATAGTCAATAATATGTAGATGATGATTTTATCTATATCTTATTGAACTTTATGTGATTTGTCATGTATTTTATTTTTATTTTATTTTATTGTGTTGTTGTATTTATCGCTATGTAGCTACAGCACTTAGGTTTGAATGCACTTTATGAATAAACTTGGATTGGATTGGATTATTGGTTATTTTTTGTGAAAATTATCAAAGCTAATCTTGTGATAATTTTAACAAGTCTGCTATAAAGAAATACTATACTAATCTATAGGTCAGTAGTAATATAGTATAATACAATTTGGGGTCTTTTGAGGACATGGATAATGGCAAATGAGAGATGTTTATTATTCCTTAACGTCAGAAATTGAATATAACTATTATTCAACAAAAAGGCATTATTTGATTTATTTCTAAAAAAATGTTTTTACATCTCTTAAGGTAAATATTTTAAAGCAAGACTGTAAATAAGAAGTTTACAGTCATGCTAGCAGCTCTTTGAGGCTACACACTTAACTTTGAGCTAAATGCTGTAAAAACGATACTTAAAATAACAATGATTAAATTGATGTTATCCAAGTTCACAATCTTAGTTTAGCCTGTTGGCATTTGCTTTAATGAGGACTGATTGTAAACTGAAGCTGAGGTTAATGGGATAGGCCTACCATCAGTTCTGAAGCAAGTGATAATCTGAAAAGTAAAGCCAGTGCAGAATTGCCTTTAACCTGCATTTTTTCTAATAGCCAGCAGGGGGCGACTCCACAAAATGATGGTACCATTTTGAGTAAAAGGGATGATAAAGCTGGTTATGCTTTAGGGCGTGGCTACTTTGGGATTGACTGGTCGCTATCATACTGTGTGTTTGTGAGCATGTTATGACAGTTAATTGCAACATTTCAGTTGTCCTAAAAATATCTTGTTCTGTACTAAGAGACACTCTCAGGAGCCGGTTAGCTGATATCAACATCCTTCTGACTTC
This sequence comes from Centropristis striata, assembly GCF_030273125.1. Classification (NCBI taxonomy): domain Eukaryota; kingdom Metazoa; phylum Chordata; class Actinopteri; order Perciformes; family Serranidae; genus Centropristis; species Centropristis striata. Next base: position 11,035,084 of record NC_081539.1, read on the forward strand.
AGGCCACTTCTGCAAATGTGCTGGTTCCAAAAAGCCAAAAAAAGCAACAGCTAAAAAGGCTATTTTGTCAAAAAATTTTGACACTACATGAATGTCTGAACTGAATTTCATGTCAATCCATCCAACAGTTGTTGAGATACTTCTGGCGGGCTTACATTGCCATGCATAATGCAATGTGTAGTTTTGGCACTTACTATTCTCCAAAAGTGCTTCAAATTTATTCTGACTTTCTGCTGTGAATATTGAAATTCAGATTCCCTCATACTACACATACTTTGGTCCTTTTTTAAGGGTTGGATTGGCAAAAAAAATCTGAAATAAAGCACCGTCTGTGACCTTGAAGAGTTTCTGCCTGGCTCATTTCATAAAGCAGTGATGGATCCTTTATGTATTAAGACTAGACAGAGGAAGCATCAAGCAGAGAGCCACTCCACTGTAATACTGTCTGATTATTATCCCACTCCGCAAGGGCCTACAGTGACATTGGCATAAAAATAATATTCCACTCCCTCCACAACCTCTGGGCACACTTGAAAAAAAAAGGTGCATCTCATCTTACTTGCAAAGGGGATTGTGTTGCTACGGAGACAAGGATAAGGAAGCGGCCTGGATGTTGATTTTGTGCGATCCACTTCACTATATTACATTATGGTGGTGTGGGTTGAATAACAATACCTTTTTTTGGCCCGGGATGAATTGTGCAGTGGAAACAAACAACTCTGAAAGCCAACTGCATGGAAGTAGCAGGAATTCAATCAATATTGCTCTCTTCTGGACCTGCTGCTGCTCTCACGTGCTCCAGAATGACAAATGGTCTTCTTTATGCTTTTACTTTGAAACTCAGAGAAGATTTAATCCCTCAAAGAGACTTTTGTAAAATGCAATTGCTGGTTCACGCATTGAGCAGGAGGTCAAGGTCAATAGTTGTAAAAAAGATGAATAAATCTTTTTAGCACAGATTTCTTTGAATGATAAAAACAAAAAACAAGGTTTAAACATGTTGCAGTCATCAGCAACCGGCAATGAGAAAAATCTTTATTCAAAAGTATAGCAGGGACATCTGCTGTCCATGATGGATTAATACAACAACAACCTCAAGAATACAATAGAAAGCATGTAAATGACATCGTTCACAGTGAAATAAGGACATTTTATCCTAATTATTACTATTTATGTGCTTAATTTTGGTTCTAAAAAATGCTAAATTCAAGAATTACTTTACATAAGGCCAGCAGTGTTTAATGCTCCCACCTGACTTGAGGCATTTTTATAATGAGCATCACACAGAATAAATCTCCCAGCAAAGCTAGACTCCCTATTAATTTTTTTTTTTTTACATATTCAGGATTATGTAGATGTTTTTAATTAAAGGCAGGGTTTAGCGACCTTGTGGTTAGTATAAAGAGCAGTGCTTCTTTTCTCTGAATAGTTGTGATGTTTCCAGTTAGATGTAAAATTCAAAAGCTGTGTTCATGTTTGGAGATAAAAATAGATTTTCTCAAGTTTTATAGGGATTATCTCAAAACTACAGGGGCTCAAATGTGAGCTGTGACATTTGTTCAGTCACTGCAGCTTGGATAATATATAATCGATAAGGACCACCTCAGCGAGCCAGATGCTTTCAGATGCACTGACTCAAACAAAAGTGCAATCTCGAGGCTACCAAATCAGCTGTGATCAATGTCTGTATGTCAGTAATGGAACAAATGACTCTATATATTGCAGTTGCACCCTCAGTTATACAGCTTTTTAGCATATTTCAGCTCACTGGGCCTTATTTACCAATATCTACCTATTTTTTTTCCATATTTTGATCTCACAAAAGTTTTTAGGTGTTATTTAACTGCTGAATTTTTCATAACTGTGTTCTTATAATGATAAATCCCATTCTCCTGGTCGATTGAAAGCATGTGCCAGTTAATTATAATTAGCATAGGTAAAAAGCCCGGCCAATCCTGATAAAAGGGCATGAGACTACATGTGTCCTAAGCTGCCTTTTTTTTTGGAGTTTTAATTAAAAAACAAATAGAAAACAGCATCTCTGTTGCCATAAATGTTGGCAATGTACATTTCTGCAAACCACATACAACATTAAATATCTTTTTTTTTCAACCAACAATACATTGACTATGAACGTTTGAACCATGGCAACACATTCTCATTTTGACACGTGATTTCAGTCGATTTAACCAAACTGGATACTTTTCCTTGGTGGAGGAGACCAAAAACAGAGTTTAAAACAGGTGAGATATATCAGATATCAGTGTCCAGAAAAGTCTAATTAACAAAAAAAGCTGAAAATATGTCGAGGTTCCCAGCTTGTTTTTTTGAGACTACATGAATGTCTTAACTGAATTCATGTCAATCCATCCAAAAGTTGTTGAGATACTTCTGGCAGGCTTACTTTGCCATGCATAATGCTAGCATGGCTTAAGATCCAAAATGAGTTGAGTGTAGTTTCAGCCCTTACTATTCTCCAAAAGTTCTTCAAATTTATTCCGTCTTTCTGCTGTGATTCAGATTCACTCATACCACACATACTTTGGTCATTTTTTAAAGGTCAAATTGGCGAAAAAAACCTTTTCTCTGGTGGATGAGACCAAAAAAAATTTTTTTAAAGGCGAGTGCTATCAGATATAGCTGCCCAGAAAAGTCTAATTAACAAAAAAAGCTGAAAATGTGTCAAGGTTCCCAGCTTGTTTCCACTGCCCGCATGTAGCAACAAAAACAAACAAGTAAACAAACAAACTTCTTGGTTGCATGCATTACACGTTCTAAATCCCTAAATGTTTGTGGAAGAAAAGATTCACATCTTCCCATGAGCCTACAGTGACAATCCATCACTACTAATATCATATTAGATCCTCTCTGAAGCAGCCACTGTTATTTCTCTTGCTATACTGCCCCACGGGGCTAGTTAAACCAAGTTAAATTGATTTACATCAATAATCTCTGGGTGCTACATTTCCCATTGTATAAAGGGATGACTGAAGAGATATTAGCAGCTGGTGTGGACGTGATGGTTTCCTTAAGAAGAATATTCCCTGTTCCGAGAAACCTCATGAAGTCTTTAGAGCACTAAGCACATCATTACCCTTTTTAAGACACAACGAGCTTCCTATAAGAAGTACATGCATCAATATGATCTAAAGTGTTCAGCATTGTGCTGGCATTTGAGACACACTTCCTGTTAACAAATGACCCTCATTTATAGCCGAGACAGAGGGATGCTGCCGATGCCCACAGGGAAGATTTTCTACATGATGGATATAAATCTCCTCAAGCCATCACATCTCATTGGCCTATGACTTACAGCCTCTCTGAGCTCATTAGACAGGCACTGCTTTTGGCACTGAGTAATTGCAAACCTATCTAGTGTGTCAACTGCTGCAACTGCTTAGCAGTCTGTGACAGCAAATCGGCTCTCTTTCTCTAATACTGAGCTTACAAAGCCTGAATGACTCATTTGTTTGGATTCGGTCCAGTTCGACAGACTGGTGTCAAGGTGTCAAAAATTACAAAACAAAACCAGCATTCACAATGAGAACCGTGCAGATAATCTCTAATGCACCCTGTTATAAACCAGTGCCACATTACTGCCTTGTTTGCAGTGTTTGTACATTTCTCTTTATACTTCTCCGATTTTATTCACGGAGATTATCCTCAACTGCTCAAAGAGGCTGCATGCTGAAAGAAAACCTGAAACTGGGAGGAACGATAATAATCCCATGGGAGAGTTCTATAAAAATAACATTATAAAGGAGAAAACCAAAGATCCCCTCCTAAAGGTACTGAGTACCTCTGAAAGCAAAAACTGCAGGAAACCTCTCAACAAGTTTTCAACAAGAGCATCCCTGTGGTTCAAGAGTCGATGGCAACCAAAAGCTGGGAAGGGAAATTGCACACTCTAGTGGAGAACAGACAGCATGGCAGCCAAGCCAATGTTTTTTCTATATTGCTGGATTAGTTTGTGGGTTTTCTTTATAGGCTGAACATACACAGAAACAGAGGCAGTGATGGTGTGTGAAAGTAGCCCTAATGATTTTATATGCATTGGTGCATTTTGTTTTTCAGCTGATTAAGCCCTATATTTAGATAAACCTTCTTTGGAGACTATCTCTTAGTGTCAGTAGGCCAACTCAAGAAATCTATCACATTATGTTTAAGGTGGTGAATCTGGGAGAAAAAAGTTGCTTTTTCCCCACATTTTTCTCATAAATCTGTGAGTTTTTTCGCGCAGATTTGCCACTGTAAATCTCTTAAATCTGCAACTTTTTTTCTTGTAGATTTGCCACTTTAATCTAGTAAATTTGCAACTTTTTTCTCAAAATATTACCTGAAGTTACCAAATATAGTTCTTTGCCTGATAAAGGGTTAAGGTAAAAAACTACAGGGAAAAACAATAAAAAAACAAACAATTTGAGCTATTTTGCTTCCATAACACGTCTTCTTTTAGACTATAGTGGGAAGAAAACGTCCAAAATACACTTTGAGGTGTTTATTTTTCTACACTTTCTCACTTTATGTCTGTAGATTTCTCCAGTTGCATCCCTATCTATACTCTGACAAAGACTTATAAATAATTATAACCATTATAATGATCATTAAAACCTATAGAGTCATAAAGGTTTTTCTTTAACCGCTGAATTTTTCATACCTGTGTTCTTATTATGATAAATCCCATTTTCCTTGTCTCCTTGTTGAAAGCATGTGCCAGTTAATTTTAATTAGCATAAGTAAAAAAAACCCAGCTAATCCTCATAAAAGGGCATGAGACTGCATGTGTCTTGAGCTGCCTTTTCTGGAGATTTAATTAAAAAATAAGTAGAAAACAGCATCTCTGTTGCCATAAATGTTGGCATTCTACATTTCTGCAAACCACATATAACAATAAATATCCATTTTTTTAACCAACAATACATCAACTATGAACGTTTGACACATGGCAACACATTCTTATTTTTCTATAATCTAAAGGATTTAATGATCATTAGCCTGATTTATAAAACATTTTATTGCAAACTTTCATGAAAATTAGATATTTTTTTCAGGCTGTTGATTGATTTATAAAAAGGGATAAAAAAAAGAGATATCCTAAATTCACTCTATTCAGGATCATAAGAGCTGACATGTATCCCAGAATACATTGGGCCAAAGGCAGAGAACCATCTGGCTGCTGCAGAGCATAAAACACAGGAAGTAAACAAACAAATAAACACACACAAGCGACGTACAAGCACCCAAAAAATTGCACTTGAGTAAATATATTAAGTTATGTTCCTCCATCAAGCACATGCACATAAACGTAAGTGCAAACAGATGGACCTGCTGCTGTGTTGTCACAAGCTATCTGACAATCTACATGCAATGCACTGCAGCTGCCCACATTCTCCAGCAATACCACAGAGAGGAATATTTAATGTATTTGCATTGCAGAAATGAGAAGGATTGCATAAGAGTATCTACACCCACGGCTTGATCACATGGGAGATATGGAGAAACCTTACGTCTGAAAGCTGTAGCAGCATTATATGGAGGGACAAAGTACTGACAGGGAGGAGGGTTTAGTGGATAAATGGGTCGAACACAGGACTTTTATCCTGAGACTGGGGAGAATGGGGTGAATGTCCTTTGAGATAACATACTTAGCTGACTTATTATTGCTTGTTTTGTTTTTCTTCTTCCAGCTTTAAATCTCAGTTTGGTTCGGAAACGGATCGTGTTAAGGTTAAAAAAAAAAAGAGCCTTTAGAGCAGCTATTCTCAACCTTGGGGTCGGGACCCCAATTGGGGTTGCGAGATGATTTCTGGGGGTCGCCAAATCATTTTGGAAGTCAGCTCTGTCTCCACTGTGTTAAAGTGTTCATGTGTTCATGTCATTTTGTGTCTTTTTTGGTAATTTTTTTTCTTTTTTGGTCATTTTGAGTCTTTTTTGGTCATTTAGTGTCTTCTTGGTCATTTTGTGTCTTTTTTGGTCATTTTGAGTCTTTTTTGGTCATTTTGTTTACTTTTTTTGGTCATTCTGTTTCTTTTTTTGGGTGATCTGAACTGCGCGTGTGAGATTCTGTTCAGTGATCGGGGGTCGCGGACAACATGCATGTTAAATTGGGGGTCGCGACTCAAAAAGGTTGAGAACTACTGCTTCAGAGCATTAACCCTGAAGGAGTGACTTGAAACACTGACCAGTCAGTGCTTTCGGCATTTTGTGAGGCATGCGTAAAGAAAGAGGCGTGAAAATGGAGCATTTTAGAATCCAGACAGACAATGTATATTTTGAGCATTAAAAGATATAAACATCTTCTGGCAGGAACTGATTATACAAGTATGAACCTGAAAGTGACATGATATGTCCTACTTAATAGCAGTGATGTCCAGCTACATTAACTTAGCCTTTGCAAAATCTTTTGCTCTGTTGTTGCTCTAATAAGCCGTGTTTCCATTAAAGTCAAACACATTTTGAAGCACAATTTTCAAATGTTGCAATAAAGAAAATGAGAATCCATCAGCTGGTTTAGAGTGAATAAACAAAGCTGCAGAAACATACTTTGGTCCGAAGATGGCAGTGTAATGTATTGCTGTAGGCTAATCTGTCAGTAAACAGGAGAAGAAGAAGAGATTGTGAGAGAGAAAAAACAACAAAGAGGTTGTTAATCGGACAACTTTGGTCACCCATGAGAGAACATGGAGTCTTCAGGAGTTGATTCAATTAGTCAACTTAAAATTGTTCTTGATCAGTCATGTGAGTTAAACGTAACGTGTTTTTTTTCGAAAAAGACAAATAACACCTCAAGCGAGTGTAAAAACTTTTAATGCACTTTTTTGAAAGTTTTATTGAATTTCAAGCTTTTCTCATGCAAATATTTATGTGTGCAGAGACATTTGTTGATGGAAACATAACTATTGTCTTTGGTAGAAAACTGGAGTAACTGAAAGAAGATCATGTTTATACAAGAAAAACAAAACAAAAGCTTCTTGTGGAGTGACAAAGGTCAATATGAATGAATACTATGCATATATTTAAAAAATACAGCACAAAATTATCAAATTATTCCACTTTGTTTCCAAATGTCTATTTGGGTCATAACATATGTGTGACATTCTGAAGTAAAAGTAATTTTAATGTCAGCTTATTATTTTCGTCATGCTTAATATCTTGAAAATAGTGAAAATCCCATTTTATCGAAGAGAAATTGTTGCTTCTTAAATCCTCAACGAGAAAACAAATAAACACTATTATAATGATGCCTATTTTAAGGCTGAGCATAAAAAAACAACTGTTTTCACCAATAATCTAATGCTTCAGTCTATCCAGCCAACATCCTCTCAAGTAAGACCTCATTTAGTTTTTTTAGCCTCTAATCTGCATTATCCTTTCCTCCTACTTACTTCCTTTGCCTTTTTTCTCTCCATCCTCCTCTCACTCACTCTGCTGTGTCTCTCTTTCTGCTCCCCTCTCTCTCTCCATCTGTCAGGGTCAGCAGAGTGCGAAGAATCACATTAAGAAGTATTCAAATGTTGAACTAGTCACAATTGCTATTCATACAGGCATTAAAGGCTGCCAAATCTAATTCAGCTCAGACGCTATCAGTGCCTGGGCCGTTCACCCAGTCTGCAGAGATAATACGAAGCACACAGGGAGGCGGCTGTTTGAAGAAACCTGATACACAGACAATAATGTCTCCTGGATGTAATGGAGCCACAAATGACTGGGCCGCTGCCCAGAGAGGCTGCAAATCAGGTGGATTTTACTTCATTTTTTTATTCCTGCTACATCTGAGATTAACAAGGCTTCTTTGCATAGAATTGGATAGTGACACTCTTAAAGAATCAAGTGATTAATGCGTCAAGGATGACAAATGGCACCTTTGGTTTTAAGTGAAAACCTTTAAAAGACTTCACATTGAGCAGTTATTGTGATGTTCAGCATGTCTGACTGAGGACTGATCTCATCCTAAATATAACTTCTGTAATCACTTATTCCAAGTCTCTACTCTTTAAATGATGTCACAGACCTGTTCTGCAGATTCTAACATTACACTTTTCCAAACTTCTCGGCTGCAAAGAGTCAAATCTGGACAAGGAAACAGATGCAAACTCTGCAGACTTTTCCAACTTTTGCTAACTTGTCCCTGCCACAAAATTTACATTTCACTGATCTTGATGCATATTTTGGAAAAGGCATTATCAGTGTGTGTGTGTGTGTGTGTGTGTGTGTGTATAACAAAAACAGCTGGAAATATTGCTCATTTTCATATCTCAATGTATCCAAATTCACATGGAACCTCTTTGCTTCAATTTTGGACATGTCGGGTACAGTGTGTCACTTTCCACTTGTTACATGCATAGTGGCATTTCAAAATAAAATACTGTGTTCACAGGTAACGGTTCAAAACATGACAGAACTTAACCTAAATGTTGGCCACACTGGACACACCAGGCTGCATAGCCATAATACATGCATGAGAGCATATAAATCTACTAAACGTTGCAAATAAAAACTCAACAATTTACAGTAGCAGACCTTATTTATATTTCCATGTCATGGGTTCAACAGAGGATACCATCATACACGCAAGGTACAGTATACTGTCTGCATCATACAGCTATTACTTGTAAAAAAGCATAGGATAGAAACAAGAATTCTAGCACTATAATACAACAAGATGATTGTTTTCCACATGATGAACTTATTTGGCCACACAGTGCTACACCTCGTGTTTTCTCCGTCTGAGGAAACAATCTCTCTGCATGTCTGTCCCTTCCTATACAGTAGCTTTATACAAGCATCTCTTCTCATCTCCTGAAGGAGTCACTGTTGGACAGAAGCATCATAAGATGCCCCTTTGTATGGACTCTAATGAGACTGTGAGCACTTCAACACATGCATACATGTAGGTCTCCAGTTGAGATGAAAGTCAGCTGTGTTTCTTCTATTTATCAAATAGATTATGCAAACATTTGCAAAGTAGAAATTAGTCTGCAGAAAAACACAGTGGTAAAGCTTGAGGGCTAATCATTGTGAAAACATGTATTTTTGTTGAAAAAATGGAAAAATAATTTACAATGTTTCCAGCTGTACACATCTGAGAACCTATTCTAACATAACACATTCCCTGGCCCTTAACTCTAATCTTAAATGGAGGCCATCGCTGGGTTTGTTGCCACAACTGACAATTACAGGATATTAATAAAAACTAAGACCAAGCAAGGCTGTATTAGCAAACCCCATGAGAGTATCAGACTGAATATTGCTGAATCATATTTCTTATGCTTTCAATATTTAACTTGTAGGAGGAAGAATTTGTTGTTCTCTGAAACACTCGAACTTCAATGGATGCTTATTCCTACAGTAAGAAGTCTGAAGCCTCAAACAGTCTTTTCTTTAAAGAAGTGCTGGAAACTGATTGCTTCTCAAATGTCCTCATCCTCACTAAGACATGACACAAGGACAAGAACACACAAGTAACTTTTGCTTGCAGCACTTTGTAAACAAGTAATAATTTAATAAATCGGAGAGACATTTTACTGTAATGATGGTATTATAACACACAGAAATAGACACATCTCTCTCTCTATAACCCGTACACATATACTACACATGCACATTTGTTTAACTTTATTAGGGTCCTATGAAATCTTTTATATTTTGTTTTAATTTTTTTTTTTTGAGTAGATTTTGTCATCAGAGAGAATGTCTAATCGTGTGGTGGATGAATAAAATTTCCAAAATTCAATAAGTGAGTATTAAAAATGTAATGATTATCAATTATTTTGATGTCTCAACAATTAACTACTCTTTTTTTATCTTATCACTAAGTCCTCTAAATAAACAAATAGCTGTTAGTGTCGATATTCCTTCGTTTTTTAGATGAATTAGCCATTTCGATGAGCTTTTTCATAATGACATAATTGTAGGGAAAACTCTGACTTTTATCAATTGTATCAACATTTTGGCAAATTTCACAACATTTTCTCTTCATTTCATAATTATTATTATCAAAGCCTGTCCTTTCAATGCAACTTTTGTGATCAGATTCTCCAAATCAATTCCACAAATCCATCCTTGGGCCTTATTGTGCACTAAATATGAACTCTCTCAAATGAGAGAATAGACATGCATGAGTGAATTAACCACTTTAAAACATTTCAGCTGATATAATGTAAAACATATGTTATTCTATGCCTTCTGCTTCCAGGCCTTTAACATGATGCGTGTCAAATTCAATTACACCAAAATCCAGACTTGGGACTTTTTTTTCCAAGGGTCTCACATGAGCACATTAAAACATGACCTCTCAAAAGCAAAACAGCAATTAAAGAAAACCAATTAGAAAGCAATGCATGAACTAAAATAGTATTTTAGGAAGAAACTGTTCCTGTGTCCATAAATCTGTGAGGCATGAGTGCAACTTAATGCTCACTGTATTGGTTATGACAGTAACAAGTGGTAATAACTGCCGTGAACCACAGTGTGGTGCTCAGTGACCATACAGTGAAATGGATTTACACACAAACACACACACTTCTGACTCCATGATCTTCATTTTACTCCATGTATGAGGAGACGAGGCTGACACTGTCGTGACCCATCATCTCAAACCAAATGAACACTTGATGAATTTCCCCTTTTGTTATAACAAGCGCTCGTCTCGGCCCGAGCCTCAGATTCCATTTGACAGGACGGCTCCCACAACTCAAAGTAATGAAGGCAGCCCATCTTCCCCTGTTAGATGAGGTGCATAAATACAGACACAGCTCATTAATAATTCTGTCACACAGGTAGGCTACGGGAAAAAAGGTGACACACTTTTACAGCTTAAGCTCTCTGAGTCCCAGAAGCTGCAAAGACCCACTTAGGTATGTTCACATCGTGTACCCTGAAAGATGCTTAAGACCTTGATACTGATTTTGCATCACACAAGAAATACTGCCTGAGTGCTACATTTTCAAGCATGAGATTTAAATTTTGGTGCAAGAAACCCGCCTCGTATTTCCAAGCAAATGTTCCTCCTTTTATACAATGATTAGTTTGCCAACTTGTTTACTTCTTGCTGCTCCACCAAGGCTACAGGCTAATAAGGATGTGTGAACAAGCCACAAGGAGTTGTCAAGGTCAGGCATGCACTTCAAGCCAGCTGCTATCTATTGAAGACAACCCCTCCCTGTGCGTATAAAGCTCGCGTTTGTCAATTATTCCTCAGAGACACGGAGCAGGCAGCTGTGTGTTGTGCTTCCTCTCCCTCAACAGCTGCATAGACGTTTTGGTCAACCTGTCAGCTCCGTACAGTCAGCCTGCACCTTTCTATTCTCTCTCTCCATCTTCAGCAACTTCTCATTTATCCAAAGAGGATTTCAGCGAGCGAGCGAGCGAGCAGGCGGCTCAGTGTTTTAATGAAATCTTCACAGAATATGCAAAAAATATTCTTTTTATAAAAGAGGTCAGTTCAGGTAGAAGTCATTACGCCTTACTGATTTCCTTAATTAAATCTATACTAGTCACAAAGGAGGAGACAGATAAAAAGAGAAGAAGCTGAGTTTGAGAAAAGAGTTTTTAAGCTTTGAGATAAGGGGGAAAATATCAGGACAGTGTACCAGATGTTTTGTTTAACTATTATATATTCAATAAGACATATGTTTGCTTGCAGATCTTTTGTCAGGAACCAATCTGCACCCTTTCAGTGGTGGGATAATCCGTCTAAACCGCTCCTCCACTCCCTGAAATAGCACAGGCTTGAGGTCTAAGAAGGCCAAGTGGCCAGTTTTGTCATGCACCAGTGCTTTAAACAGCGCTCCGAGTACCTTGGGATGGTTATGGCCTGACTGTAAACTGTGTCTGGATGGTGTCAGAGAGGTTACTCCTGGCCGCAGCTAATGCAAAGTGTTGACTGCAATAAACTTGAGGTAGTTAACCGCCATAATGCTCAGCGCGACCTTTTACCGGACAGTGGAGCCCCAAGGCTGGGTCCCGTCCTCCAGCTGTGAGTCAGTATCCCACACTGACGACTGGACGCAATGATTCACAAGCCCCTCTCAGATTTGCAGCGTAATTGGCGAGAAGGCCTTGTGAGTAAGAGGATGAAAGAATGAGGAGAGGGTGGAAGCAAAGTAGCGTGAGTGAGCTGAGAGGAGACGGAGGGAGAATAAATGCAGGAGTCAAATAAGGAAATGTGAGAGGAAAAGTAAACACTTGAGAGAGCAAGAGATTGCTCCGGGCGAGGTTATGGGCTGTTTTTAATGTTATTTTGTTTATACTGTCCATCTTCATTCGTGGGGGGAGAACTCCCCAGCGAGTCTGTCACAGTGATTCTTAATTCGCACACTAAGCGAGGGGAGTCACAGGGGTCACACTGCACAGCCCTGTGAGCAGGGGTCCGCAGAAACCCTCCGGGGTCGCAGTAATTATCACTGCATGTGTAATCACAAGTCACAAGCCATTACTCACACAATACGTCACCTTTTATCGCCCGGGTTTCTCTTTTGTCATTCAGCCTGAGGTGCGTATCGACAATTACGGCGTGGATTAAAAGACAGGCGTGAGTGACGGGATCAATTATTATGGAGTGTTAAAGGGCAGATTTTCCATTCTGGGGTCTGTGTCAGGTCTGTTATGAAGGCCTGTCTGTTTAGCTGATGCTCTGTGTAAAGGTCGCACTGCAGTGGTCTCTGTCATAGCAAGTGTGCACACCTGGTGCAAACACACAGCTTTCTTACTGAAGTATTATCTCGCAGCGTACACAAGTTGAGCATCTGTAAGAACATTAATCCTACACAAAAGGCTCATTACTCTGGCTATACATCGCTGGGATGTGTGAAGCCTCTTTTGTTAATGTGGGGGTTCCAAAATATGTTGTCTAATTATAAACATGCATAACTAGAGTACGGTTCTGCATTGGAGAGAAAGTCCAGGCGTCTCATTAGAGAAACTTCCTGAAACCCGATCTTATCTCATTATTATAGAAACATGTTTCCTAGGAAAAAGAAAAAAATGCTTAGCTATTAGGGAATCATACTGACTTAGGGATTCCCCAAGTCAGACTCTGTCCTAAATTCAAAATAACTGCAGATAATGGCAGCAACACTGTTGTTAGGTCAATGACAGTGAAGATGGGGAACAACATGAACACCGAAATAGAGCGATTGTGAGGCTAGTCAAACCTTATGATTAAGTTTCCCGGACCATGCATTAATGGCTATATATTAGGGTTGTTGATTAAAACAAATGTACTAATTAATCACAATTTTCTGTGAGTAATTGTGATTAATCAACATAGTTGGTACCAATGGATCCATATTCAATGTTCTTGGATATATATATATATATATATATATATATATATAATAAAAAAGGGGTTTCCTCTCATCCATTATTAATGAAGTTGTCATCTTTTTTTTGTCCATGACGCAGTGGACAATGAGAGCTTTTAATATAATGGCTTGTTCATATGAGTAACCTATTGGTACATTATAATCTAATAGAATATAAAATGCAGGCATAAAAAGAGCAGTGTTGATTGAAGAATCAAATTTACAGTTTTTTTAAGCTAAGATAGGATAAGACACAGCCACGAGATTAAGAATTGCATCTGTAACAGGAAGACAGGTTTTTTTCCAATCTAAATTTAAGTTAAGATAGGACAAGCGGATATTTCTCTGTAATGACGCCCCAGATCTTAAATTCCAAACAATGATCCGTTCATCCAAACCCATCCTGTCTGCATCAGCATGCCCTAAATGTGAACCGAAGCTTTTGGTAGTACACAGGCATCTCTGATTATGCATAGGGAACAATTATCCAACTCCGTTCTTCTTCAGTGGTCCAGAGCCACTTCCCCTCGCTGCCTCTTCTTCTCTCTCTCTCTCTCTCTCTCTCTCTCTCCCTCTCTCTCTCTCTCTCTCTGTAGATGGATGTAATATTAATGAACACATCTCAGCCAGGATGCTTGTTAGGCTTCAAGCTAATCCTATTTCTCACTGTCCCCACTGTTCACCTCAGACTGGGCTTCCATCAGCTTATTTACTAACTGCTAAAAGCTACAAGAAGGGACAGGAGCTTTGGGGATCGTTCAGACTCTGGGGGTGGCTGGTCGGTCAGATGGAAGATATGAAGACAGGAATGAAGATGGATGTGTCCTCTAACTTACTGACTCATGGAGGCATCAGTGTTGTATTTCAGATCCTGTCATGATCACTGGTACCGTTACAGGGAAAGCAATCATGTTACTTAACTACACTAAGAACTAATTAGTTGCCTTGTAGTGTTTCCCCAAAATTAATGTTTGTTTCTTTATTGGCAGGCTGTTCTCATTCACTGTCTGTAGTTATACCTACGAAAAAGTAACGCTGTAATAATTCATACGCCATGTTATCATGAGCTGTGAGCCAGGACATACAAGGCTGCCTCCAAGGATGAAGTCAGGTGATGATAAAGAACGAAAACGTCTGCATAAGGAGGATGTCGGGCAGAATGATGGGTCAAAGAAAGGACAACAACCCAATAAGATGCTATGGGTTTCCTGTTTTATATGACAAACAGTTATTTTCACAAAAACACAATGTTTTCATAAAGATATCCAATTAGTTTTGCTTCCTAAACCGAACCAACTGTGTGTTTACAGACAATTACACATCTGAGCCGGGAGTTCCCCAAGGCTCCATTGTGGGGCCTCTTCTGTTTAACATCTATATGCTTCCACTGCCCCAGATCAAGGAAAACCACAAAATTATTTATCCTAATTATGCAGACTTTTGGGGCAACGATTAAACGTTGCCAAAAACACACACCATACCAGAAATATTGGTGAAAGTATGGACTCTATATACTGACTTTAAAACGGTCTTAATGTGAATGTTTAAATTCAGATCTATCACCTTACTGCTGTTGCTCGAATCCTCACTAAGAACAAGAAAGTGATTCACATCACTTCAGTTCATAGGTCTTAACACTCACTTCCTGTCTGTCAAAGAACTGATTTCAAAATACTACTGTTGGTTTATATTGAATGGTTTAGGGTCAAAATACATTTCTGATAATCTAATACAGTATGAACCATCCAGACCTCTCAGGTCTCATTGAGAACATGGAGAAGCAGCGTTCAGTTTTTATGCACCATTTATCTGAAACAAAATGTTGCAACTTTAATTTATTTTAAATCAAGACAAAATACTTTTCTGTTTACCACTGCCTTTGATTAAATCATGTACTTCCTACACTGAACTGTAACTCTTATTCTTGTTTATATAGCTAATTCTTTTTTATTTCAGCGTTCTTATTTCCATTCTCTTGGCTCATTTTTAATTGTTAATTTAAATGTACTTTTATGATGTTTTACTTTTGCACTTTGTTTTATGTAAAGAACTTTGAATTGTCTTGCTGAAATTTGCTGTATAAATAAACTTTCCTTGCAAAAAACATGGTATGTAGGAAAGTATTGAGGTAATAACCACTTCTTTTGCCACAAACTGGGTTTGCTCTTTTGCCGAAGGCGACAAAACACAGAGATTACCACAAAGTATTGAAAGAGAAAACAGAATATTAGAGTTGTATACACTTGTGTTTCCCTTTTCAAAAAATAGTTTGGCAACCAAACTTTAGACATCTTTTTCTTTCTTTTTTTCTAATGTGATGCAAGCGTGTGACTCTGCTTTCAAAAAACGCCAGCAGTGTTGTTTGTATCAAGCAGACTTTGATTGCGTTTCTTATTAGCTGCCTTTCATCCGTGCCAGATTACAGATTTCATTCTTTCTAAAGTTATTATTTCATTTATGTTAACAGCAAGAACTTCTAAAGTAACACAGTTTTAATTGATATGGACAAATAAAAAAAAAATCAATGTAGTTAGGAGCAACAGTGTTATTTGAATACAGTGATGCACTGCAAAGAACTTCTTTAAATTCTTTAAAGCATCCATGAGTCTTTTTTTCCTCCTTTGTATCATGTTGAAACTTGTTCTGTATACCCATATTAATAATATTGTTTCTTTGGACAGCAATATTTGCTGTTTTCACAAATTTTTCCACAGTATAGTTTTGATTTGATTCAGTATAATATGCGACAAAATGTAAAATAATCAGTTAAATGTATGTCACCTCACACAAAGCAACTTAAACATAATTTGACAATGTTACAACTGTACTCATTTGTTTTTCATTTAAATGGTAAGCTAATAAAAAGAACAATAAAAGACCTCCTGTTATTTACTATAAAGTGGGAATTTCAAAATAAAGATGTTGATATTTTTCACTTTGGATAAATACAGTGAATCATTGCACCCCATATGAAATGAAAGTCAGGAAATGTAACACTTGTTAATCAATCTGGAAGACATAAGGTTTAAACTTTTTTTTTTTTTTTTTTTTTTTTTTTTTTTACATTTGTGGATCCTCTGGTTATCCACTGGAATATCCTGTGGCTATGAAATAGATATTACATTTTTTATTTTGGGGTTTTTTGCTTGTGCTGAGAAAGCAAGTTTTTTCTTTTTTTTTTCTTTTGCTCAAGGGCACTTTAACACATTGGCTTTTGCATGAAAATCCACACTGCAACCTGCCACACAACAGCACACTTCTCTGCACCCCGATAGTCATTTTTTAAATATATTATATTTAAAAAATTAACTATCCCACTGCTCTGTGGCAGAGGTGCCGGAAAGTGAAACATTAAATGTTTTCGACCCTATATTACATATTTTATAACCAAAACTAAAGCACAAATAAACACCTGCAGACAAAAAAATCTTGTTTTCTGAATGCTACACATGAGCATATGCAACCGCCCACACACTCACACACATACAAACCCCCCTCACACACACACATGCAGGTTTCTGGAGCCCACTGAGCTCAGCACTCTGATTCACAGCTCAGTGTTTCTCTGCCTTCTGAACCCAGGTTTCTAATCAGAGAATTAGCTTCAGTTTCCCCTGCCAAAATCCACACAGTAATCCATCTCACTTTGTCCACACTGTGGCTCATGCCCCACTAAAGCATTTGTCAGTATGCTTGAAAGAGAGAGAGGGATATAGAAAGAGAGAAAGAGACAGACAGAGAGACAATAAGAGATCCTGGCAGCCGGGGAAATGTGCTTTCCTGGTTTTCCTGGGTGGCTTTATTAAAGCCTATTAAGAGCACAATGACAATCTTCAAATTTCTTCAGTATTGTTTCCACAAAAGAAACACGTTCTTCTATTCTGAATACATTACAGCTCAGATAAATCCTCTGTTTGGCTATACTGTTGATGTTATTGCATGAGTGTGAGCCTGCGCGCTGCTCCGTACCTGCTGTTATGGATGCTTTTGTCGAGTGCTGGGTCAGGCCAACTGTGCATTCAACGTCCGGCCCAGTCCCTCAGAGCGTGATTAATGAGGGAGGAGACGGACAACCAGGGTGCATTCTAATCACCCACAAGGACAAGGAGAGATATGGAAGAGAGGGAATACCAGAGCAAAGAGAAAGAATGAGAGACACAGAGATTATGTATTGATATTTCAGTTTGTATGAAGTGTCTCTGCTCTGGTTCCCTTTTTTTCTGAGACGTGAATTCTCCAACATTTCCCATCTGCGAGAACACATCGACCCCCACATGCGAGCGCACACATGCTCAGACACACTGAATACTCTCACAGCCTCAGAAGCAAACACGGGGACATGAAAGACACAGAGGGGGCCTTTTGGGGTTAGCTTTGGCACGGCTCAGTCCAATGGATCACGAAGAATTGGCCCATCTAGTTGCATACTGCAATACCCATAAGGCCTCTCACTCATGACTGTTCATGCCTCTGAACCTGGCTCTCAAAATAAAGTTACTGAGCTGTGCAGTTATTGTAGACATAGTTGGAATTATCTATGCAAATTTCAAAGTGAAAGCGAGCCTGTGAATACTAATGGGGAATGATAGAGAGAATTACAGCAGCCAGGTGGAGAAAATGCAGGAGGATTGGTTTGGATAGACATTAAAGAAAAAAATCCCCCTCGGGTATTCACTTATAATGTTAAGCCTGTGATATTCAGAGCATTTAGAGAGTTTCATGTATTTTGTGAGGAAGTGTTGCAATTTACTTTACAGCCTCATTTTTGTCTATATGAGTTACATATTTCCTTCCTGCTCCAGGATGCCTTTTAACCTGAATATAACAGAGGGGTTGGAAGCGAAAAGATGCTGCACTTTTAACTTTTGGAGCTGAGTCCTGACTCAAAGCCTTAGTTTAACATTATAGTAAATGTGGTGAATCACTTTATTGCTGAGAGAGAGAAGAGAATATCGATAAACAGCCACCATAAAACCACAAATTGTTGTTTTTAAGATAAGATTAAGATTTATCCTTTATTAATCCCACAATGGGGATATTCAACCTCTGCATTTAACCCATCCACATTACTGCGCTCAGGAAGCTGTATTGGGGGTTATGTGCCTTGCTCAAGGGTACTTCAGTCCTGGGATTCAAACTGGCGACCCTCAGGTTACAAGCCCAATTCCTAACGTCTAGGCCACAGACTTTTACAATCTGGTATATCGTTTGGTATGGTATGCTTTTCTTGATAATGATTTTGGTTATTTAAAAAAAAAACATGGAAAATGGCTAGATATCAGCTCCTAAATTAAACTCGTATCAGCTATTTTTGTTGTTATCATTAAATTTGTCCAAACAAATGTACCTTTACTTGTACCAGGCATTAAAATGAACAAGAAATTGAAGAAAAAGGGCGGTCTAATGGTTTTTTCCATGACTTTATAAAAAGATATAATGTGTTTATTAACAAGCTTAAGGTTGCTTTTTGCAGGATTTTATACTTTTGGACAGATCCATGTAAGCGGTGTTCCTGTTTTTTCCAGTGTGATTGTAACTAAGTACATTTACTCAAGTACTGTACTTAAGTACAATTTTAAGGTACTTGTACATTACTTGTGATTTCTTTTTTATGTAGCTTTATATTACTCTTACTCCACTAGCTTTAGTTAGTTTCCAGGTTGAGATTTAACATAAAAAACATGATACATTTAAAGTGATTAGACATTTTTTTTTTTAATTAAACCTCATAGCAGTATATTAAGTAGTTAAAATGAGCCCTAACTTTAAATGCATAGATGCATCAATAATAACAATAATACAATAATATATTTTGAATATATACTGTATATGACAATCTGTATGAGGCCATTCTGCATAATGAGTATTTTTTTACTTTTCTCATTTAGGTACCTTTTGATGCTGATACTTCTAATTAAGTAAGTTTTGTATGCAGGACTTTTATTTGTAGTGGATGAATTTCACAGTTTGGTATTAGTTGAAACAGCAGTGGTGGCTTCAGATCCCTTAATTCAGTAAAAGTACTCTTTGTGCCAAACTAAGCTCATTAGATGGCTACAGCTTCATACATAACGTACAGATTGGCAGTAATCGTAAAAGAAATCAAATAAGTGTCCTTCCTGAAATGTTCAGCTATTGTTTTAAGCCACTTTTAGTGTAAAAACCTACAAGTCTATTGCATTGCTGCCTTCAAATAGACTCGTGTTTACCGTGTTCATGAGAAGAGTCCATATGCACACCCCTCTCTCTAGATATTCATAACCTTGGAAGTGGTAATTTTCTGCAAGCTCAGAGTTCATGAGCTAAGACATATTTGCTGATGTTTTCAGAAACAATGGAGGACATGGAAGTTCATGTTTTGGTGCATGGTAAGTAAATATTCAACCGCAACTCAAAAAGAAGTTGGGATGCAAAACAGAATGCATCAAATCCAGAATGAGTGTATATATTTACAGAAAAACAAATGTCTCCCAGTTAATTGAAAACAAAACAAATTAAACTTTTTTGAAACTGGGGTTGTATTGTCATTTTCCTAGAACACACTCTTCTTTCTAATTGTATTATATGTCTGAAAAAATGCAGATTTTCTCTTGCAAATAGTAAAAGCAATAGTAACAGTTTGCATCCACCTATCAGCGGAGTTCTTCAGTCTATTCTCAGACTATATAATATCAGTTTTGAGGCATGCCAGACGATGCAAGGAGTGCCTGGTTAATCATAGCAATACAATGTAAGCAAAAAAATGAGAAAACAGAAACAGAAAATAAATAAAAAGATGGAGGACTCTTGTGAAGCTGATTGCGGTTAGCAAAAGTAGGGCAACATGAACTGCTGAATATAGGCCCTTTTTGTTTTGCGTCAGCATTATCCTCGCTCGCCAGCATATTCTGCATTATTTCTCATCGTATTCTGATGGGTTGGTTTGATTGATTAGCTTAATTATCCCAAAGGGAAATTGGTTTTCAACGTGGGTAGAAAATCGAACAATAAGAACAATCATATTGCAGACATGGCAGTCGACCAGCATACATGGCGTCATAGCGCAGAAAGTGAGGAAAAACAACACAGCGATGAAGCATTGATCAAGTTTTCAGCACATTTCTCAAACAATTGTCAACTTCCAAATTGGACTGCCTAAAGTCGCTGAGTCTAAAGGCCTTTAAGAGAACAGAAACCAGCATGCGGCCAAAGTCAGTGGTAGGATCGCCTGAAAATAGTTCAAAATGACATTGCTCCAACTGTATTTGGCCAGATATCAATGCATCCACAAATAAAACATATGCCTCCAGTCGGTGTATTTCCACACTGCCAAGATTTTACACACTTAACTCCCTGCACACTCTACCTGTCTTCTCTTTCTTCCCGATATACTTCAGTTCTGCATCCTGTGCTCCTTGCTATGCATCATGTTGGCCCAAAATGACGATTGATTGCAGTGCCACTGCCTTTGTAATCCGCTTAGGATGGATTTTGCATCTAAATCACTTTATTATTTATGTGCCTAACTCTTGCCAATGCCATTTGGAGGCAGTATGATTGGTGATCCATCACACATTATCCTTCACTGTGGTCATTAATATTGTAATGGGATGGACCTTCACCATGAAACTTCCAGGTGGAAGCGAATGCAGATCTCTACGGGGAGGGTCGGGCTACTCAAAACAGTCCTGCGGGAGGATTATCAGGTGTGCTTGCTACCAGACAGACTCTCCAGAGATGTTGTTAGTTCACCCTCTCTCTGCTATTAACCTCACTCTCTTCTCTCCCCCTGCTCACAGGTTGCACAGCAGCTTGTGTCTTCATACATGGCCTCTCTGAGAGAAATGTGCGATGTTATTCTTTCATTGTCCTTTTCCATCAAGGCTTCAATCAGCGGCTGCCAATCACACGCATCTGCTGCCTACAGGCAGACGCACACTGTGCCACATCAGGACATAGTTGAAACAACCACCTCTGTAGATGAGAAAAACAAGAAAAGATAGATCTACATCCTGCCATATAAAGGGCAAGAGTGATATGCAGCGCAAAGTATTTGATGCAAATTCATCAAAGGAGACTTATAACTTTCAAACACCTCATTTCAGCTAACTGCAACATAGAACACTGGGTGTTCAGAGAGCATAGAGGGTTTTATACATTGTGTTGTATACATGCAGATTTGGAGACTCAGCAGCTCACTAGTCAGATTTTGTTCATGCTGAGACAGCTGAGAGCAAAACAATCTGTCACTTTTTGACTCTGTGGCAGCCCACTGAGTCCAGTGAAGAGCGAGGCCATAGAGATACAGCAGACAGATCTCAGTGGGTGAAGAAGGGACGCTCAGATGCATTTGAGGTTCATGGATGCCAGCAATCATCATGTCACTGTGTCACGAGGAATTCCCCCAGTCAGCTTTTAGCCAGAGGGAAGGGAAGGGAGCACACAACAACAGCAGCAAGTGAGTGGTGGAGATATTTCTACTTATCCTGCCTTATGCCACAACACAGCCGCTGACCTCAGATGACTGCAAGTGGTTTTATTGTGAGCTCCACCCAACTGAGCAGAAGTCTAATCAGACGAATTAGCTAAAAATGCAGATTTAGCTTGGCATGCATTTAAAACTAATAGTGGGCAATGGTGAGACAACTCCAGGGAAATTCTAGATGTAATACTGGACTTCAATTGGTGTGGAAGTAGTAAATCTAGGCACAAACACTAAGGACTAATACATAGCTTAATAGTTTAATTGATGCCTAGTATAATTTCTAGTGTATTTATTTACTGTATACTAACTCTCAAGACTAAGCATATTTATACACATTGCAGAATTAACTGCAACAAGGCCTTTTAATGTTTCAGCACCATGGACAGAGACAATGGGCATCAAAATAACAAACCAAAAAAAAATTGGATCCGTGGTTAACGCTCTCTACCCACCATTCAAGGCACATAGGAAAGGGAAAAGAAACTCGCTTAAGTTTGAATTTTGCTTCAACATACTCACCATATTAATTGGTCGCCCATACAATTGGAATACTTTTGTTTTCAGACACAATCCTCTATTATTTGTTGTTTTTCATGTTATTTTCATTGTGATATGTTTGGAAGAGATTGATTAATAAAGTTTTAAGAAGATATACAGTTTATCTGTCAAGATAAACCATGTAAATTACACTACACTACACTAGGATTGCCTGCATGTCTAGTATTAAGTCCAGTAGAGTTACAGAAGGGGACGTATTGTGCTTATTCACAGGTTCACACTACAACAGGTTTACATTTAAATGGGAGCCAAACCTAAACGGCTTGTTGAATCTCATGTTTTCTGATCTGGGTTTTCCATAACATGTCCTTTTATAACAACAGCTAAAACAGTATGCTATACATATTTGAATTATTTACAGTACCAAGTATGGGAAAAGCCTGGGTTTAAATGTTTCAGCACCATGGAGAGATACACAAAGAGAAAAAAGCAAGTATACTCATAAAGAAAACAATATTTACTTTCGTGCTATTCTTTCTGCTCAGCGTTTCATCCCACAATGGAATTTATAATAATAATAATAATAATAATAATAACAACAACAACACATTCAATTTGTGCAGTGCTTTTCTAGATACCTAAATATGCAGAAAATAAAAAAGCAACCAAAAAAATATAAAATGTTGGAAGCTCAAACAATAGTAAATGATTATTATTGATTAATATTTGCATGTATTTCCAGTAAAGTATATTATACTATATGGATTTGTATTCTTGGCTTTTTTTTAATTTATTTTAATTTTCTCTTTTACAATTTCTGATCAGTTTTTGATCCAACAATGCAATTCACGTAGAAAATAAAAAAGCAAACAAAATAAAAAGTCAAATGTTGGCCCAAAGATTTAATAATTTAATATTGTTGAAGTTACTGAGTTTTACATTGGCAGATGTGGCCCATCATCCTTTGATTAATATTTGCATGTATTTCCAGTAAAGTCTATTTATTTCTGTGTGATATGGTAACTGCCAAAGCAGTATACTATGTGGATTTTCTCTATGGCAAAAAGTGTCCCAATTAGCACTATAAAGGATACAAGAGACAATAGAGGAATTATTCCTCTTGCTGCTCTGCAAGGCTGAATATTCAACATCTGCATTTACCTCAAGTGCTTTTAGAGACATTGCTTCATGCATGTAGCTCTGAATTGCGTAGACACTGCACATACACTGTTCAGAACAGAACTGGGTGCACTGCTATTTCGCAATGATTGCCATCCTCACAGTCGTAGATGTGAAGTCCTATTCATATGTGATAGGGTAATGGAGCATCCACTTTTTTCACTGAGCTGCCAGCTGTGCTATTATAGAATTTTGTCCTTTTGTTCATCAGCTGTTTTTCATCCCTGCACACACACAGAGTGACAGTCTTATCTTCTGTGGTGGCGGCAGGCTACGACCTTCGACCCTTGCATATCACTGAGTGCACAGATTAGTCATCACCAGTGCGTCTGAGCAGCCGAGGTGGATCTGTGCAGCTGCAGCATGATGTGATTATTCCACTGACCTCTTTTCCAGTGACCACTGCCAGCAGAAAACCATGCTTTTCAAATGTACCTCTGCCTCCACAGCCACATGTTCTGCTTCTCTCTTTGTTGGATGATCTCAGTAGCCATATATAGTTGTTAAAGCACCAACACATCTGCATGCAGCTCCTCCAGCACCACAGAAATATCAGCTCACCTGCAGATGTGATCCCTGAAATTGAGGTGCAATCAACTTGCAGGTAATAACGCTTTAATGAAACGTTTTTCCAACAGGAAGACAAAGCCTGTGCGGAGGTCATTCCTCAACTCCGAAATCATTATATGGCTGATTCATTTCACCGCCATGTTAATATAAAAAGCATCAGCTTAGAGGATGAGACTGAGGGTGTCCTTAATTGTCAATTAAGGATGTATCTCCCGGTCATACGCCCGCCACATGACTTGCAGATTGAGTGATAACAATGAGGGCAGGGTTGCTTTGCTGCGAGGTCGGCTTGGATTGACTCCAGAGAAATGAAAATACTTTCTATTATGTCTGCCTTCTCAACCAAAAACAAGCAATCACACGTGAAGAGGGTCAAATGATTTGCAGATAAGTAACAAATAAATCACCAACACCATTATTATGGATATGGTAGAGTGCTCAGTGATGGTTTTGGCTGCGACTGGCAATGGTCCTGGTTTGCGACTAGGTTTTAATAACTGATGTGTTTTTCTGCTTATTCGCTGATTACCACATCCATAATGCCAAATATGAAACTAATGAAAGACTTTGCGAAAACACATTAGCCGCCATTAATCAGTAGCTCATCATTAAGTGCTGGTGATTTTTTGTCTTTACAGAATATAGATAGGCAATAGATTAAGATGCACAGAATGTTTCATTAACATTTTCACTGATATCTGATGAGTTTTTAGCGTGAACATGTGATATTTTACATTAAACACCTATCCAAACAGACAGGCCATTATAGACATCCATCATCTTAACAATAGGGAAGCAAATGAAGAAAGCACTTAGGTCGCTCAGCAGTCAGATGGATTTTTTAGAAGAGGCTGGGACAGTGGAGGCAGATTATAGGTTTGATGTTTAGGTTGATAAATGTGGTCTAGAAAGAAAAGGCAGGCCAATAACCTGTCCTATTGATGCAGGGGAGACACAGCGACCTTTAAAAGGAGCTCTGTAGTTTCTGTAGTCTGTAAATATTCACTTTTTTATCCTACAAATTATTTACAGCGAATGTTCATTTACAGAAGAGTTAAAAGCCTGATTCATATTTTTACTGCGGAATGCTCGTGAACTCGGATTGTTTACTTCAGCTGTGTTCATTTTCTTAGAAAAAAATTGTTCTTTTGCTGGTCTTCTTCTAGTTCTGCCAGTCCTGTCTGGTGTATGAGTTTAAACTAGTCTGATTTTATGCAAAGCAACTGAGGCAGCATTTGTCATTAAGACAACTTCTGGCACATCAAAAAGTAGCAACCTGCTCTGGCCAACAAGATCTCCTACCTAAACAACAGAATGGACCGTTTGTCCAACAAAATCTCCAACATAAACAGCAGAAGAGGTTGTGTGTCAAAACCACAAATTACGGCACGGAGGCACTTATTGTGGCTTGCGTTTCACTGCACATAATAACGTATCCTGACACGGCTCACTGTATACCTTGAACTAGTTTTTTTTATGCAAATCGGCTGCGGTGGCATTTGTCAATATGACAACTTCTGGCACATTAAAAGGTAGCCCACATCAGCAACCTGTGCTGGTGGCATCACACCACTAAATCCAAACTCCGTTTCACTAGTTTTAGTGGAACCCTTGAAATCAAGATGCATCATCAACAATAAGCATTGCATAATGCATTAACAGAGGAAAGCAGTAGCAGTAACTTGACTGATTGCATTGATTAACAGCAACATTTTGTTCTGTTCTCACAGATATTTGATATTATACAAAAACAAAGGACAAACTGCACGTAATAGTCTTCTACGTCTTTCTATTGTCTCTTTCCAACCTGAAGACGAGGACACAACCACTTATGTATCATGGTTCAAACTTCAGGTCCAGCTGGGAACCAACTTTATTCAGGTTCCAAACTAATTTATTTTGGTCGAAATGCTCCAAAAAGTTCAACATTAAAAGCGTCAACTGTAACGGAATCCCTTCCATGCCGGTGGAAGAGAGACATATGGGGTTTGACAAAGTCTGAGCCTAAATGCTAAATATCAACTTTATAAATATTCCACATTCACATAATAATCCATGCCAGTTCTGCACTTAACTTCCATCATGCACTGCTCCCTTTGATCATCTCATGCTGATATTTTTATCCGTGTAACTTACTGACAGCCAGTGATATTTGCACTCTTTACACTCTGGACCCCAGGTTCCCTAGTTGAAACACCAAACACGTTTCAAATATTTTAATCAAAAGGTCTGTTGCCTGCATGCAGTATTATCCGGTCATGATTATTTAAAAAATCTGATTTTAAAGCAGTTGTGTCATGGAACGAGCTCCGCTGTAACTTTGAATCACAAACATGTTTTAACAACATAAGGCTCAAGACGCTGCCCCTCACCGACAAAAACAATTCTAATTGAGCCAAACAAATATGAATAAAAAACATTTTTTACAGCCAACATGTAAAAAAGTAACCCATTTCAGTGTGCATGCACAGTAGGAAATCAATGCTTGCACAGCATATTGCAGCAGCATCTCATGCCACTTAACATATTCAGCTCCGAGTAGTGTGTCTCAAGAACTTTGACATACTTTTTGCAAGTTGCTGCCTGGTAAATGTTAAAATCAAACTGTGCTTACATTCACTAGTGGATCAGTTAACGGATTCAGCAGGGATTTTCTCCAAAACAGCGTGACAACAAACACAGACACTTCAGCATTTAGGAGCCCAGGGAGGTTCTAAACTAAAAGTCTGAGAGATGCCCGAGGCATTTTGTGTTCCCAAGAGAGACAATCCATTCCTCCAGCAAAGAACAGGCTTTAACGAAACATTCTGTATTTCAAGGGGGAAAGTTTTTGTGAAGTGGCGTATAGGCTGAATCTCATTGGCCCTTCATGAGGTCATGATTGCATCTGCAATGCAAGCAAGCAATACAGACATTTCCAATGAAAAGAAAGAAAAAAAAACTCACCAAGAGGCTGTCCAGCGATGATACGAGCGTTTTCTCCCGCCACAGCTGCTCGGGCGTTCCTCTCGTTCAAATACTGTACGAAGGCGTAACCTTTGTGCACGGAGCAACCCACTATCTTGCCATACTTGGCGAAGATGACCTCTATGTCGGTCTTCTTAACGATGGCTGTGTTGAGGTTGCCGATAAAGACTCTGGAGTTTAGGGAGCGTGGGTCATTCTTGTTGGTCACGTTGCTGGTTTGGAGTTTACCAGTCATTCTCCTCCAGTAGCCCTCCTGGGACACAGACAGAGGGGGGAGGGGAGGACATGGCTTTAGAGGTTTAGGGCAGGCTAACTTCAGCTATATCTGCTAAACACTGTGGAACCCAAGAGTCTGCATTATTAAATCAAAGAAATAAGACGTTGTGAAAGAAGTAATCCTACAGGAAAGTAAAGAAATTAACCACTCAACTGTCAAATTATTTAAGGAAATAAACAAGAGTACTTTTACTTTTATTTTGTCTTATTTTCATATTACCTTAAATGCCCTCAGCCTCTCAGCAGGCAACGACCACCCGCTAGCTGAGGGGAAACCACAAAGAAACACTGTTTTTGCTCCCTAGAGTTGTGATTTTTTAAAATGCTTATCAAAGGTACACAATACAACAGTTAACTGGTAAATTGGCAGTTATTTACACAGGTTTTTCACTTTGAATTCACACTAAGCTAGTTAGTTGAGAAAGTATGTACAGTAGCTTGTGTAGAAAGCATGACTGCCACTGTAACATATTTAGCATGTTAGCTCCTGTTAGCTAGAGTAATGAATAAGTCAAGCTGCTTCAGTAAATAAACACACCTTACAAACAACACATTTTTTTTTGACTCTAACATGCTAATTTTACCTAGCAAGCAACTAGCTAAACTGGTTTGGGTAAATTAACTGGCTAAATCAGATGTATCTTAGCAACTAGTTTAGCAGCTAACTCTGTAGAGCAAAAACACACACATTGGTGTCTCTAGGTTAGCTAACAGGAGCTAGCTAGTTAGCCAGCAGCAGTGTTGCCAGATTTGACATTTTAAACTATTGTACAAGTGGCTTAAAATTAACACATTTTGAGGGAAATGATTGCACACAATAACAAAAAAGCCTAAATGTGTAATTTTACAAATAATGCATTTACTTGTTGACATGCCTACAAATGTATCCATCTTTTATTTTGTAGTAAATCGCACAGAGGGCAAAATTAGCATACAAATATTATAATTATCGTACATCTGGGACATCAAGGTACAATGTCATTAATTCATAAAAACAGACTTAAAAGTATTATGAACTAAAAATATATATATACAAAAATAAGATAAAACTAGCTTATTTATACATATGATTATTTATTTCACAATGTCTTATTTCTTTGTGTAATAATGAACTTTAGGGCTCCATAAAATACAAGGTTTGTACTTGAATTAAACTGTCAGAATCAATTTATTTTAAATAGGCACTTTTTTGTTGATGAAGGCTTTTGTTGATGAAGGTTTACCTTATCTCATTTACGTACAAGGTCACTGGCCAGTCAACTGCTTACCTAAGCCACATTTTGTTGCACGGTTGAAATGCCGGCTGAGTGGGAGAATTAGAAGGAGCAACAATATGTGAATGTCGCAGCAGTTTCCTCTGCTTTGTGAGAAACCAAATACAGTAGCTGTCAGTGGGAAAGCTTTGCTATCTCAATACCCATATTGTTGCATCCCTAATGCTTTGTGTGCCGTTTCACTGATCACAGAATGCGGAGGCTGTAATTCATGTTACAGTTTTATTCAGACTTTTTTGTGCTGTCAAGTTATCAGCGCACATTACCCTCAGCTTTTGTAGGCCTCCCCTGCAATTATTTCTAAGTGACCTTTTCATCACCTGAATGTTGGTTTTTATGAAACATGACTGGCTGCACGATCAGCGAAATTACATCTCCCAAGGAAAGGATGCACTGTTTCTGATCCTATATTTAATCACAGTTTATAGACATGCAGAATCCCACATATTTGCTTTTTTCATTGATTCTTTTCTTACACATCATTTTCATTTTTATAGCTGTAGAAATCCAGGTTTTCATTACAGTTTATATTCCAAAATGGATTACACTTCGTGCATTAAATACTGTGAAATATTGTGAAGAAAACACTGAATATTCAATATTTGCCTCCTCTGAGTCTCTGTCCCTGACACACAGTGATAACAACTATTCAGCTTTGAGACGAAGAACCTGAATAATGGATCCAATCCTCAGTAAATAGGATTAGTAACCAAGGTAACACTGATGTTGTTGGAATATCGTGTGGACACACACACACACACACACACAAACACAAACACACACAGACACACATTTTGTCAGCCTTTTTTTCCCTTCGTTTATCCAACTTAATTTTCTGTAGATGCTTACAGCTGAGCCTCCCCGACTTGACACTGTGTGGCCTCGGTATCTTTGCAATTACACGATGTAGTTTTATTGTGAAGTGCTACACTATAATGGGTTTATTCAGCTAATTATAGCAGGGCATGAGATTATGTTGAAAATGCAGCAAGGTGATGTAATTCACAAGCTGAGTGATGGTTAAATTCTGTTGTGAGGTCGCCCGCTCTGTACCTACAGTGTGAGGAAACTGACCAGTCAACCAGGAAATGCGAGAGCAGCCATGTGATTTACAGAGAGAGAGGGAGAGAGATTCTCTGTCAGGCATCCATTACACCTGAGACTGAGATCATGCTAGACATTCAGCTGCTCATTCATGGATAAACACATATTATTTCACTTGGCAGCACATGTTTTTAGCATTACATCACGTACAGTATAATCCGATTCAGCATCCACTACGGGTTTGTGTCGCTGTTTACAGTGCTGCATTGCCATGTGTTGTTGTGTGTGTGTGTATGTGGGAATAAACTGCAGCTCGCCATCTCTCAAGTGGCCTTGACATTTATCAGCAGCAGACACTGAGAATTAATGTGGCGCCTGCACGAACATACATGTGCTAACTCAAATGAGCTCCACAATGGCCACATAACGGTAGTTTAAACCCACAGTCTGACACCCATACCGTATTGATGTCCGTGGACAGGTCACGGGGAACATGACAAATCAGGAGAGGAAGCGTTAGATTGCCTTTCTCGTCAGATAAATCAGGTGTGGGTAACGGTCATGGAGCCCTTTTACCGCTTCTTACTGTTATATTTCACGTTGTCTTCTCTGTTGTTTTCTTTAGAGGAGGACACTAATTTATTCCATCAGTGGTTTTCCTGCTGACCTTGCCATTTAGTTTATTTACAACCTCCATTAAGCTTCTCATCCTATGAGGTGATAGCGTCATGAGAGAAAAACACAGGGATACAACACAGGAAGTGATAGGCACCACCAGTGTAATTGGCAAAATAATTGTTCCAAAGACTTGACGTTTGTTATAAAAAAAAAAAAGAAAGCGCGTCATCCCAGAAATGCAGTCTACAAACGGCTTTTAGAGAGAAAAAATGATGACCTGGTGTTCAAAGCCTGCTCTTTAAAAATGATTACAGCTTCTACAGTACTGCCTTTTTGTCAGTAAAGAGCAGAAGACAGATAAGTCTTCATTTTCGCTTTTCATGCCAGCGTGGTCGTGTCAGAAATGGTGTCACATTTTTCAAAAGGTGGATGTCTCCTTTTGGAATGAAACACTTTGCTCTTGTGGCATTAAAGAAAATCCTGGCATGCCTTGCCTCTACTGTGGTATGAAAAAGCATCCTGATCTCATGCCAATGATAAAGAAATATGGATAAGGTCAGTGGGAAATGCACCAAGGTCGTGTGGTTGACAGCACTGCTGTGCTGGGAAAGTGGTTGAGCGGGGGGAAAAAAGAAAGGATTTAGTAGAATAGTATATTACCGAGTTGTACCTCGCTCTGCAATGCATTGTGTCTCGGTAGACAGGCTCTTAAAAGGTTGTTGTTTGGGTCCGGCCACCTGCCTGATTTATAGACATTTTTTCATGGAGGGAGGGAACTCATTGAATTGATTCCTTTTGTAATTTCCTACCACTCCACCACTGTACATTTCTCTTCGCCATGCCTCAGCCACTCTGCTCTGATTGTTGCCAAGGCAGCTTGACGGGCTGAGGAAAGGCTGGAGAAGCTGCTCAGTGAGACAGAACAGAGAAAGGTAGCCTGATACACCTTTTCCAATGGTGTTGCTGCCATGTACTGCAGAGGTGGAATAATTGCCTCATGGATTCCTTCCATTTATATCTTGTCTTAAAATGTGTCTCTCTGCCGGTGAAAGCAACGGCAACAACCGAGAAATAAATTCCCTCTATTTGTAAATCAATGCCGCTATTTGTATTGAAGGCTGCAGAACTCTTCTGTTGGTGCAACCAGACATACATTTGTGCACTTTTGTGAAGTCAGAGGGCCCCGCAAAGACAAACTGCAGTCACAACAATATGTCCGATTTGAGGGGAAAAGAAATTTAATTAAATATGAACAGATAGTGGCCTTAAAGCAATTATATGCCATATCCACGATTCAACCTGCCCCTTGAAAAATAGTCTTCACGATGGAGAGATAAAACCTCATTTTCCTCCACATTTTCAATCAGTTGCTGCCCTTTGGCTTTATGAGTCAAGGTACACAGCACTGGGCTGGAATTCAGCTCAGTAAGTAGACAGCTACAGCAAAGTGGGTCTATAAAAGGAAGCAAAACAACTCTAATTTTGCCCGCCAAGGGTGCTTGAAGCGCTGTAAAAGCATAAATGAATTACAGTGAATGGGACTTTTACACAGCATCACTATTTATGACTATCACAAGTCATAACTGAGGGATTATTTTCTCTGAACAACACTTCTATAGAGAGAGACTTTTTAAACCTATATGGTTAAATGTTGTATGCTAATGTATACTACCGTAAGCTATAGAACCCAAGTTGTTTTAGTTGGAAACATCTTTGATAATCATCTTCATTTTAATTTTTTTTGTATTTTTACCTTTTGTACTGCAATTAGCCAATGCCATCTCGGCCAAATAAATGTTCCCCTTTTGAATTATAGAGTTATATTTCTTGTGTGATAATTGTAGCTTGAAGAGACATACTTCCAGCTGCAGCAGGCAGTTTTTCAAAATAAAAGCTCAGTTGAATTCCCCGTACACTACCTGCGCAGCACTAAATGGCATACTTACAAAGTATGTAGCTAGCTAATATATTAAAGCATTCAGCAGCTAAAGAGACCACAAAGAAAGAAATATTGTTTGTAAACTTGTAGGAACATATTCCAATTCTTATGTTCTCGAGAATAAGAAGCTTTACTTGCTTACTTTCCCTCCTAGGAAATAAGAATTAGGGGTTTCCCTGTTCTCCTGGGCTGTACTGGATTTTTCTCTTTTCTTCTTATTTTGCTGTGTTTGGGACGTCCTTGGGCGTCACCAATAAGCCTTTGGGCCCCACTTAGGATGTCTAAACCCTTTGCCAATAACAGCGTGCAGAGTCTGCAGCCCATTCCCTGGTGGAAAAGGTCAAATTCTGGTGCTTTGTCACACCCCTCAGTGTTTGATATTGACACACAAGGCATCGGCTGTATGATACAAAGCAGCAATAGTCGACGACCTGGGATGAAATGGTTTGTTACACTGCAGTGTGTTTTTATGTGCTTCATTGTTGAGTGCTGTCGCTCAGTCCATTTGATTGCACACTACATACAGAGGGCCATGAGGCACAATGGGGAGGATGAAGTGTGTGGTTCGGCTCCATTCCCACAAAATCCGGCAAGGCAGCACCTTCCTGCAGTGTTGTGTGGAGGTGTTTGTGTGTTTATATGTGCTTTAGAATGTAACCACTGTAAAAATAAGGTCTTAGTCCTCACTGCTTTGTCCTTCTTAACGCAGATCCCTCTCTTCATTTATCGTCTGGCTCGCTAGACCACCACTACTCTCACTCTGGCTCTTTGGATGAAAGGGCAACTTTAAATATAACATAATAACTTTAGAAATCATTTTTTACCTGGTGCGGTTCACTGTTTATTTACAGTCCTGGGAGAAAGACTAGACCATATGAACCTCATACATTTTATCTAAATTCAATAACAGCATTTCTCAGTCTGCTCTTACCTGTAGCAAACCTAATTTCACTACAAATAGTGGCTATGTGCTTTGCAGCTACAACCTTTTCTTCTTCCTTCCAAACTCCCAAAAAATAAATTAACTATCAGAAAGCCCCGAGCAATGATACAATTAGCTAAGATGCAAATGGAGCCATTTCTCAGTTGGCCCTCATTCACCTGCAGTAGGGAAAATGGGTAAAATGAGGTGGGAGAAGCTCCTGTGTGCCGGGGCACGGCAGACATGGGATGATATATGAGCAGAATTTGTTATTGTCCAGGGGGAGTCGGCTGTTTGTGATGGACAGGGAAACACTTCAACTGCAATGACAAGATTTCATTTCTTTCAATGGCAGTGTACAGCTGCACAGAGTTGAAACTAATCTGGTCAAACACAGTGAGCTGTCGAGCGCAGAATAGATCAATCTCTGTCTGCTCTTAATCCAATTTGATTGGGAAGGATAACACAGGGGTGTTTTATGACATAAAACCCACTCTGCATGATTGTTTTGAAAGCTTCCTCCCCTCTATAGAACATACTGTAGTTCCACTGGATATTTAAAAACTCTCTCTCCACGGTGCAGCGAAATATCCGCAGCTTTTCAAAATGGGCAATCAGACAAATAGCATCTGTTTCTGTGTAACCAAACACAATAAGTGTGTTTATGAGCACATCAGGCATATGTCTTTTTAGGATAAAATCAACAAAACACTAAGGCAGTGGTGGGAGATTGTTACCATCCCTCATCCTAGTACAAGTAGCAAAACAAATGAAGGTCAGGTGGCACTGGGTCTAACTATTCCATATACTATTTGTTGCTATAGCAATATGCTACGTTTCATGCACTCATCAGATGCTCTGAATGCAAATGATTATCACGGAGACATGGTGGAGTGTAAATGAAGGATCGCTAAATGGAAATGGAAAAGTACAAGCACAGAGTGTAGTGAAGTACTCTACTGGGAAAAAAAAACTGTAAATAAACTTTTTCAGCTCTGCACGTATACGTTTCCATGCTAACCACATTCACTCTCAGACTCAATTTTCTTCAACTTTCATGCCTATTATTCACTTCAACTCTCAAGGTATTAGCCATACTCCAGTTAATTCTTTCTTGAGGGTCTGGAGACTGATACAATATTGTGCTCAGCAAACCCACTACATACTTTATTATACACAGATTTATGCCAGCAGAATTTCTATAACTATAAGAATAACAAAACTTTGACTGCAATGACTGAAACTACTGTGAAACTACCTGTAGGAAATAACTTTAGTGGAATGTAACGTATACTTTACTTTCAATTTTATGTAATTTTATACTTCTGCTGCACTACATTTTGAGGCATATATTGTTTTTTTTTTTACTACACTACATTTAGCTGACAGCTTTACTTACTTTTCAGGTCGAGATTTAACATGAAAATCATGATAAATGTAAATTGAAAGGAATTTTTGTCCCCTAATTAAACCTCATAACAGTATGTTAAGTAGTTAAAACTATCCCTGTCTTTACAAAATAAATGCTGCTTATATAAATGTCCATCCATCCATCCATCCATCCATTTTCCTTATCCAGGGCCGGGTCCATGATATAAATGTATCAATAAAATAATCTAATAATATATTTAGAATATATGTAACAATATGGGTGGGTCCATTCTGTATAACTAGTACTTTAAGTAAATTTTGATGCTGAGACTTTTGTACTTTTATTTAGTTTTTAACGCAGGACTTTTACTTGTAGTGGAGTAATTTCACAGTGTGTTATTAGTACTTCAACTTAAAGGAACTAAATACTTTTTCCACCACTGACTGTATGTAGTTAAATACACAGATAAACAAACATTTTAGATTTGCTTCAGATTGTTTTGTCATAACAACATCCAAACTGTACAGTGTTGTGTGTGTCCTTTTTGAGGGGCGACATTAGGTGAACTAATAGATATCACCATGAATCTTCCCCAGCTGATAACATTTATATAAATGTATATATATATATATATATATATATATATATATATATATATATATATATATATATATATTTATAGTAGTATAATATACTTATTATAAGTTTTCTGAAATTTTACACAAAATATGTAAATGAGACATTATCTTTTTAAATATGTGCTAATTTGCATTCATTTCCAGAACAGAAATCTGAATAAAGCCAGGTTCAAAATTGAAACTTGTTTGATTTTGTTGACGTATTGGAGTCAAGGGTTTTTACAAAGGGAATGTTGGATATCTCTTTTTATCACACCATGAATCAGAGAATACTGTCAACAGCCATAACAACTCAAAGGTTGCCTTGTTTTAGAAATAAAATGTTGTATAAACCAGGTTATGAATGATATATGAACAACCCCCTCAGTGAAAACCTTCAGAATATAGATAGGAATGTAACTGGAATGTTTGCTGTATATATGTAAGCACTTCTGATGTAGAGATGTATGGCTCAGAGCATGAGAAAAAGATATGTACTGTAAAATGTCATATATTTTGTAAGACAATAAAGGGTGAATCGTGTAAAAGAACAAACTAATACATAACACCATGAAACCCTATAGTTGATTTCTTGCATTAAGACAATTCTTTTTTTGCAATGAACATTTTCAGAAAGTTTAAATATGCAAATGAGGCCATATCCAATTATAACTTTTATTGACTTAATGAGAAATTCAAGTAGACAAAGTGCAATATAATAAACACCTAAATGCATATTTTAAATGTTTTCCTTCCACCAGTCTGAAAGAGGACATGTTATGAAAGCAAAAATTGAACAGTGCATGAAAAAAAAAAAAAAATGTTCCTATAGTATCTCGCCTTAAACATGCCATTACTCCTTTTTCAACACTTGCGGGGTGTGGAAACAAGCTGTAAACACAACGCTAACATATTATTATCACCAGCTATGAACACTTACTGTGTCTGTCTGCTGCCAACAACCAAAACAGTCAATTTGCAGGTTGAAAATAATGAACTGGAAGACACTATAGAGTCAGGTGTTGATTCTCTGTGGGCTCATTACTACAAAAAGTGCCCTTCCACATACAAGCAGTCATATGATTCATTGTTAATGAAAAACAATGTGATTATAGCTGCTTAAATCAAAGAATATGGTTACTTTCTGTGGGTAGAAACACCAAAGAAGTCTTTCATTAATTATTAACAGGACAAAACAATTAGACATGTGGGACACCACTAATATGACACTGTCGTCACTTGTTGCTTACTATGGCAATTCTGCGCATGAATATCCCATCTTTTATGACAACATTTTAATCAATAATGACCATCAAAGGACATTAAAATCCATATGGAGAACTAATAAGGAATGTAAACTGAAACTAAAGTGTTTAAATATGCTAAAATTTTGTTGAGGTATGCTTTGATTTGGTGGGTCTAATGTATTTGGCCGTTGACCGTTCTGCTCTCCTCATTAAATCTGGATGTGTCATCATTAGCGCTCCAAGTTGCAGCTGCAGCTGGGACAAATTTTTAATGGGGGCAAATTAGCATGTATTAACATCTACTCTGCAGGAGAAGTAAAACAAAGTCCCAACTCTTCATTACGGGTATTAATCTACACTTTTAAAAAGTGTCTGACTGCACTGAAAACAAACTCCTGCCCCGGCTGCAGTATCTAAAACAGTCATGCAGCCAAACAGCAGTATGTTTTGTCAGAGCAGGGGACATTGAATTTAATCTTGTTCTCAGCTCGCACAATTAACAGTTTGCAGAAGGATATTTCTTATTTATGGGCGCCCCTGTGAGCCGCGCCGTGCTCAATAGCCTGTATTGTAAGAGGATGACAGGCAATTTTTTGGCTTCAAAGGCTTGGCAACAGCTCAGTGGAATTTAAATGACCTTAAAATTCACAGGTTTCGTTTATGGAGTTATTATGCAGAAGAGCAGGAATATTATCTGTGTAGTGTCATCAAAATAAGCTAATTTTTCAAAGTTTATGCTCTTTGCTCATATTGTGGACTATGCATATGAATGTTGTGTTTTTGAGTGGATTTCCAAGAGGTTACAGGGATGACATATTTGGCATTGCCTCTCTTCTCTGGTGGTGCTGCACAGAGGGGCTGGTCAGCCATCTGTAGCCTTGCCATGACCTATGTGTCAGCAGAGGCCTCGTCCAGCAGCAGCTGTCCTTGCCTGTAGCACCGCCTGCCGCTGAAACCGTTTCATGAGAAGACGTTCGGCCCGTCACCCGCCTTGGGTTTGTGTACATACTTCCACTGGTGGTGTTGCACCACGTCTGCTGTGAAGTGCAGCTGCCTCGACCACGCGTTCACACCTCGAGCAACACAATCAATCAAGTCACCGCAAATTCATTAATTTCATATTGAGGTAAGCAGCCAGGGAAAGTCAGCCTACACATGCAGAGTTGGCCAAGAAATTTCTGGCTATGAATCTCGTTTATGTGGCCATCAGGCTTCAATGAGCAGGTTTTCCTGCTTTGCTGTTTCCAATGTCATTTCATTTTTATTCATAAGCGATTTTCCTGCCAAGTGCAAAATAGATGAGAAGTTTATTCTAGTCATTCATCGTTCACCACATAACAGGAATAAGCATCTCACAGCTATTGGTATTCAGGGCTTGACAAAGTCATTTTACACAATCTTAGTCTCTTAAAACACTTGTTGGTCAAACAGGGTGCTCGGGTCGAATGTTATCACGTGATTGAATTGAAGTCAACAGCCAATGGGAGGAGTTAAGGGGCTTGCTCCACATTCTAGTAGTCGTAAGGCTATTAAAGTAAATGGGCTGCTACATTAATGTTTATTGTTAGGTGCTGACATCTAGTGGCCGTAGTAATTATTACACAAGCGAAGGAAGAAGTGATGTAGCATGAGGCATTAATGACACTCAGAAACAATACAGTACAATTGTCTGATTATAAGATTACCGATCAAGTCATGTGTGATGAACACATCTGTCAGGAAAAGCAACCAAAACTAAGCTTTAAAATTATGAAAATTTTAAACGAGACATGTAAAGTGATTTTGATGAAATATCACTAATATACTGTTTGCACTAACCAGATCCTGTATAAGATATGAATTATGCACTTCTCGATGCAACTGGGAAGCCATTAGTGAATCAACCAAGACCAGTGGACATGTGACAAAAAATGTGTTGAAACTACAACTCAACAGCGTGCTGTTTACACAGAGCAGAGAGGAGAGGACAGGGGAGGTTTTAAAAATATAATTAGTTCAATAGTTACAACACATGCATCAGTCTTTCACTTGTGGACACTTTTTTCAAGTTCAAGTTGTGTTTTATTTCAGTTTTTTATGATGTATCGCACTAAAATGTTTGTACAGTATAAGACAGTTATGAGTTCTCCCTACTTCTAGTCATTATTACATTGTTTCCATAGAGCTGCAGGACTTGATCACTGTCCTACTTTTTCTCAAGTAAAAGATCAGAATATTTCTTCCATCTCTGTGTAAATAATTCGGAAAGTATCCACATAGTTTTCCTTTCAGTGAACTCCCACAGAAGAAGATGTTAATCACTGAAAGCAGCACTGACAGTTTGGCGTGAAGGGACCTGTAGGATGCCGGAGACATTGGTTTGAAACACCCCTCAGATGGACTTTGATGATACAAATCTCCATCATGTTATGTTTATGCCTGTGACTGCTCCCTCCTCTTATTGCCCGGCTAAATGTTCAAAGGTAGCAGAAACTTTGTGTAACGCATTGACAAGAAGAAGAAAAAACCTTGCTTCGCAAACTTCAAAGAATCC
Organism: Centropristis striata; assembly: GCF_030273125.1. Lineage (NCBI taxonomy): Eukaryota > Metazoa > Chordata > Actinopteri > Perciformes > Serranidae > Centropristis > Centropristis striata. Next base: position 11,073,908 of record NC_081539.1, read on the forward strand.
CCAACACTTCAAAAGCTTCTTCATGGTTCGGTGACTAATCTTCAAAGTCATGCCAAGGATTGAACTGATAGTGCCGCTGTGTATAGCAGGTACAAACATCCTTGTCAGCGCCACTGAGGTGTGAGGTGTAGAGAAAGGGAGAGGAGATAAAACCGAAAAGCTAATTGAGACAAAGTCTGTCCCTCGCCTGTGAGAAATACAAAGCCCCTGGCTGAAGACATTTGGTAATTACAACTGCCACTGAAACAATCAGTCAAATGAATACGTCATTAGAGGTTGCAGCCACACATTAAGGTAAATTGGGGAATTATTGGTGATCCTGGAGGTTTATCCCAGTCATTGTGAAGGTTACAGTAGATCCATCTTACCACTTTGCTGCCTTGCATCAGTAATCTCAAGAAATGATCTGGAGAAAATGTGTGGCCTTGAGAGGAATACTTGTTACCAACTTCCTACAGTTTCTCTTTCTGTACCTGTTCAATCAATATCCCTCTGCTAATTGACATCGGATGCATCCTTTGACCAAGAGAGGCTGAAATAACTCAATAACAAATTACCTTAGTTGTTATTTGGACTTTTATTGGCTCTTTTTTCCCTGCAGGAGTAGAGCGAGCTACTGGTTGATGCAAAAACTGTCAAAATAAATTCCTGAGGATAGTAGTCACGCTCAGGTTGCAACAGAATATTCGTTTTTACTTAAAGTTTTATTTTGTTCTTTAACTTTATTAGTTGAAGGTCCAGTGTGTAGCATTTAGTGGCATCGAGCAGTGTGGTTACAGACTGAAACCAACTGAATACTCCTGAACACCTCAATAAGTTCTGTAAATTACCTTGGGCCAGTTCATTGTGGTGTATTATATAGCTTGTTGTTTTAAATTTTTGTTTATTTCCTAGGTGTTTCACTATGTTGTGAAAAGTATGTTGCTTTTATTTTGAAAAGGTACTTCCAGTGTCATTGTGGGACAGGTGGTTTTATTTTGAAAAGATAGTGACGGGAAGTAGAAAGTGGAACGCTAAATGAAAAACAGTAAATTATAATGTCAATTATATAAGTGGTCATTGTTGTTCTCTTATCTAATTTAATTTTTAATTGTGCTAATACTAATATTTGGCATTGTTTTTCCTTCTTGTTGCTCTTACGGTGGGCTCAAAAGGTGGCCAAGGAATGTTTTATTCTTATTTTTATGGAGTCATTAAATAAAACTTGTTAACCATCAGTAAAAGTGTTGACCGTCATTCTACACGCCCACTAGATCCATGGTTTGGTTTATCCATTGTGGGCTACAGTAGAAACATGGTGGTAAAGCATGGAAGCCTCCGTGGAAGACGACCAAACGGCAACCTCTGGGGCTGAAGTGCGAAAAAACTGCAGTTCCTCAAATGCCCACTTGAGACCGTCTCCAATAGCGAGTCACTCCCGTTGACGCCCAAGTTAAATTGCCCGATTTTATAGCAGTAATAAACATGTTTACAGCCTGATACAAAAACTTTTTTGGTTTCTTTGTTCATTTCAGCTGTAAATGTGTCTATTTTATACAGTCTATGAAGGGGACCCACTGTTTAGATTAAGTCCTTTATATCTACATAGACAAACGAAAACACAACAATACTGAGTTTTCTAGTAATTAATTAAAATTAAAGAAACATAAATATGAATATTATGTTTGAGTTCTGCCAATCGATCCCCTGAATCCTAAAAACTGGTGCTTTAATCCATAAATAAAAGTGATTTTTCTCCACTGAGGAGAGAGGCAGAATATGTGTGCATGATCGGTATTAAGTTTTAAATACAAGAAAAAAGGTGAATATGTCAAATTCTCTTAAATGACTGTTTGTATTCGTGGTGTTGTCTTTTGCATTTCGTGACTCAAGTGCATGATTTGCCTTTTGTATTCCAGTACCTGCATGTATAGTTTGCTCTAAATCCCTTGTGAGTAGGTATGCATTTTTAATCCCATGCATTAGAGATGGACTTCACTTGTCACGACTGCACAGAGAGGTCATTACTGAATGCAAATACATTAAATGGAGATTGCTGAAAATACTGGTTATAAATAGTTTTTAAAAAGTGGTTTACATAAAGAATATTAAGGGTTATACATTATACAAGTTAAAGCTTGTACTGCGCAGAGAGCTCTTGGGAAATGTGTCTTTAACATTAATGTCTCGGATTCTGAATGCATACTTTATAGAGGTTTATGCAACTTTAATTACAGTTATCAACCTTCCTCCATCTATCTCTCCAAAACAGACAGAGATTATAAATATGCAGAAACATAGACTACATGATAATACGTTCAGAAGGCCAGTCCATTGTGTGCATGTATGTATATTTATTGCTATCTTTCAATAACCCGAGAATAACCAAAAGCATAGTTTTAATAGATCTGAGATTCATACAGGTATGTGTAAATTCAAATATTTTCTTGCAAGCGTGAAGGAATTCAAGACAAAAGCAGAGCTAGGTGTTCAATTCGATTGATTTCTCTCCATTTAAAATGTGCATATCAAAGCAGCCTCTTGTAGTGCAGGGCATAGTTCCCAAAAATCAAAGGAGACTTAGCAGGCCCTGCATTTAAGGGCTTGAATCTCAATAACCCACAAGTCCCAGAAGAGCCACAACACTTGTTACTGCTGAGAATATGACACATCTCATATTCTCACCAATGCGGCGTACAAATTTAAACCCAAAGCAAGCATCGGAGGTGTCAAGCAGAATAACACAGAGACTGGAAGAAATAAATAACATGTCTTAGAAGGGGAAATTGAATGTTCTACGGCTTTATTTAATTGGCTCGCTGCATGTGGTGTCTCTATTAAAAATGTCTCCCACCCTTTTTTTCTCTCTATATAGACACTTTATCACACCCCCTCATTTCATTTCCTTTTAATTGCACAGCGTTTGTAGTTTAACGGTAAAGTACAATTAAAACAATCTCAATATTTGCTGACAGCCCCATTCTTTAAAGGGTTCACTTGCTGTCTAAATAATTCAGAATTAAGAGCTGCAGAGACGGTAAGATAAGCTTGATGATTTGCTTTCTTTCTGTGTTTCTTACAAAGTGCAAACACAATTGCAGCAGGTAGTAATTGCTGCTAATTCTACCTATTCTCAACTAGACAAACCACTGCTCACTTACTCCGAGCTGTAATTGCGAAGCACAGTTGCAGATTTTTTAAAGCGTTTGGTAGTTGGAGCCCAGGGGAACCCTTAAGGGCCTCCCTGGGCAATGAAGCCATCATCCTGCTTCATGAAGTGGAGCGGGATTTTTTTCTTCTTCTTGCCCTGGCATATTTCCATTTATCAGGTCTAGTGACGTGCAGAATAAGAGCCGCAGACTTCAGTGAAACGGATCAGAGTGTAATGTTTGCAGACATGTTGGATGTACACACGCAAACATGTATACGCAGTCAAATGTGGACCAGCTGACGAAATGCGCAAACAAAAAAGGACATGTGCACACACAGATGTCGAAAACGCACAGAGAGGCACACGCACAGAACACACGGGCTTGTACACAAACACGGCAGACAAAAAGCGATGGAGAACCTCACACAGCGGACCGATCACAATCCTTGAAGTAGAAGTTTTGACAGTTTGACAGCACATGCTGCCTTTTGTGTAGCAGAAGAGGCTTATGGAGTCTGTCTGCTGCCCTCGACACTTCTTCTCCTCTTAGAGTAATAAAACGCACGCACCATATGGCTTTATGCATAACGCTACACAAGCTCGAGAAACTTCACTTGCATGAGACAAAAACAAACACAAAATAAAAATAGCTCTGTGGCGGGGTTCAGAAAGCAGCATTATCATATGAATCTGAAGGGTTTCTTTTCAAAATAAGACATCAATCATTTGGAATAAAATGACACCTACTCTCTGGGAATGATTGCTGTCACAAAACAAGGCTCAGGGGTTAGAAAAAAGCTTTTAAAAATCATATCTGAGACTTTATTTATATCTGAGTGAAAAATCATTTCCGTATTAGTCTGTAATAACTGAATATAAAAAAATGATTTCAAGCACTTGAAATAACTGAAACCCTTCATTTCCTTTAAGTAGCACACTGGATGACGTTAAGCCTTAAATCCAGAACACATAATAACATACTATGTGTGCAGCTGTGCATTAAGGTTGTACTCCCAAGAGCACAACACGAGCTCAAACATTCAAATGGCAAAAGTTATTTTAAGGGGAATGTTGCTTTGAGGGTCTAGGCCACCTCAAAATGGAAAAACCGTCGGGGTGTTTTTTCAGTCAACCGTCATCTGTCGGCATGACTGCTATTTCTCATTCCCAAAATGAAATCCATCTCCATGTCCCACATTCTGAATACTGATTTCTCTCCAAAAATATCTGTAAATAATAATAAAATCTGGTGAAAAACGGTGACACATGAAATCTTATCCACAAGGATTAGGGGGCTCCGTATCTGTCAAATACTAAAATAACTTAAGGTGAAGTGAACTGCTAAACCTTTGATCCTCCTCTCTCTGTCTCCCTCTCAAGCCTTATCACATCATCCATTTCCTCACTTGTTTGTTGCTGTGAGTGACACCTCATACTCAGCCTTATACAATATCTGTCAGATTGCATTATTAATGCTGATAGAGTGCCGGATGAATCGTCATGTGAATAAACCTCCGCGGCAGAGGAGGGCGGAGGAGGGGTGCAGGGAGGTCACAAAATGATCAAAGAATCGTGAGGAAATAGATGACAGACGGGGCGTTTTTTTTTTTTTTTTTTATTGCCTCGCCACACCAACCCCAGGGAGTTTTAAATACATAGATAAACAGCTTTTTCATGGAAGAGTGAATCCTGTTAATTTGCCGCGTTGGTAAAGTAATAGCAAGTATTACACAATAATAAGCCTCCCTTGTGGATTTTTTTTTTTTTTATCACCGCAGAGTGAATCACCTAAAATTTGCTTATCGCTTGATGCTATTTGCCTGGCTGCAAAGTTATGGATTTACTTAAATAAAAAACCATAACCACTGTCATGTGATAATCACCACACACTCACTCCCTGCTTTGCCTTGCAGAGTTGAAGAGGATTAAGCCTGGGTTCCCTTCATAGCTAACCCAATAATATGTATGACAGAGCTGCAGGCGGCTTAGTGTTTACCGCCTCACATCTCTCTGAGGAGCTCGGACGTACTGCATAGACATGCCTGATGTTTTTCTCTCCATCACCTCTGCCTCTTCTCACACTAAATCACCACTGATACCTACTGCACTGCACCCCTCCCTCAGCCTCGACATTATAGCCACAGCAACAGCTCCATCTGACTGCGGCTATTTTTGTTTGCCTCATATAGCGTGTAATCAACATACAGTGCAGTGCCTTGGCTAACACACACATTGTGGTCCCCTGTGAAGAGCACCGCTAATAGAAGAATGTGTTTACTGGGATGGAGGTTCCTATAAAAGCTTATTGTTGCTGTTCTGTGAAAATCACATTGTCTTTAAAATGTACACTTTCCATGAGCTGTGAAAAAAGGCCATGTTTTGTTGTGGTAAGTTTGCCTACCCACCTTTATTCATTTTCCTCCTTTGTTACTTATTCACCTTTATGTTTACAATAATTGAAATTTTTTTCCAGTAATGACTTTCACTCATTATAGCCCACAGTTGAGTACATATTCGAAAGGCACTTACAGATGTGCAGGTCGTGACAAAAAGGATGCGTTTGCTGGGAAACGTGTGTTTTTCTATTTTTCCAGAGGATCAGTGACAAAATATTGGAATTTTTATGAGTTCAAGTCCTGGTGAAAAAAACAGGCTAAATTTTCTTAAATTCCAATTGTATTTCCTTAGTCCATAAATGAACATGAACAATTTTCAAACCTGGAGAAATCTGTAATTTTATTTAAAGTAACAGTGTGTTTAATTAAGTCACCTGTCAATGGCGCCATATCCCCTTTGTGCATGCATCAGCATTGTGGTTGTTGTTTTTTTGCCAGAAGCTGTCACAAATTGACTTTTTATGCATTTTTGCAATACATTTTTTTTTAGATCTTGGTCATTCTTAATTATACATTTTAACTGAATTAAGGATTTTGTCTTTTGACATCTTAAATCTTAAGTGATCAGACAAACAACCTGAACAAATGTTGGTGGCTTGCCAACCAGCATCACAGAAACTCATTTTTTGTGTGGAACTGCTTTATTTGTGCATTATTTGGTTTTAAACACCAACTCAGTCTGTTTTGAGAGGAAGAGAGCTCTGTTATAAATCACTCCTCCTAAATGATGCACACTGAAGGAATCCTAAGCAGGAAAATCTGACAGCAATGAGTGAAATGCTGGTGGAGACAACAACTCCCATGATCCCAAACTGCTCCATGTCGACACTTAACTCTGTCTTTCAACCACAAAAAAATTGCATAATGTGCATTTAATGGTTCCAAAAACCTACTCAAGATTATTTTATCAACTTCATCTTTTCCTAGTTGTATGAGAATTGCTCATAAATATGATTCTGAAGTGATGATTTTTCAGGAAATATGCATTCTTCAGAGGTCTCAGAGTCCCAGCTGTAGAGCATTGTTGTATATGGTAGATTTTGCTCTATATCTGAACAGTAATTGGTGCTGACAGTGGTTTTGATGCAGCACTGGCAGGGCAACCCTTTTATTTATATGTGGATCACAAATGTATCATTTAACAGCAAAGACAAACTTTGGCTGAAAACCAGCCATAAACATGGGATTATGTTTAGATCATATATTGGTTCCATAGGTTCTATAGGAGCAGTATTACATGCTATCAATTCCACGCCCCCGACTAGCTGACCAAACAAAGAAAAATGTATAAGGAGTGAATAATGGTATAAAACTGCAGCACATCTCCCCCCTGCTCTCTGGCTTTGGAAGTGTTTTGGTTGTTGTCTGTCTTCCAAGTTAGTCATCAGAAGTCCTTGGCTACATGACATACATTTTCAAGTCTATCACTCACGACAGCAGCACGACAGTGCGTGACAAAAGGCGCTGACGGCACACACAAACTAAAGCGGAGAGATTTTACCTCTCCTGTGACAAAAATATGACGGTTTCTAATGAGTGCTACGAAGAAAAGAGGAGAGAAGTGTGCACTGCACTTTGTCAGACTCTCTACACTGTGCACACACAGTACAACAAATCGAACTCTGTCAACAACTTTAAAGTCATTTAATTCCTGCTTACCAGAGATAATGGGAACTTTTTGTCAGGACAACAACAGGAATTGAGAAAACATGATTGACTCTTGGGGAAATAAACTTCAAACTTGAAGTCACAAAGTAAAAAAGAAAATGTGTGTGTATTGTTGAACATGTGTCTTTTTGACATTGGTATCACTTCAAATATTCATAACATCCTATACGAAAAGCAATTTGCAATTTCGGCATGAAAGTGTGCAAACCTCAATGCTAATAACGTCATTACAATCAATTTGAATGTCTCTGTTTTGGTTGTGAAACAACAGAATCCAACACAGCAATGAGTAAATTGAATCTGGAGTATCCTGCTGAATCCATTTGGTAATGGTGCATCTTGGTTATGAAACATTTTAATGACAAATACGAAACAGCACCAGTTCCATTATTCAGTATGCAAAAGACATGTAATGACTTTCTCCTCCTTCTAATGACTCACCCGGGAGCTTATTGATGAAAATGTATTTGGGTGTAATAGACAGGAGATGAAAGAGAATATGATGAAAACTGAAATTGAATGTCACTTTTGGAACAACGTGAATAACATAACAGAAAAGTGCTTTTTTTTTAATTCACAGTTTGGGTTGTCACACTGGGTTAGAAATGTGTACGCCTGTGTAATTTCTTCTCACGCTGAAGAAAACCTAAAAAGGGGCCCAAGTGGTGAAATTTCTGCAGCACCATTTAGCAGAGATAATACTTGGGGCCATTGCTTTCCATTGGCGCAATACAGTTAAAATGAATAACTTAAATGTCCACAATGATGTAGCCAATAATTTTGTGCATGCCATTGTTAGACAGATGAGGCGGACTCATGTCCACAAATGGTTTCCCCTTAAATAACTTATTCCACACTGACAGCATCATATATACTCTGTATCTGCTTGATCCAGCTCTTCATTGGAGATATATGATGTTTACACTGAGTGAACACTTTAAATCCAAGACTTAGTGTTTTTATGGCTGCACCATTCCATCAAATGGACATGTTTTATACACACTGGTTTGGAATTATTGGTATCTTTGGAAACGGAGTTCGAACTCACAAGACTTTGTTTTAAACTCTAGGCTGGGATCGAGGGGCAATATTTATGGGGTTCCAGAGTAGTCAGAGATGTCTGATAATGGATATCTGGGACAAGACTTCCTTATTCATCTTCAGGTAATTGCTTTTACAGTGTGATTAGCAACTTTAGAAGTGAGATTGGAGTTGTATTTAGGAGTTAAGTTTAGAAACAGACGTTTTTTCTACAGATTAATTCATTAATTCTTTTTTATTTATTTATTTTGGCACAGTTTTAAAAGAAAGAAAAGAAACAAGTAATAATATCAATAATACAAATTATAAATTCCCCAAAAAATATTTGAATAAAAAAAAAAAAAAGACATGCTAGGGAAGCCCAAAAAACCCTCATGGGGCTTGAATAATGGGATTCCCTAATATAACATAAAAGAAAGAACAAGGAACAAAGCATCATACAGAACAAAAAACTAGAAAAACAAAACAAAGGCACAATATCACAATGAAATAGGTTACTGAATAGTAATAGGTTTTTCAGAGATTTTTTAAATGATAAATGAGAAAGGTTGACTAAGTAAAGAAGAAGTGAGTTCCATATCCTGGATCCTCTATATGTAATGCTTAATTGTGATGAGGTGGTGAGTGATTTGGGAGGCCACAGTTATAAAGCTTTTCTGTTAGGGTAATTGTGAAGCTGATTGTTATGAAGAGATTATTAAAAACAGGGGGAAGTGTAGATAAATATTTTTTTTTTATCAAAAGGTAAATGGTTGTCCGGCAATAGCCACTGGATACTGAGATTCCATGTTGGCCAATTCGTTTCACCTCTTTTGCTCTCCACATTGAGGATTTACCTGCATGCAACCAAATCACACTCAAACAATATCGGTCAATACTACTCTGACTTAAAACAGTCCACAAATGGAAACCAGAGATATCTTTATTTAGAGACAACTTGAACGCTGAAGATGTTTCCACACATGTTCAAAATATTTCAACTGAACACAAATAGACAGAAACACTCCCACACACAAAGCCAGTCAATCTGGTGTGAGCTATCTTACAGCTAACATCCATTAAGTTTACCAATTGGCTATTTGATGCTAATGAACACTGACTAACGGCACAAATGGTCCAGCGGGCAAATTAGCGCAAGTAATGCCAACGTATGCACACTGTTTTGAAACGTCTGGTGAAGAACATATATTGTGTTCACTGTACTCAAGCTAATTTCTTTACACAAACATTTTGTAGGCACACGTGTATGGGTTGTATGGGTATGTAACATTTTTAAAAGACAAATGTATCAGTTTTAGTCCCAATGGATGCAATCAAGTCCAACCATTCTCATTTATCGATTATACTTGATCATGGCCAATGGAGTCACTGACACAGAGACACTGACGAACAAAAAGTTATGGACCAAATATTTATTTTAACAAAACCATATACTTTATCCCATACAAAACCAAGTCATTTCTTTGAATTCACAATGTTAACCATGTAAACGTAGTGCAGTGTCATAGTTCTACCCATTGCTATAAAAAGTGCCTAACCAAGTGTTCGTATGTGACGAGTTGGGAGTGAGAACAGGTTGATAAAGTACAATAATATTACTAGTAGGTGTTTTTTATATGTACATGTCAGTGCAGGAGAGGCTTGTGTAGAGTCATCTCAGTCATCCAGGTAGTAAGACATCACAACCAACAGAAGCAATATGCTGCGTTTGTGGTGCAGAAAACTTTTTCTTATTAATGGCTCCGTCTGATGTCAGGTGGGAAATCCTCTGTATTAATAACCCATGACGGCTGCTGAATGAGGACGTGGTGGAGGACACCTGCTCACATTCGTCACCTACTGCATGTGATGTTACGTTTTCCAGGTCGTGTCCCAATTCGGCAGACTAGGAAAGTGGGCGAGTTGGAAAAATGCCAAGGTATTGATTTTATGGCAGTTGTTAGAGTTGTAACAGAGTTGTAAGTAGCAGACTATTGTTGCTGCAACCATTCAGCCTCCAGCCTGACATACTGTACAGTATATGGCCTCTTTAGCACCTCTTTTTTTCAGAAATGCTTTCATTATAGTTCTTGAAAGTGCGTTTGTTATCCTTTAAATGGGCCCACTGAGTCTGGAGCTGATGTTTCACTCCTCTGCAGTAAAATGGTTGTACTAATTTTCACAACTTGGACAATGTTGCTTTGCTGCTGTTAAGTTATGCAGCCTTTAATGTTTTTGTTTGCAAACCCCCTCAGTCTCCCTACTTACCTTATACTTTTCAAAAAACTCCAGCCAATTAGAGATAGGAATTAGAGAAGCGTGATTTTGCATTTGTGTGATATTCAGATGCATTTTGGGTCTGTTTTTTCTGTTATTTTGTTGTATTTTTCATGTCAACTTTGTTTGTGACCCCGGCACTTATCCGTATGCTTTCAGCTCTTGTTATGTTTGTCCTTCTGTTCTTTATTTTAGCTTTTGCTGTTAATGGTGTTTCATAATGGAAGGTTTGGATTACACCCAGTTTTTGCTCAAACAGGCTGGTGGGAGTCTCTGAGGTATGTGTGTGTGGGTTTACTAAACACCTCAATGTCAAGATTTTTCTTTTTTCTCTCAAGCAGATCCACAACAAAATGTTCACGTTCATCTTCAAGTGTTGTAAAACCAGATAGTTATGTCTGAGAACATGATAATTAATACAGTTGGATGAAGAAAAGAGGTAAGTCTATATCCATATAAACACTGCTTCCTGTGTATTTCACAACCAGGAATACACACTTTTAAAGCTGTATAACTGTAGTAAAATAAGCATATATTGAGACTACACATAGTTTTGTGTGCTAACACTGATACAGAATGAATATATAGCTTAGATGGAGTTAGGAATTGCAAAAGGTTTGCAGCATTTCAGACACTCTCCGGGCTCTGAATATGGGGTCATGTTATTTATTGGATTTAACACCTGTATGTGATTTGGTCCTGAGTTTGGGAGATATGGTATGACAAGGGCTGACAGCCAATGTGGAAGAGCCTTTAACCTGCCTTATTTGATTTTCAATTACATGAAAATCAATGACAAAATTACCCTACTTTTCCCCTGATTTATTACATCAGTAAATATGTTTCTAACAAGTTTATGGTCTCAATTGCAGTTCTAAATCTTCTTTAATACAGCATGATGTTTATTTAGTAAATTATGGCCATAATTAGAGTAAAATAGATGATAAAGCAGGGTATGCTTTCGGGTGAGTCTTTGTTGTGATTGACAGGTTGCTACCATGGTTCACAGATACCCCTTTTTGACCAAAGCAGCTCCAGGGCTGGTTCATAGTGGTGCCGAATCTTTAACCAGTTCTTCACTTTTCTACTGCCAAAGAACCAGCTCTCGGCCAAGAAAACTGGTTCCAATACTGCACCAACTCTTTGCTGGTCTTGAACCACGAACCACTTACGTCAGGGCTGGGGGCGGGATTAATTGTGACCAACAAAACCAAACATGTATCATTTATTTTATTTTATTTGTTTAACTGCAATGTGATTGATGCGGGCTAGCGTTAGTGTGCTAGCATTGGTGTACTAGTGGTTGTGAGCTAGTGTTAGTGGATTAGCGTGAGCTGTGCTAGCGTTAGTGTGCTAGCATTAGTGGGCTAGCGTTACCTTACAATGAAGTCTAACATCAACATCTTTCATTAAGTGTTCATAAGAACGTAATCGCAGTACATAGCATTCAAGACGAGCAGAACAAATGTGTTGTACATGTCGTGTTTGGATGCTAATGTAAGCCATGAACAACTTTTGTAAAGAGACGGCGGGTCTGCAGCTGTTGTGATTATTATACTTGCTGAGAGAGCGGAGACATATTCAGACGTAAACAGTGATGTAATAACGTGGCTCTAGAGCCCGTGGAAAAGAGGCTCAGAGCTGGTTCGCAAGTTGAACCAGCTCCGAACAAGCACTAGCATCAGCCCAGGAAAAGAGCTGGGTTAGCGTTGGTCGAAAAGACGTGTTTCTGTGTCAGAACACTCTTTCACAGTGTTTTCAGTTCATGAAAGTTAAATGTAACATTGTGGTTGTCTAAAAATGTATTTTTCAGCATTCAGTTGTATTTATTGACACTCTTAATTAAGTAGCCAAGGTAGCTAGCGTTTATGTAGCCTAATACAGTAACTTGGGGTCCTCCTCTGCAGCTTCACCATCTCGTACATGGGGATGGCCTAAATGCCTTCAAAAATATAGTTATACCAATAATACCAAAGTGTGACATCATGGTGGCTACATCCACTTCTTTCATACAGTCTATGCTTTTTTATTTTCTCAATTTAGCACAAATTAAACCACTATACTCCCCTTACAAGGATGTGATATTGATAGAAAACACTTGGCGAGGTCATTGCAAATACTGAAGCTCATACATCAAGCAAAAGCCCCAATGAGTCATCACTGTTCTATAACTCCTCCTCTGAGTCTGTGTTAAATAGGCAGCGTCCCAGGCTTTCTTTAGTGACAAACAATGACAGTAAAACTGAACATTTTAGCTATTAAAAAAGTAGTATTAATGGTTTTAATTGGAAATGGATGACAATAAAATAAGCACTTCCCTGGGGGTGTTTTGAAAAGATGCCACTATTGTGCTGTACAATGCTTCAGAAAAGGGTGTGAATCTTAATGTTCAGCTGGATTTACCAGCGAATGTCCGAAGGGGGTATGTTCATCAAAACCCAACTGTGTCTCCAGATGCTACATTCTTTATCCCTCTGCTGGTAATCAATGTGAGTGCTGAAGTCTGCTGGTTTGTGCCGCTGGGTCATGTTTACTATGCAGTGTATATGGTGGAGACAAACCTCTAGTTGCTGGTGTAAAGAATTCTCTTTTAACAACACAGATGCTGCTGCAGTTCAAGTGCAGCAATTGTCCTGTGTTTACATGTGCTTTATGGTAATGTAAGAGGGACGGCACATCTAGGAATGAAGTACAGGTTATGTTGACACCACCAAAATGAAAGTACACTGCAATCACATTTTCAGTGGTTGCATAATGGATTTTAGGATGCTTTTGATTTTTCACAACTTGATTATAAAACTGATTTTCATAGTTCAATGCCTTCACTGTCTGTTTCGTGGTTCAGGAATACAAAAAATGGTATCATTTTATTTTTCATTGTTATTAAATGTCAGAAGCTTTGGACTTCCTTGAATGGATTGGTATTAAAAAGTCTGAGTGAGATGTTAACTGGCAAGAAAGTGACCTTGGACTTTTTAGTTTTCTTTGTGGTGTTAGAGAACTTTAAGGTGAAACAAACCAATTGTTTGGATTACTTCGACATTTTCAAAAAACAGCTGCGCTTCATTCTCTTGGCAAGATTTATATGAAGGGATGAAAACTAGGTTTTATAGAGGCTAGCACAGAAAGGCTTGAGGCACATTGCAACTTTAACTATCTGAAAGGGTACTTGAGAAATATAGCAGTATATGTAACCTGCTGCTGGGCTGATTAGTGGAAATGAGAAGCAGGTGAGTGAGTGGGTCGGTGGAGGTCAGGCAACTACAGGGCTGATGAGAGGAAGTGGGAACAGGTGAGGAGGGTCAGGTGTCCGGAACGACTGGTGGGAAAGGGGTCACTGCAGGGCAAGAGGGAGAGTGAAAACAGGTGAGCATGTGGAGGAGGGAGTCAGGTGACTGGAGAAGGAGAAAAAGTCTGAGTGCTCCTGGAGGACAGGTAGAGAATGACAATAAAAAGTGAGTTTTAGAGGTGCTGGTAGGTAGGTGTACATTTTAATTTGGAGTGAGTATGCCAGAGGATCTTAATCACTTTTCAACCAAGAGCTCTTACAAGATAGAGAATATACCTGGGACTCGGTTATGCATGTTCCTTGGAATAATTTGACATTATCTATTTTTTACATCTCCAATTTGAAGTGGTTTCAGAACATACAGACATAACCACAGTCTACTAAGAAAAAGTGTTTCACTCTTTGACCATAGACTAAAGATTGTAAATAATATACAGTATAAAATAAATACAGAAAACATAAAAATATATAAGGACTGAATCAGAGAGGGAAATGGTTGATCAGTCCTGCGATAGTCCTGTCCAGGGTTAGGGTTAGGGTAAGGTCAGCCCACTTAGACCTGAGTTTTGGATAATTGGTTAAGTATAGAACAAAGTATATACAAAAAATATGATGAATATTAGGTCTTGCTTGGGACTTGAATATGATACACAAACAAAATAGTTTGCTGAGTTGTTGATCTTCTGAAATCGTGAAAAGACAATTAAAACGTTACGTTTCCCAAAATGTCAAACTACTCCTTCAACAACTGAAATTCCAGTAAAACTGGGGATTTGATTTGTATTAGCAATCATTTGGAAGAGCTCTTTGAAAGAGTGCTTTAGTGAAATTTTACTTTGTGCAACAAAGAACATGCAGCTACAGAGGTCTTCAAGATGTGCACGAGTCAGGGTGGAAATCCACCAATGTGGGCCCCAGAAGAAGTCATTAGTCTTGTAAAAGCAACAACCCTTTGTCAATGTGTTATGGTCATTTTCTGCTATAGGATGGTTAAAAATCTTCTAGTCGCTCTAAATCCACGATAGGAGCTCATGAAAAATGTATGAAGCCTGGTAAACAACAGGATGTGTAATTATCATCAAACACAAGAGTACACAATGGCTGTAATCAAGCCACTTCTGTCTTCCTGTCAGTCAACCAAGGGAAAGGTTAAGTTTCACTCCTACTCCGCTAATTTCTGCTGACCTTTCCGGGGGGTTGTCTCAAACCCGGTAAAGTTTCTCCACATTTCTCGACACTTATTAAATCACTCAAAATACAATCAGCAATGGGCTGTCTAAAAATAAACATTCTCCTGATGCTGGGTGTGCAGCACTCCGTCAATCCTGCACAAACAGGGAGCCCTTAACAGATCCCTCTGAAAAGCGTTGCCGGGATAAGACGCTGACACATCCTGACACATTACTATGACACTGGCAGAGATCCAAAGCGGGAGAAGCGACTTGAAAGCACAACAAGGCGATGCTAAAGCATCTTGAGAGTTTACATGGAGTATTTCTGTTGCTTTTAATGTGTTGATTTCCCATATGAGACAGCATGATTCAGCAATGCTTGGAAATGTTTTGCATTTTCTCCGCGGAGACGGTTTGTTGGGCGAAAGACGCATTCCTTTACTCACAAATGTGGGCTGCAGAATTACCATTGGTGATCAGAACTGTAAAATATGCATCACCATATGTACAGTGACATGGTATATGTGTCTACAGAAAGTGGAAGTTGTATTGCAGAGTAAAGCTTTTTGTGTAGGGCACAAACATGGTTTGTAGGTCTGATTATAGATTGAAAAAGGATGCATTTGCAGATGTTGAGTGGGAAACTTTTTACATGTATTTTTACGACCTACGACCCAGTGCAAGACATGGAGGAGATATTTCCCCATCATATTCTAATATCTCTATAATGTCTTCACCTGAATAAAGGGATAGTCAATCATGCCCTGTTTACAGAATTATTTCATATATTTTTGAAATACAATCAAACTTAAGTTGTCTTACTTCTATAGCTTTGTTTTAAGCAATAATTAAAGACTTTATTCACCATTATCCTCTCTGAATGGGACATCTGTATGTTGTTAGTCGTGACATACAGTTGCTGCAGTAGATGATCACTTTGTTGACTGGCTGTCATGAATCAATGAAGCAGAATTAGTACTGTACCGTGTTCAGTGTACAAGCTACACAATGTCCCCCAGTTTGTCCTAATATATGCACATCTGTGCAGCAAGCTGACTCATATTCCAATCAAATCATCTATTTCATTGGGTGAACCAAATGTAAGCACAAGTGGGTGTAAACTGAGGACAGTGTCATCAGGTCCTTGGTGATAACTACAATTTAAAAAAAACCCATAATTAGTAGGTTATTCTCGCATTTCTATGCTTGAAGTGTTTAAATTTGTCGACTGTAATTAATGCCAACAAAATAACTGTGTGTGGGAAAGGCTTGGAAACACATTTAGACTTTCATGTTGGGAAATGAAATCAACATAAAGCTGAGAGAAAATGGAATGTGAAAAAATATAAAAAACAACAACAAATACCTTGTTTTTGATTCAATAATTGAGCCTTAGTGTGTTTAAAATAATGGTAACTTCGTCAATTTAGCAGTGTTGTATTGTTGGTTTTGGTAGAATGTTTGCACATCAGGGACATAATTCAACAATATTTTTTTTTTTGATAGCCTAATAGCCCAAAAAGTGTCCCATTGAGCCGAAAGGCCATTTGTCCCATTTGTACACACTCTCCCTGAAGTTAGAGAGATTCATGGCTTAATGTATCACGTCCCCTTATTCTGACAGGTTATCCAGGTTTATATTTGTTTGTCAGAAATGATGTCCGGTAACTCATCATATAACTATTCGAAACAGCCGACCTCTAAACCGACAGTTACCCATGTGCATCTACTGATAAAACAGTAGCTGGTCCTTCTTAAGGGGTTTAAGACCTCACTATGGAAATATCAATACTGCATGGGACACTACGTAATGCCAAATAGGGAAGAACTGTTAATTTCCATAACTTCAGGGGGATTGTGTATTTTCAAAGCAATGGGCCTTCAGAGCAATTTGTTTTCAGGATAACAGACTCTCAGACAAATGGTACATTTTTCAGACTGTTGTGGTTTCGGAATAAAGGGGCAGTCCCATCAGAATCCCGAATTTAATTTGACAGGGGATCTAGACTGACTTCTCTGGTGAAAAACTTTTTGTCTACAGGGCAGAAACACACAGCAACACAATTATATTATACATAACCTAGAATATTAATAACTTTTTATTCTGAGGTTATGTGGTGCATTCCATAAATATATAGTTGTGAATGACATTTTTAGATAAAAGAGGAAAAAACAATGGCATGCATAGCAAATAAAACATTTATTTTATTTCATTTAAATATTTAAAAGTGGGAAGTTTAGCTGTAGGTATCTAGGAAGCTGTTCCAATCGCAGCAACCCCTCTGGCACAGCTTTGGACCTGCTCCTGGCGATATAACACTGCCCTGGGAAAAATGACGGTCTATTTAGTTTCCACACACCACTCAGAAAACGTAATGACCCTCCAGTTGATCTGAATTATTCCTTCACAGTGCTCTCCAGCTTTAAAACACCCTACGTTTGAGAGCTTCTCAGCTGATTTTTATGACCACATCTTAATGGAATTGGTCACAAAAGAAAATCAGAGAAGAATCACTTTTTTCAACCTCCAACCCTCGACTGTCTCATTTGCATTCCTGTTGTTTCACTTCATTGCTTTTTGCAGCAAGAAAAAACTCATTTACTTTTCCTAACATGTCAGGACATTATGATTTATTTTTGGAAATAGTATACAGTAAGTGGGGCTTTAAATGTTCCTTATTATCATCGTCTGCAGAGTTAAAGGAAGAGTTTGACACTTGCAAATACACTTCTTTGCGTTTATACAAATCCAGGGTTGTTATTTTTCTACTTTTCTCTTTATTTTTCTACGTAATGTTACTTTCGACATTTATGTCTAGTAGTTCTTTAACCTTGTGAGTTGCCAGCCATGTATTGTGTGCATCATTAGTGGGCTAAGACACAGAGGTTGTCTAACTAAATTAATTCTTTAACAAAGTAAACATCAATCAGTCTGTATAACAAACAGATCACAAACAATGGAGTATGATGTTTCGGTTTAAGAGTGACCCTGTTAACTGATGACTCGAGAGAATGTGTTGCAGTTGCTTATAGTGGCATGTAGATGTCCTCATCAAAGCCTTAACTTTTTTACACTTAAATACATACCCTCTGGGTTTATTATCTACCCCAAACAGTAAGTTACTAAGAAAAACAATGGACACATTTGGCTGAAAGTAACCAGTTAACACTTTTTTAACTGTAAACAACTTAAAAAATATCTGCATTTTAGGCCAAAGTTTTTCATCAATTAGCTGAGTTAATACATTGTCACCAAGTCACTATGACTTCCCATTGCAGCGGCGCCACTAGAAAGCTGAGTACACAAATTGGTCGGATTCATCTATAACTGATACAGTTAGCTTAGCAAAAATACTGGAAACAAGGGGAAAAACATAACCTGGGTATGTTCAAAAGACACAAAATGTTAGCAGATTTTGTGACCTTTGTTTCCAGTCTTTATGCCAAGCTGAGCTCCCAAGTCTGCTTGCATTAGCTTCAAATTAAGTGTACGGAATTAACATGGTATCAATCTTTTTATCTAAGTCTCAGCACGAATAAAGGATTTCCAAATATGTCAAACTATGCATTAATTGTAAAGCTTTGGAAGTAGACGAGGCTGCCGTGCAGTACTGATAACAGGCTCAGGCTCAGGCTCTAAAACCCCTATTCAGCCACTTGAAGTATAACAGTCAATTAAATATCTTGAGAGCTTTTACAAGTGTACATTCATCATATATATAGATACATGTATTGATATGTCCATCAAGTTTTCCTTTAAAATTAACTCTGAAAATAATTTTTGCCTTGGGTGAACAAAAACAACAACGCTGTCCATACACATTGTAAGAGCTCCTGTACTGTGCTGCAGCCTGCACTGCTGCAGTCCTCATGGTCACACTTATCCGAAGCACAGGCGACGGCCTTCCATCCGCTGCCAGCGTGGAGATGTCCTGTAGTGCCTCTGAATTGAAATTGATTAAAACAACTCAGTCAGTGTCGTTGGGTTTTGAGCATTTTCTTTTTTTTCCCACTAACAGGCAGTAGTCAGTACAAATATTATTAAAGTGACCTTCTCCACTTCCTCCCACTCGTGCACTTAACGCCAAGTGGCTGGATGCGGACACGTGTGAGCAACAATTATTACATGCCACCAATGGAAGAAGCTGAGATGTGAAGAAAGCAATAAAAACTATGGCAACCCATTAAGCCTGACTGTAAAAAATCCAAAGATCAATCAGAAGATTGCCATTTTCTTTCATTTAATTTCCTTTATGCATGTCGGGTTTGCATGTCTATGCTGGTGTGCCCACACTGCTTGTCATTATTGCCACAGCAGTAAGTAACAAGACAGGTTGATGCACTACCTGTCTCATATAGTGCAGCTATTTATTGCTTGGGCGATTGGATGTTTAACGCTGGAATATGCATAAAAGAGTCAAAATTGATTTTAAAAGCATAATAGGCTGCTGCTAATTGCACTTTTAACATCCCGATTTGTGAATCAAAGCAACGTCACCTTCACATTGTCCTCCCTGCCATTAACTTACTGTCACTTCACCTTGCTTAAACAGAAACTTTCAACACCTCTTGCAGCACCTCGGCACTCTCAATTTTGCCACTAGCTTCTAACAATCTCACTTCAAGGCCAGCGATGGCAAATCTTTGTGTCAAAATCAAAGAGTGGGGAGACTGGGTTCTCCACAGAGAAGAGGGGAAATAGATGAGACAGCTGAAGCCAGACAGCGAGTGAGTGAGACAGGCAGCGACAGAAGAGACTTTGGATTCTTGGTGTGCTTTCATAGAATTGGATGGAGTTAAATTGCTGCTTTGCCCATCTGCAATAACAGCTGGCAATGCTGTGATTTAAACACAAAGAAAGCGAGAAAAAGAAAGGCGGGAAATAAAGCCTGAAGGCATTTGTTCCCATTTTCTAAGTGCTAGCTTTATGTTTTCGCAGTAAACATTCTGTATTGTGATTGTATCGGCTACATAAATTGATTAATTGCTTTGGCTCACCAACAAGCATCCTCCATATGTTACT
Organism: Centropristis striata; assembly: GCF_030273125.1. Lineage (NCBI taxonomy): Eukaryota > Metazoa > Chordata > Actinopteri > Perciformes > Serranidae > Centropristis > Centropristis striata. Next base: position 11,093,883 of record NC_081539.1, read on the forward strand.
GTTTGGATTCATCATATATTGTATCGCTCTAATAAATTCATTATGTCCAATGCAGTTAAACACTTTGGATTTGTTTGTCAGTTGTGATAAAGCAATTATTGTTTTCCCTCCATGAATGGGAGCTAAAATAAACCTAAATCTGGCAGGTCAATCCCTTTCAACTCTTTTCATTGTTTAACGCCGTCAGGATGATGTTACTGGATGCGAGTCTTATCTGTGAATGTGCCCGAATCAGAGCTAACACGGAAGAAGTGGCTTGCCAGTAGATAAAGAGAAAGAGACAGACAGCTAAATAATCAGCCTGCAAAGACCTGGCAGTGGAATGTAATTACTGAATGAATGGACAAAGCATCTGTCTTTCTGGAGGCTTCCGGTGGGATCTCAGAGGATGGAGAGATGGGCAGCGCTGTGGGAGGGTGGAAACTGAGAATGGAGGTAATGTGTGGGAAAAGGTGAAGAGCACTGAGGGCATGTCTCAGCACACAGTCTCACCAGTGCACTGCTGTAAATCTGCTTAAGGTGGTGGAGCAAAAGGAAGACGGACAACATTTTGCAAAAATGTTACTTTCCCTTCACAAAAAACATCCATTTTCAGATTTATACCATAACTGTCCAGCAGAAGTTGTGATACATTACATATTTTTTTTGTTTTATATTAAACCTATAATCCCATTACCATTCCAGATATGCATACACTGTAAACAATTGTTTTGTAAATTAACAGTAAAGTACTGGCAGCAGGGTTGACAGAATTCTACTGTTAATTTTACAGTTCCCCTAGTGTTATTTACTTTACAGTATGTTACATATGTGATAAAACACTGAATTACAGTAAAATCTTGCATTTCATTGATTTTTACATTAGACTAAAACACAGTATAGTGCTGAAGCTAATTGCAATATTGTTGCAGTATACAATGCAGTCATTTTTCAATGTTTGTCTGAAAGCCAATTACTATGAATTAAGCGCTGTCTTCACTGTAACTTCAGTAATTTTAATATACCATATACTGAATGAGTTAGTTAAGTAAAATACAGCCATACAGCCATTAGAAAATATCATATATATATATATATATATATATATATATATATATATATATATATATATATATATATTGTTTTCTACAGTATAATACCTTTTTAATGGAAAACAGTATGTCACTGTCACAATTTGGCTGTTTTCTTACAGCAATCTGTTACAGTGTAGGTATCAGTTTAACTTCAAACAAAGTATAAACAATGGCAACATGTAAATGTACCTAACTTACTTTAATAATAAAACACAATATTTAGTGGAATCCTACAAAGTGAAGTCGAAACTGAACTTAAGGAAGGCTGTCTAACAGTTCATGGTCTTAACAGAAATTCATAGTGGAAATAAAACAGGAAGACAGGATTGTATTTTTGCCATATTGCACTTTTTTCCCCCAGAAAACTGGAGGTTTTACTGATTTTTACACGAGGAAAAGATTGATGCCCAGAGTTGGTGTGTAGGATCTAATAAAGAAGAGTTGGTTTATAGGAGTGGATAAAAAAAAGAGTTGGTTTAAAGTGTCTATGATTAAAAAATGAGAATGTTGGATTCCCTATGGCTTGGGGGTTAAGGCGCACCAAATTAATATTTAAATTCAAAATACGTTTTTTTGGCATGAAAGTTACTGCCACAACTCTCTCTCCCTTGTTTCCTGCCATATTACTGGTGGTGCTGTCTAACTATTCGAAGGTTGCAAAACGCGAGGCACACAACACTACTCTTTTAGCTGAAGTCTACAATTTAAAACTAGAGCTGCTTGCTGCATCTTTTCACCTCTATCATTTATCATCTGTATGGTATCTGATACTTGAGCCAAGATCTGAAGCTATAAGGAACAGTTCATTTCCCAAAATTTCAAACCTTATTTATGGGCGTTTATCCTCGACATACAGCCAAGCAGAAACATCCAGGTGTGAAAGCTGAAGCCAGTGAGGAAGTGCCTTGAAACTGTCAGATTGTACAGAAATCTAAATCATTTGATTTACTACATCAGTCAACATTTTCCTAACAAGTTATTGTCTCAGTTGTTAGTGTTATTCAATTCAGCATGATTATTTTATAAGTTATGGACCCATTTAGATGAAAACAGACAGTAAAGCAGCATATGTTTATTGGTGTGGTTACCTTTGGATTGACAAGTTGCTACCACAGTGCATGGTGTAATGCTTTGGAACTTTGATCCTTTTACAGTCTTTTTAATTAGTCCGTTAAAGCTAATTATATCATTTTAGTCACCTAAAAGCCAAATCAGGTTGTCAAACTAAATTCATTATTTAACAAAGTAAACATCAATCAGTCTGTATAACAAACAGAACACAAACAATGGAGTCTGATGTTTCGGTTTAAAGAGTGACCCTGTTAACTGTTGACTCAGCAGAATGTGTTGCAGTTGCTTACAGTGGCATGTAGATCTCCTCATCAAAGCCTTAACTTTTTTACACTTTTACACTTACAAATACATGCCCTCTGGGTTTATAATGTACCCCAAACAATAAGTTACTACAAAAAACAATGGACGCATTTGGCTGAAGGTAACACGACCAATTGTTAAACCAAAACTTTGGCAGCAATATGTTTTGTAGGACAGACTTTTTTAACTGTAAAAAACTTTAAAAATATCTGCATTTTAGGCACAAGTTTTTCATCAATTAGCTGAGTTAATACATTGTAAATCCAATTACCCATGCATCAGCAGACACCAAGTCAAGATCACCAAGATCTCTTGTACAGCGTTCAGTTGTACTAAAAGATATTGTAAGGAGTTGACTGTTACCAAGATGGTAAAAGCAATAAAAGACAAACTCAAGGCTTCAGAAAACGGTTGTTCCACAAAACACTGGGTGATGTCATGGTGGCTATATCCACTGATTGTTACAGTCTGTGAACTAGAAGAGATCCTGATATATGTGTGTTTCAAACAGAATGCATTGTAATCCTGAGAAGAAGTGAAGTCATCTCGTCTCAGTCAGAGTGCAAAAATTGTTGAAACAGAAACACAGAAACAGAAGTAATGACCGGGAAAAGTTATTCATTTCTGTTCAGAGTGCATTACCTAGTCTTATACAAATATATTTTCATATTTGTTTACATTCTTAGTGCTTATGTGTTATACTACTTTTGAAATCCAGTTGATGACACATTTGCTATTTTCGAGGCCTAGAAATTGATGAATTCAGAAACACAAATATATGTTTTTCCTCAAGAATGAAATAATACATTTACCGTAACTACCACCTTTATTGTCTCACTTCAGACTTTGCCACAATCGTAATATCTGACTTTGCCTCAGTATCATAAAATGTTAGCAGAGTGCATCACGTCCATCTGTTTGTGTGTTTCTGAACAAGCTATGCACTCTCCAGGTGGTTATGAATTCTCCTAAGTGGCTTGTTTTGTATCAGAAATGTGAAAGAGTGTTTGGCTTTCATCTGACACAAAACAGCACTGAGTCGTGTTACTGAGATTCTTCCAAAATCTATACAGAGGGTCACCTTGGCTCAAACACACATTCTGACCCCGTGAATATAGAAACATAATAAATAACTGCTGAGGTTCGTTTTCTTTGTTTTGTTTCTGTCGGATGATTTTCTAACTATTGCTTCACACATTTGCATCCTATATCGCTTTCATTCTCTCAGTCAAGAATTAATTGGAAACTGAAATTGCTTTTCAAATTGTTTCAACTTGCATTGACTGACCTAATTAGTTCAATGATTACACTCGCTGGGAAGAGATCCCTGCCTAAATGATGTGACTAATTTGAATGAATATTTCAAACCCATGTCTGCAATTAATGTCATTTACATATGTAATGTGTCTGCTTGATTACTTAATTATGTTTGTACTCCCTGATGATGTCACTGACAGGTGTCTTTTAGAGTATAGTGGAATAAGAAGAGACTTTAGCAGATGTCCTGGTTCATTCACCTCGTACCAGTGTTGCAGTGCGTACACAACCAGCAGCTCTACCTGCATTACAGAGCTCCTCTGACTCACAACCTCTTTACAGCTTCCCCTGACAAACATATTTACTGTCATCCACTGACTTGTCAGAAACTGACAGGAATGGATTTTCGTTGCAGTTAGTTCCCCAAAGCGCTGAAAAATTAAATAATATAAATAACACATCCTTATTCTATTTTAGTTATCTGGTCACACATTTGGACTGTGGTTGTGTCAAAGACTTGTAGCAAAGTTCCAATAAAAGCTCAAAGAGGTGGCAGGTGTTTTGGTTTTTAATTGCACTGCTTTAGATGTCTCCTGCAATGCAATTTCACTTGTTTTGCAGGATTTCTTGGGGAAATTTTTTGAACTAAAATGAACTCAAATTACTGATAAGTTGAATTAGAAGTCAGTGCTGTAAGTCTTTCCTCTTCCTCATGGGAGCGAAATGTTTAAAAGGCTAAAGAAACAGCTCAACATTTTGGAAAACACAGTCAGTGGCTTTCTTGCAGAGAGTTACATGAGAAAACCGATATCACTCTCATTTCTAGTCTAATATAAAGCGATATCCAGCAGCTGGTTTGCTTCAGATAAAGTCACTGCACGACACAAGAAATAGTCCAGTTCATATCTTCCATTAAACCAAAAACAATTGTTTTTATATGTCATGGTTTGTATGGTTTAATACAAATAAGATATTACATGTTGATTAGTGAGCTTTAGCAGTGGTGACCGGAGAATTTTGTGATCTTTGGCCAGAGCCAGGCTAGCTACATTAGAAAGAAGTTTCAAATTCGAATGAAAAACGTTATTGTCCATCAAAAAATGACAGAAAATTGTTTAGGGTTTAAAACATTAACATTAAAGACATAAAACACATAAAAGTTGTGATGAAAGTAATTTGGCTTTGTTTAAAATGGATATTGCAGTGGAAATTAAAGAGTTTTTATATATTCTTTTCGTGGCCAGAGGCACTCTGAAGCGGCTGCCTGATGGAGGAGTTAAAAGGAAAGATGAAGTGGGTGTTTGAATATTCAACTGACCCAAAATGCATTGTGGCTGCACAGCTTGGTCTCACTCCTAACTTGTCGGATACAGATGTGTGTATGAAATACACCGGGCTGTCCATTGGCTGTCATATAAACCCATCCAGTGGCTTAATTTACAAAGTGTGAAACTCCATTCAGAGCGCGTGGGAAGAAGATAGGTCAAACAACCCATAGACTTTTACCCAGGAAACTGTTGTTGGTGTCCCGTGTGAGTCATTGTTGTTATTTGGAGTCAATCTGTGTAACTGTGTCCAGCAGTTAAGTGCAGAAGTTGTTGTTTTAAAGCTCAACCATGTTATTTTACACTAACCTTAGTCAGTTAACTCTGAAAACAGAAGTTTATTTTGAAAAGCCACTTTGCATGTACGTAGCAGAAAGTGACATCCTGTCCCTGCCCCAGCCCAATCCAAAGCAATGGGTTTTCACACACCAAGGGTGCATCAGTATCGGTATGTGATCTGCTGTAAATATGTCACTTTCTCAGGTTGAAATCCACCAAATTGGTCCCAAGAAAAATCTCAGTGTTTCTCAGAGGAAACACAGGCAAAAAGGCAGGGAACCGCTGCTTTATGGAATATGTGACACGCACTAGAAACTCTGGAGGGCTTTTTTAAATGTGATCCTCTCAGTTTATTCACATCTAAAGGCTGCAATGCACCGTGAACACTAACTGGGCGCCAAAATGAGTAATAAACATAATCCGGAGAAACATATCACTGGTGAGAGGCAGGGGAATTCATGAGCAAGTAAAATCAATATCCTCTAACAATGCCAGACCAGGCTTCATGAGTGATACAGGTGCTTTATAATAAATAGAGGATTTTTTTCCTCCACCAATAAACAAGGCAAAAATCCAAACCGTGTCTCTGCAAAGCGATGAGTGCGGGCTTATGATGTTTATTAGAGAAAGTGGATAGAAACAGAAGTAAAAGGCTGTAATAGCCGTCGGTATCTGCAAGAACACACGGCAATGAGTTCCATGATTTCCTCTGATGTCAAAACCTGGAGGAAAAATCAATATGAAGAATGAAGCCTTATTTACACACTCCACCTGATTGACTGTGGCTCACTGCAAGATGTCAACAAGCTATTAATGTTTCAGGAGAAGATTGCTTTTTGAGGCTAAGTGGGGAATTAAATGATGGGAGCTCTATTTTTATACATAAACACACTGGTGAGTAGGGCTACATTTTAGCGAGACAGATGTTTTGGGTTTTTTTAAAACTCAGATTTAGCTTAGAGGGCCCTGCAGCCCTGTGGAGTGTAATCAGAGAGACATTTGCCATTCTTAATCTCAATCCGGCGAGCATGCAATCCCATTCAGTACATAATTGCAGGGACGTGTACACGCACACAAAACACACAATTGGGATTAAACACAAGGGTTGGCTTCCCTTTGTGTCCCGTGCTGATAAACTGAGGGCCAAGGAGCCCTTTAAGGAGTAATAAAGAAAATGACATGACGTTTCTTTTCTTCCCTTGCTATTCCTGTCTTCTATCCTTCCCTTAGCTTCTCCTTCCTTTCATCCTTCCATTAGCTCCTCCCTCCTACTTTCCTTCCCATTGCTCCTCCTTCCTTCTTTCCTTTTCTTGGCTCCTCCTTCCTTCCATCCTTCCCTTAGCTCCTACTTCCTTTCCTTCCCTTAGCCCCTCCCTCCTCATTTCCTTCCTTTAGCTCCTCCTCCTTCTTTCTTCCCTTTAGCTCCTACTTCATTTCCTTCCCTTAGCCCCTCCCTCCTACTTTCCTTCCCTTAGCTCCTCCTTCCTCCTCCCCTTCGCTCAGCCCCTCCTTCCTTCGTCCCTTCCTTTAGTTCCTCCTTTCCTTCCCTTAGCTCTTCCCTTTGCTCCTTTCTCCTTCTTCACTTTCCTTAGCTCCTCCCTCCTTCTTTCCTTCCCTTAATTCCTTCCTTCCCTTAGCTCTTCCGTCCTTCTTCCCTTCCCTTAGCTCCTCCTTCCTTCGTTCCTTCCCTTAGCTCCTTTCTCATCCTTCCCTTTCCTTAGCTCCTCCTTCCTTCTTTCCTTCCCTTAGCTCCTCTTTCCTTCCATCCTCCCCTTAGCTCCTCTTTCCTTCCATCCTCCCCTTAGCTCCTTCTTCCTTCCACCCTTCCCTTAGCTCCTCCTTCCTTCTTCCCTTTCTTTTTTTATCAGAAGTTATGCAGAACAAAGCAGCTCTACAAAGGCAGACGACATTTAAATAACTATGTGAACCACTCTGAAAAAAAAAGGCCCCAAGTCTGTCCATATGCTGTAGTCAGTTAAGGATTCCCTGTCAGGCTCAATCAAAGTTTGAATGTGGAGTGGAATACATTTTCGCCATCACCGACAGTCCCTCGCTACCCCTGAGTGAACCGTTTGTTGAAAGAAACATAAAAGGTTTGCTCGGTGGACATGTTTTTGCCCTCAGGGGTACACAAACTCAATAGCTAGCAAGCTAGCTAGCCGTCTCTCCTTGAGTGCACCTGTGCTTTCCTAGTGGCAGACACTGAAAATTGAGGTCATGATCCTCGTGAGTATGTGAGTCAAGATGCCTCTGTGTTGAAATATCTTTCTCCTTTTTTTCTGTTTCTGGGTACATCTGCTTGAAATATCTACTTCTACATATAGACCTCCTTATTCCTGAGTGCACAGAATATGAGGGCTATTTTTCTTATGGAGGGTCGCAGCAATTCACAGTTCTCCTTCTTTGTATAATGTGGATTTGATTCTACAGTATTGCATCTATCAGCGTGAAGTGAGTGGAGACGCTACAGGTGAATAGGGTAATTTTTTATACCTTATAGACATCACCATGCAACTTCAACAGTTTGTTTTTTACATTAAGACAATCCTTTTTTGCATAACAAGGTTTCTGAAAGTGTATGCTTAGATATGCAAATGAGGTGTGCACTCATTAAATATGCACTCATTTGCATATATTTCCAGGACATAAATCTGAACATTGGATAAAAGCAAATTTTTATTTGTTGATATATTAGATTCAAAGTTTACAGAAGAAAATTGATTGAAAATGAAAATGTCCTTTTATTATTACATAAATCAGAAAATATTGTAAGAAACCATATGAAATAAATCGTTTTTAAGGACAAAATGTTCTATAAATCAGGGAATAAATTATATATAGACAAACTTCTCAGTTAAAACCTTCAGAATATAGTTAGGAATAAAACCGGTAAATTTGTAGTAGTCTGTAAGTGGAGTTTAAGTTGTGATTTATGAGAAAAAAACTCATTTTGAGAAAACAGCCTTTAAAGATTGCATTGATGGAAATGACTATTTCAAGACAAAATATTGAATCTAATTCATAGCAACAACAATATTGAACATATAAAGCACATGACATTGTGCAGGAGAGTGGGAGCTTTCTAACGATAACTGTGATGACAAGGTTTAGATTACGTTTATGGTACTACAAGCTGCAATAGAGCACTCATTTTTAGTGAATTTAGGCGAAATCTACAGACAAATATGGATCAGATATAGCACAATATACACCTTAATATTTGTTTTGGAAGTTTTCTTTCCACTATTCTGAAAGAAGGCATGTAATGGGAGGAAAAAAAAAAAAACCTCAAAATGTACCATGTTTTTGTCTGTATTGTCTCACCTCAGTGGATAATTCATTTGTCATACATTTGAAAAACTAAGCATATAAACAAAGTGCATAATATGAAAGGCAGCATTCCTTTTCCTTTAGTTTAGTATAAAAACAGCTGACAGCTTAAATCACTAAAGACATTGTGCTGCAATGAAAGGAACCATCTCACCCCCTCACTTTATGTTCCATACGTCTGGTGCAGAGCTACCTGACGGAAAATTAATCTTAGCATTGAAATCCCAGCTGTCTCCTTAACACCGGTAGAAGCAGGCGAGCACTTGTTACATAGCAAACTGACAAATTATTTCATTTTAGTCAACCCTTTGGCAGTATTTTGTATAAAGTGACCACAGTCTGTCGAGGCTGCTAAACTTTCATTTGTCTGCTGACGTGATGTGACTTTGTTTTGGGGATGTAAACCATGTTTTTTAACCTCTGATTTCTGTTTCAAACTGCCTTACGAACACAGGCACATAGTGAGACAATGGGCCTTTGGGTGCGATTGTAAAAGACCTCCCACCCTGCTACATAGGAGCAGAGACAGAAAAAGACACAGATGTACAAACGATGCACGAAAAGATACGTTACAAACTCTGTCTTTTCATGTATATTTGCAGTCAGTTTGTCTGTGTTTGTGGTCCGTTTGTGTCTTATTGAGGATGTTTTGCACCTATGTATTCAGTTTAATTCATTTCACAGTTGACTTGTGTCTCTTTGTAGTTGATTTGCATCTCTTTGTGGTGGTTTTGTGTTTTTTTGAAGTTGTTTCGTGCCTCTCTTGTCGCTTCTAGTGTCTTCTTGTCTTCTTCTCTAGTGTGTTGTCCAGCTTATGTCTCTTTGTATTTGCTTTGTGTCTCTTTGACGTTGTTTTGCACCTCTACAGTCATTTTTTGTCTTTTTGCGGTTGACTTTTGTCTTTCTGTTGTCGTTTCATGTCTCTTTGAGGTTGGCTTGCACCCTCTCTACACAGTTTGAGTTTTTTGTGGTTGTTTTGTGTATCTTTGAGGTTGTTTTTCCCCACTCTAGTGAGTGTGTGTCTTTTTGCAGTCAGCTTGTGTCTCTTTGAGGTTGTTTTGCACCCCTACAGTCAGTCTGTCTCCTTCTGCTGTTGACTTTTGTCTTTTTGTAGTCTCTTTCTGTCTCTTTGAGGCTGATTTGCATCTTTTTGTTGTCATTCTGTGTTCCTTTGAGGTTGTTCTGCACCTCTCTAGTCAGCCTGTGCCTTTTTGTGGTCGATTTGTCTCTCTTTGTAGTTACTATAAGTCTCTTTGTGGTCATTGTGTTTCTCTTTTTTGGTTGTTTTGCGTCTCTTTGTAGTCTTTTCACACCTCTTTAGCATTGTTCTGCATCTCTTTATAGTTAGTTTGTGCCTTTTTGCAGTCGTCTTGTGTCTCTTTGTGATCTTTTCACATTTCATTACAGTATTTTTGCTTCACTTTGTAGTCAGTTTGTGCATTTTTTGCAATAATCGTGCGTCTCTGTGCGGTTGTTTTCCACCTCTATGTGGCATTTTCACATCTCTTAACAGTTATTTTGCATCTCTTTGGACTCATTTAGTTTTGACTGACTTTTTCTAATACGAACAGTCACATCAAACAGAGGCTCTCACCCAGGGGCCGAAGGGGCCGGGGGCCTATTAGTCCACACTTTTTAAATACCCGCACAGTCAATACGCTTGCAAATATGTCTGTCACTACCTGTGAGGCGCAGCACGGTACATCACGTCTTCTGAGACTGTAGTTTTCAGCGTGTCAATGCCTCCAGAACTGGTCGTGAGCAGGTGAGAGACAGCTGAGGCCAGCAGGACGACAGCGAGAACAGCTGATCCCTGCAGAACCAGCCTGGAGCTGACCCAGATGAGGACGCGCCACTGTAATCGGGCTCCCTGAGGTAATCTAGGCAGGACATTATCTGCCTCGCTGCTTCTCTGCAGCATCTGGAGGCCTCCGCCACCTGCTCTGGAAGGCCTCACGCCGCTCCTCTGCCTCTTTTTATTTCTGGTTTGTTTGTTTACTTTTCTCTGTAGGACTCAGTGAACATCACACAGACACTTAGACGTGTTTGATACGTGTCAGAGACTTATGGATCTCGTCTTGGCCCGTTTGTCTGAACCTTTGTCTCCTCACTGAAGCCACTGATAGAATATCTCAACAACAAATGAGTCACACTTCGACTCGTCCGCCCTCACTGCCACGAGGAATGCTCTATACTTATCTCGTAAGAAACAAAACTGATTTCCCCAATTAAATGTTCCCCATGCATGATGTTCCTACACTTATTATATTCATGCCCGGGTCATTTCTAAATTGCCAGTGGTACTCGCTTTTGCATCTTAATGTAACATTAATTAAGTGTGCCGTATAGATTGCCTTTAGCAACCAAGAATGACTTTAAGTCTTTTATTACAAGTGCAATCAGAATTTTAAACTCTACAAATTGACCTGTAAGACCTGTTTTTTATGCTTTATCTTTTGTATTAATTATCCTTTTAATGCTGCTTCTGGCATTTTATAGTGTGTTTGATGGTGCTCTGCTTCTTCTGTTTGCTCTGCTGTGCTCTATGTTTGGTGCTTTTTATGTTTCAGTATAATCATAAGGAGGAAACAAGTTATTTGCAAGCTCAAGACTATTTCACTATGAGCTCTATTGACCTTAACAGCATTTTCAAAAACTAATGTGATGCAAACAGGTGTCAGTTAACTGTCAGGGTTTATGTCCGCCGCTACTTCAGAATAGGGGATTGTGTTATTTTTTTAAACTCTGGAGCAGTGAACACAGTGCTAGGCTCGGCCAAACAGTTGTCCGCTTTCTCGCCGCGAACGAGCGGCTGTCATAACAACCGTAACAGCGCGAGCCCTCTGTCAGCATTACTCCAGTTTCCAACATGGTCTCACAGGAATCCGTGAAATAGCCACGGGTTTGCTTAACTCAAAATCCGTGGAATAGCCACGGAATCACTCAAATTTCCGTGAAAGTGACACGGATTTCGCTACAATGTAAGTTAATGACAGTCATATCCCGTGGCTATTCCAACATACAAAGTGATTATGTACATTCACTGAGTGAATATTGAGAAAATAAAACATATATTTCTTGCAAGAAATGTGTTTAAAATCCATTTTTATGCAGAAACTAAGTCAAAATATAGATTTTTTCACTGAAAATGAGAGAACTATCCGCCATGTTTTTTGTTCTGACCGCCGGAACCTTGAAAGTCACGTGACTTGGAACAAACCAATAGGAAAAAAATATCCATGGAATAGCCACGGGATATGACTGTCATTAACTTGCATTGTAGTGAAATCCGTGTCAGTTTCACGGAAATTTGAGTAATTCCGTGGCTATTCCATGGATTTTGAGTTAAGCGAATCCGTGGCTATTTCACGGATTCCTGTGAGACCGGGTTCCCAGTTTCTGAGTGAGTTTAGACTACCTGTTAGAGCGAATGGCTAGTAAACGTTACTGGAAGACAAAAAGCACACTGTTGTCAGTCAACCTCCACTAGGGCTGGGTATTGGTACTCAATACCTTTCAGGTATCGACCGAAACAACCGGGTACCAAGTAGTATCGAGACTGTGATTGTCAAATGATTTCTGCAATCAGTTCTTTACCCAGATCAAGAATTAATAATTACACATGTGTGCAGGCATCCTCCACTCCAGCAGAAAGACTATTTTCAACTGCTGAAGACACAATCAGCCAGGAAAGGGCATGCCTTGCCCCAGAGAAGTCTGACATGCTAATATTTTTCAAAAAAGAACTGTTGAGGAGGACTGACTGGTCTAGTTGTGGTCTGTGACTGGTTAGATTCAGAATGTTGGTTCAGTTGTAAAAATAATTTTTTGTTGTTGTCATGTTTGTACAGTTATTAAATCAATATTTGAGCACTTTCAAAATGTATTTGCATAAAATTTTTTAAAAACTTTTTGAATGGGGAGGAGTGATGACATTCACGCAACCGATTGGTTTTTTTTTTGTTTAAGTTGAAAACTATCGAATGAAGTATTCAATTGGTATAAGTATCGTGTTAAGGGTATTGGTATCGGTACTAGTATTGAACATTTTTAAACAATTCCCAGCCCTTACCTCCACTTGCGTATTTACTAAGCATTACGGTAAAAATGCCTTCAAAATAAAAGCAAACACTTGTAGCTTTCAAAATGAGAGCACATAGATGTGTTAACAGAGTCCACTTCATAATTTACAATAAGACTGTCAAAATATGATGCCTTAAATAAAACATAGAAGAACCCTTATTCTCCTTTACAATAATTCATTAAAATATGCAATTATTAAGATGGAGATGAAGAGGCCACCAAATTTAGGCTTTTAGGGCAACAAATTTTCTCCGGTTCCCCTACTTTGTTCAGGTCCCCCCATCATAGTCTCAGAAAATCCTGTGGGAAACACCGGTTCTAAAGCTGGTTTTGCAGTCAAGTCATTTTTTTATACTTTCTGTATTCTACTGTTGTTTCTGTTTCTACTTTTATAACACTGTAACTATAAAGATGCTTCCTTATTGCTGGGATTATAATAAAATGCACACACAAGTCAAGAAAATAAAGAAAAGTCTGACTATTCAATCTGTTTTTGAAGGCTGATTTGCTGCTATTTTGTTCCCTTGTCCCTCATCTGGTTTTTATGTATATATGTGGGAGTTTGTGTATGTATTATATTCAAAATGTTTTATGGAGCAACACTGTTGCCAAAACATTTCAGCCACATTTCCATAATTCTATATATACCCGAGCTGAGAGTTTCCATTATTTTCAGAGAAGACAGGCGAGTCATCTTTAGTGCGGTCATCTTCCTGCCGGAGGGTTAAACTTTAATGAAGATGCTCCACTGACGGATGTGAAAAACATGTATTAATATGCCAAAAAGTTGATGAAAGCAAACTTGTGCACAAACAGGGAGACGTACCATTTTCTAAAATTACGGTTTAATAACGGGGGCGTTTCATGATGTGGATTCTGATTTATTCCTGCGCTGTCAACATTCAATCTATATGCAATCTGAAAACTAATTCTGGATGTTTTGATCCCATGTGATGCTGCTGCTGCTGCTGATGCTGCTGGATGTAATTTGGGTGAACAGTGTGATTAGAAAACTGTCTCGAATATGATAACTCCACCTGAAACAGATGTAGGCTGGAAGCTATCAGGTCGGCTGGATCGATATGTGCACACACTGAGTGGTGAAACAGCATTAAGTCCACTTCCTTTAGTAAAACTTTCACTGTAAAGTCACATTAAAGATCCATTTATCTTTGAGCGTTTAGGTTAGGCACCTTATCAGACTGCAGGAACCCTAATTCCTTCTAAAAATAGGAAAAGTAATTCCTCTGTGAGCGCTTGATAAGGGAAATGGAAGTGATTGAGGCTTAATTGGCCATTTTTAACCTGCATTTACACCGCTGTGAGTAACTCCTTCTACACAAACACCAGCTCTCACTCTTGATTAATAAATCCTAATCAAAGATCAATTAAACAGTCAGAAATCACTGCATCAAGTCTGACAGCAAACATTTACTGTCAAATAACAGTAAACAACCATAGGTTATTTTATAGATAATTTCTTCAAAAGTAAAGATAATATACAGTTAATATCTGAATTATGTTTTCATTTTTTTTGTCTTTAATGACGGTAAGTTTTTTTAAATTATTATTATTATTTTTTTTTTTTACATGTTTTTAAATCAAATTTAAAGTTCTACTGCAAGGAAACAGAAAGTTGCCTTAATTTTGCATTCAGCAATTTTTATTTTTTAAACAAAGAATTCACTTTTAAGAGTGTTAAAAATATTAATATTATAATTGAATAATACTGTAAAAATATATAAAATATCTATAATATATGTAATGTCTACAATGTACCATTATATTAACTGACAGTTTATGAAAATGTTTGTTTTCTTATATTAATATGACGGTAAGTGTTCGGCAACTGTTGCTGCCAGACTTTTTTCACTGTGTTTTTAAGATTTCTTTTGACATTATTTTACATACATTTTTCTTTGTTTAAAGTTTTACTGTACGTAAATGTACATTCAGCAATATGACGTCTAATTCTTGCATATTTACATAGAATTCACTGTAATTTAACATTTAAGACCATTAACCAATTGCACTTAATGTAGAAAGAAATGAGAAAAACCCTGTAAAATGTTACAGTCCTAATCAGAGATCAGAAATCTGACAGCAAAAATTGCCAAACATTTACTGTCAAATAACAGTAAACGACCATATGTTATTTAACAGTAAATATCTGTATTAAAATATACCTGTATAATAACTAATGTTTTTTCCTATCTTTAATATGACGGTAAGTGTTTGGCAACTTTTGCTGGCAGACTTTTTACTGTTTTTAAATTAAATTTAAAATTTTACTGCAAAGAATACACTGTACTTTAACATTCAAGAGCATTTAACAACTGAATAATACTGTAAAAATCTATAATGTATCCATAATATCTAAAATCTTTATTATATATATTGACAGTTGATGAAAATGTTATAATATTTTGAGAAATGAAGCTTTATAGGAGCAGCAACAACTCATTTGTTGACCTTTTCTGCCTTAGCTTTTTTCTGTCTTTAGTCTTTTTTTCAATTATTAGTATTATTATTATTATTATTATTTATTTATTTATCCACCTTACTATGTTTATAATAAGCCTTTGGCAACTTTTACTGCCAGACTTTTTATATTTTGATATTGACATTAAATTAAAATAACATTTTCAGCAATATGACGTGCATTTTTCTGTATTTTTTTTATACATAGAATTCACTGTAATTTAACATTTAAGACCATTAACCAATTGCACCTAATGTAAAAAAACAAACAAGAAAACCCCTGTAAAATATTACAGATAAACAGTTAATATCTGTATTAAATATACATACATACATATTTTTTTTTTACCATTTCTTTTTACATGTTTTTAAATTAAATTTAAAGTTTTACTGCAAGGAAACGGAGAGTTGCCTTAATATTCCACTCAGCAATATGATGATATTTTTTTTTTTACATAGAAGTCACTGTAATTTAACATTTAAGACCATTAACCAATTGCACTTAATGTTAAAACAAGAAAAACCCTGTAAAATAATACCGTCCTAATCACAGATAAACAGTCAGAAAATCCCTGCTTTCTAACGTCCCTGGATGTCTTCTTTCGCATCTGATCAAGTCACAAAGAACGACACACTCGGGACTAAATGTTAATGAAATATAACTCAAACGAAACTTTCATGTGAAATTGGAAAAGTACAATGAGCTCTCAGCATGTCGGTGCAGAGAGATCATTTAAGGGACGCACTATAACTCAAATGGTTCCCATAATAGACACTGGAAAGTCATTCAGCCTGACCCTATTCTTCAGATATGGGTTTAATTGCCCACAATATGAAGTGTAAGATCCCCTCACTTATCAAATTAACAGCTCAGAAAAGGACAGTAAAGTACTTAGCTCTCGTTTCAGTAGAATGAGTCATGCCAAAGGTAAGCTGTTTATCTGTTAAAGGAGGGGGAGCGGGAGGAGAAATCCTCAAAGAGAGAGAGGAACATGATGTAAATGCAGCGATGGAGGAAGTAATCAGATGTCTGAAAGTACCTATAAAATACTCAATTACTCTATTAAGTCCTGCATGAGAAATCCAAGTGAAAGAACGGAAGTATTTGCAGCAAAATGTAGTTAAAGATTGACAGTAAAAGCACTGGTTTGGCCCCTCTGACTTTTATAATATATGACATCATTAGATTATTATTACAGTGAAGCATGTTACTGTTTTAGCTGCTGGAGGTCGAGCTAGTTCAAACTACTTCATATTCAGTTTCACAGGAACACTAGGAATATCTGAGAGGTCGTGAGATGATTAATAGGAGAGGAAAGAAGGAATTTTGATACACAAATAAAGTTAAAGTTTCTGAACTTTTTCCTCATATTTATTGAAATTAAACTAAACAGTTAAGAAAGAAATCACTCAAAGATATCTAAAGTTTGACCCCGACTGCACTGCTTTTTGCAGGAAGTCAAAAAGTTGTGTTGTATTTTAAAAGCTTGTTATATTATCCATTGTGGAAACTCTTTGTTTTAAAAGTAACTAAAGCTGTTAAAGAAATGTAGTGGAATAGAAAGTCTGACATTAACCTCTGAAATGTAGCAGAATGGCAGCAGGAAGTAGCAAATAATCAATATACTCAAAGAAAGTTTTCAGGTTCACTGTAAGAAAAAAAAAACATGGTAAAAAGTTGCCAAACACGTCGGATAAGTTATTTTACAGATCATTTCTTTTAAAAAATACGGAAAATATACAGTAAATATCTGTTTTAGATGTATCTGTAGAATAACAAAAACAAAATTGAAATCTTTAACTTTTGAATTTGAAAAACAGAAAATTTCCTAAATTTTACATTCTGCAATATGATAATTTTTTTTTGTATTTTTACATAGAATTCACTGTAATTTAACATTCAAGACCATTAAGCAATAATACTGTTAAAAAATCTATATCGTTTGTTTCATTATATACATTTTCAGATTTAATCATCTATTTTTTGGTTAATATTTGTAATAAAAGTACTTTACTTTTTTATGGCATTTGCACACAAACCCTGTAAAATAATAAAGTACATTTCTGGACAATAACTTTATGTGCAAAAGCATCCAGCTACGAAAATCCACATGACAAAACCTCTGAGTGGATAAAAATTTTGAATTTTTTCAACTTTTTCTGCCCCAGTTTTCGTCTCGTTGTCTTTCCTGAATATTTCTTTTTAAACAAACAAAAAAACAAGAAAAGATAACATATGATCTATGTTATCATTTATATTTAATGGTCTTAAGGACAATGCTCTTTGTTGTAAAGATGTGAATACAGGATAATTTATCCATCGGTCTAATGTATCAGGTCTCAGTCAAGGAAGCAAAATTTGATTTAATTAGATATATCTCATTAATAATGCAGCAACTTCATATTTATCAAAAATATATCTTCTAGATTTATATAAATGTAAGAAAATGCAGAAACTAGCTGCTCTTTCTTTCTCTCAGTTGCAGAATATCTCTTCATTATGAGTCATATATTAACATGATTAATGGATTAAGGAAATCAGTGGGTTCTGATTTAATAAAACGCTGAAGCTGAATAAGACTTTCACAGTTCAAAACTTTAGGTATCAGTGTGAACTTTAGATTGACTTTGCAGCTATGAGACATTCCATTGATGTTGGGTCATAAAAGAGCATTTACAATGAAACTCTCAACTACCTTTGTGCATATATGGATCAAGAAGGCCAATAAACCCACTAAAGCTCCACTGCTGCTGCTTATATAACTTCTTTCAGGCTGCAGATCATCTGTAAAAACATTCATCTTAAAGCTGGGTGGCTTTTCTATGCATTCTTTAACCTTAACAGTAGATATTTTGACAGTAAAGTATGCAGACTATGTGTACTTAAGGGGAAGTTTGCAGGTCAATAAGGTAAAAATATAAACTTTTAACTAATAGATATCACCATAAAACTTCCCCATTTGCATTATTGTATCACAAATTTTCAAAAAGCGTATGTTTAAATATGCAAACAGAGCCGTATCTTATTAAGTATGTGCTAATTTGCAGATATTTCCAGAAAATGTAATAATGTATAGGTTCAAAATTCTTGTTTAATTTGATGACATATTAGAGTTAAAGGTTTTAATACTGAGAATACTGTCATGAGTTTAAAAAAACAAGTCTCGCTATGTTTTTAGGAAAAAAATCTTGTATGAATCAGGCTGTGAATGAGAACTCTCAAAATGTGATCAAACCTCTCAGTAAAAACCTTCAGAATATAGAAAATAATTAAACTGGAGAGTTTGGTGCCTGTAAGCGCTATTGAAGTGGAGACTTTTGGCTCAGTTTGATAAAAACAGCATTGTAAAGTTCCAATTTCATTTTTTGAAACACTTAAGGTTAAAAACTAACAAAACTAACAGAAGCCCTTTACATACTCCACAAGAACAGAGATATTTTTCATGTTCTTGAGGTGGCAAGAACTAGAAAAATGTTCTTTCTGGCCAGGACGTTTCATACTTCACAAGAAACTCCTTCTGCAGAAGTTGTCACAGGGCCCTCCCACTGCAGCACATGTTCACTGCGAATTCAAATTTCTGACCAATTGCACAATAGTTCACGGACACCACACAAGAACAAAGTTCTGCCTAGATGATGTGTCAAGAATAGATAAATTTGTTCTCTCTCCCAGGGCTGCAAGAACAAAATGACATCATTCTGTTCCTGCAGCCTGTATGTTTTAGCCTTAAAGGAAACATCCCCAGTTAATAACTTACATTAACACTTCTTTTTTTTTTGTATAACAAGTTTCATGAAACTTGTAATATGTACAGTCATGGAAAAAATATTAGACCAGTCTTCAATTTCTTGTTCATTTTAATGCCTGGTACGATTAAAGGTACATTTGTTTGGACAAATATAATAACAACAAAAATAGCTCGTAAGAGTTTAATTTTAGAGCTGATATCTAGCCATTTTCCATGGTTTTCTTGATAATAACCAAAATCCTTATCAAGAAAACCATGGAAAATGGATAGATATCAGCTCTAAAATTAAACTCTTATTATCTTATTTTTGTTGTTATTATATTTGTCTAAACATATGTACATTTAGTTGTAGCAGGCATTAAAATGAACAAGAAATTGAAGAAAACAATGGTGGTTTCATATTTTTTTCCATGACTGTATGTGCATGTGTGTGCATGTATAAATATGCAAATGATGCATTATCTAGTGCTAACTTTTGGTGAATTTAAGAGAATTCTACAGATACATATAGACAAAATGTAGTAAAACAAACAGTTAAATGTGTATTTTGCACTTTGCACGAAAAGTCTGAAAGAAGACTCATAGCCCAAAATCTCCAAATTGACTGGTGCATGAAAAAAACATATTTTTGCCTGTAGTGTCTGAGACTAAACAAGCCGGGCGGGGGCGCAGCTTGTTAAAAATGCAGCAGAAGATGCATCTGTGCTCGTGACATTGATCTATGTGTGTTACAGTGCTCATACCTACTGAGTCCAACATAATTACACAACACGTGTATGAAAGATGCAACACCCAGCGTATGAATTATGTTTCCATTTGTCCAACGCTGAAAGCTAAACTGCTGTTTCACTCACATTCAGACCAACAAACATGCACAGACATTCCAAATAGTTCGGCCCGACCTTTAGTGTATAAAAGTTGCTCTGGCGTGATGTTTTATTCATGGTAGCAGAAGTATATCCATTCATGAGCTATCATATTTCTCTGTAAGTCTCCTGTGCAGGTCTGGCTTGGCCTAGATAACACGAAACCTGTCTGGAGGGGAGACACAACACCGCAGGACGTAATAGAAGCTATCATAATGCTTAGCAGGAGAGAGGTCCAGGAGAGAGTGGCAGGAACACCTCTCCACTATGGCCGTGAAGAAATGTCAGTGTGTCGTGATGCTACGATTCCAGCTTGAAAGGCAGTTTGAAACGATTAAAATAGAACAGTATTTACACTTCTGAAACAACAAATTGTCTCGTGTGTCTCGGTTTGACTGAATTTCAAAGATGTTTGTGCTTCATTCTGCAGAGACAGACAAGAGGAGGAATGTGTTGCTTTGAAGAAGTTGTTGAAAATGGCATCTGGACACAATGAGATGCTAAAAGTGAAGGCCTTGGAAATTAAAGTCATTCTTTCAACGAGTGGGAATGTGTTTAATTATTGACAATCAATTTAGGAGTTTTTTTAGCTATTTTTTTTCAGACTTCATCAAATCTAATCATGGATAAATTATAATAATACATGAATCACTGCAGCAGAAGAACTCAACCCACTGAGTGAATTGTTACACCCCTCTTCTAAACAACTAACGCTGATAAATTCACACTTTAAATCTCTTGAATGACTGCTCTGTGATGCTCCCAAACACTGAATGCAGCTCGGACTACTGCTTCTAAATTGTCTCACAAGTTAAAAAGCATTAAAAACCTCCCCCCCGCGGCTCTTTATCTACATCTGCTTTATGAGCTGCATAGATTTAACAGGAGACAGGGAAATCAATACATGATAACAGCATTTCAATACATGATGAACTGTATTATCTTAATTGCTCTAATCACTTTGGCTTATTAAAAGTTTACCTTGCTAGTTCTGCTTTCAATATTTGTCATTTCTGCACATTAAAGAGCACTGATTCTGATCTAGCATGTCAGCTTGTTTAATGACACTGGGACTTAACGGTCTATACCCAGACTTAATGGTCCACTCTCATAGATTTTATAGGTCTACAATATTGCACTGACCAAACCTGTGTTCTGTTAAAGTGAACACATATGGGTCAAAATGAAGCGAATTCATGATGCACAAGATGAAAGCCAAGACTTAAAGTAACAGAGATTTATATTAGTCCTGGAATAAACTACACTGTAAACATTAGATGTAACTTTACACTGAAATCAGTGTAAAGTTAAAGAACAGTGTTCTGCAGATTGATGTCATACAGTGTCATACTGTATATTGCAATGCAGGAGAAAAAATATGGAGTATGCTGTAAATTAACACTGAAAAGTTGTACAGCACACTGTAAACACAGTAAACAGTATCTATATCTACTGACAAAACTGTAAATTAACAAGAATACAGTAATAAACTGCATTTTTGTTTCCAGTCATACACTACATACACTATATACACATACTATATTTCGAAAATACAGTTAAAGACAGTATTTTGTAGTCAAAGCTGCTGCCAGTTAATAATTGTAAGTTTACATTGAAAACAATTACAGTGTGCTGTAAATATGCAGTAATTTACTGACAAACTGAACAGCATTGTGTTGCAGATTTACAAGAATACAGTAATATACTGCAAATTTATTTCTAACAATCCACTAAATTGCTGAAATAATGTTAAACAACTGTAAAAATACAACACTTTGCAAGTGAAGCTGCTGACAATTAATTACTGTAAATTTACACTGAAAAGTTTTACAGCACGCTGTAAATAGTATATATCTACTTGTTTATCTTGTATATCTACTGACAAAACAGTGAACAGTATTGTGCTATACATTTACAGAATACAGTAATTAACTGCAATTTTGTTTCTGGTCATACACAAAATTTTGAAAATACAGTTAAAAAAACTGTAGAAAAGCAGTACTTTCTAGACAAAGCTGCTGCCAGGTTTACAGTGAATAATTTGACAGTGTGCTGTAAATATTCAGTAATTTACTGACAAATTGAATAGCATTGTGTTGTACATTTACAAGAATGCAGTAATATACTGCACATTTCTTTCTAGCAACACTAAATCTCTGAAATAACGCTAAAAACTGTTAAAATACAGCACTTTTCAGTGTGAACTTACAGTGATTGACTGTCAGTGCTTCACCTGTAAAGTTTGACAGTACATATTCAGTAATTAACTGACAAACTGAACAGTATTGTGTTGTACAACTGCAAGAATACAGTAATATCCTGCAAATTAATTTCTAGCAATACACTACCAATGAAACTGTTAGAAGTGCAACACTTTGCAGGTGAAGCTGCAGCCAGTTAATTACTAACAGTTTACACTCAAACATTTTACAGCGTGCTGTAAATATACATGCAACTGCTGACAAAACTGTGAACAGTATTGTGATGTAAATTGACAAGAATACAGTGATATACTGCAAATCTATTGCTGGTAAAACACTGTATTTCTAAAATAATGTTAAAAAAAGATATACAATGTTTACAGTGATTAACTGGCATCAGCTTCACCTGCAAATTTACACTGACAAGTTATTCAGTGTACTGTCAATATTCATTCAACTGTGAACAGTACTGTGCTGTACATTAACAAGTATAGGGATATACTGCAAATGTATTTCTAGTAAAACACTGTATAATGCACACTTCTATAATGCAGTAAAACACTGTAAAACACCTGCACTTTGCTGGTGAAGCTGCTGCTAGTTAATTACTGAAAGGTTTTACAGTTTGCTGTAAATATTCAGCAATTAACTGACACAACTGTGAACAGTACTGTGGTGTAAATATACAAAAAATACAGTAATCTACAGCAAATACATTGAGTATTACACTGTATATCAAAAATACAGTAAGAAACACTAAAATACAGTACTTGCTGCTGTGAATTCACATTAAAGGTTTTACAGCTTACTCTAAATATGAAGTCATTTACTAACAAAACTGAACACTATCATGCTGGAAATGTACAAGAACACAGTAATATCCTGCACATTTAATTGAATTGAATGTAATTTTAGTAATACATTGTATTTCTGATATACAGAAGGAAACCGTATAAGGACTGCTGCCAGTTAATGACGTTATATTTACACTGGAAAGTTTTACAGTCTAGATAAAGTCAGAGTGAGTCAATGAGTCACTTTTTGACTCATGTCCTCGAAGACTAGACTGGAGAAGGTTCATGGACAGACAGCGGTGTTACAGTAGCTCAAAATCTACTCTGAGAAAACACACAGCAGTAGTTTAGCCCTCAAATCCCAGTAACCCTGCCCTGTTCTACATGACAACTGTTTACTCATGTTTTCATTTCCTACTGCACAGCAATAATCTGAAGATAAACCTGCATCTTGGAGGATTAATTCACTCTAAGTCCTCTTTTTAGTCCCGTCAGTGGCTCTATTCATTTCCTGCGAAATCAGATTTGACAAATCCAGAAGTATTTATGAATCCAGGCCTACGAAAGCCGATTTGAGTTTGTCCAGCAATAAGGAGGGCACTTACACTTGACATGTTGTAGTGCAAAAAAAAACTGTGGTTACCCTAATTATTATTCCCCCCTCCTCAAACTTGGTAGCATAGCCTGCTGCAGTTTGAAGCCTGCTGCAGTAGAGGAAATTGTTATTTCTGCCCCTCCAAGTCGACACATGGATGGTTTGGATACTTTATCAGTGGGAGATCATTACAGTCGTTACAGTGCATCCTTCCAAAGGGAGCTGCATGGAGCTACTTACATTTACTCCTCAGCTGCGACGGCGTGGAGATTGTTGAACTCAAAAACAAAGAACACATTGTGATCAAACGACCTGCGTGTGATTTCCAATCCTCGTTGTTGAACTGAAGATCGCGTCACTTGTTTATTTATTTTTTATTTTTTATGGAGCATTACGGGCAGATCGATCAGATCAGGTAACCTTCAGATAACATTGATAAAGAAAGCCTTCTCTAATGAGCAATTTAGCCAGCCTTACGAAATAACACGTCAGCCACAGGTGCATATTTCTGTCACCTTATTCTTTATTGTAAATACAAGAAACGTGTCACTTATCCACTCATATTAAATACCTGCAGAAGGGAAAATGTCTGTTCATCCTCGTTGATACAGAAAACAAAAACGCATTGAAACTCCCCCAAGAATCAAAACTCCCCTCGTCCACCCAGCATCATCTAGTCAAAAACATCCAAAAATACTTGACACTGCCACCAGCAAAAGTATAATGAAATCGAAAAAAGAGAGAAACACAAAAACAACAAACCTGTGAGCTCAGCTGCAAGAAAAGTAGCACGTTAAAACGTCACCGGGCTTTAAAAATGACTCCTTTTTTATAAAGAAAAGAGGAACAAAGTAAAAGCAAAGGGTTTGATCGGTGAGATCCACCGACACATCAAAATCACAAAACTCGAAGGCAACAAACAACACTGCAAAATGCAAACCAAAGCATAGCAACAGCAAAAGTCGACAGAAACAAAAAAATAAAAATGTTTCAAAACCACCAATAAATTGTTTGAAAAATCTCAATACTGACAAAAGCTGCTTGGTTTCGACCCTCGAAACAAAACTGCAAGCAAGTCAAGGCTTTCTCAAGACCGATACCGCACCGATTACCCTCTTGGCACTCTCGATCAGAATAACTGCATGCTAAAAACTTGAAGCCTGGATGTGAAAAACGCTCAAAACCACCATGTCAATGCTCAATTCAAACACCAGCAAAAGGAGGAAAAATAAAAAAGGGGGCAATTAAAAAGACAAAAAATGCTTACAAAAAAGCCATTGGAAATGTACTCACCGAGCGGGAGTAAAATGTTGCAATAAAAATGTGATATGGCTCAAAATACAGTATGGCGGTGCAAGCCGAAATGCTGTGCCTTTTCTCTAGATCTCTGCCTCCAGTTCTGTCATGTGACTGATTCAGCCCCGACTTCCAGCAATGAGAAACCAGTGTTGAACAGCTGATGCTGAATGCTCTCCTAACGGCTTGGCTCTCTCCAAAAGTAAAAAGAGGTAGTCCTTATCATCCCACAGTTATGACTGAGCTGGTTGTGTGTTTTTCTTTGGCTTTTTTTTTCTGTTTTAAAGATGCAGAGCTCACTCGGTGTCAGCGCCACGGCGCGATCCGGACATGCTTTCATTCCATTCAGGAGGAGCACCGGGCTGGTATGTAGCGCATGTCTCTGCTCTCTGATGAGGAATGAAGGGACATGCGTTGTGAGTTATTACACTGGGGCATATAACACATTCAGGGAAAGCAAATAACAGCCATATATCCATACAAACATGTCAGGATTGCAATGAAACTGAGCGAATATGACAAACAAGCAGCAGCCCTGTCCATGGTACTGAAACAAAGCTATGAGTACACTAATATTATCATGCAGCCCTGTCTGTGGTGCTGAAACACATTGATTACAACCAAAAAGTATCATTCTTAGATGAGATATTGCATTACTTTTAATGAGGTATACTCAAAAAGAATTCATGCATACTAAATATGTTTGGTTTCTAAAATAAAAAGGCTATTGAAGGTCACTATCTTCCCAAGATGCATTGCATAAAAAAATGGAGAAAATGCTCATGGCTAGAAAAAATAAATTAACCATTAAATCAGTCACATTCTGACCTCACAGTTGTATTATTTCCATTTTGTATAAAACAGATTTTTGTATACAAACACAACAAAATTCCAGGACAGTACATATAGTACATACTGTATATAATTACTATGTAGTACGGGTTAGAGGCACAGATATACCTCAACACATACCTCAAACACAGTGTTGTACATTGATTACAACCAAACCAAAATGATTATTCTAATATGAGAGGCTGCATTACTTTAAATGAGGTATACTCAAAAAGAATGCACGCATACTAAAAATGTTTGGTTTCTAAAATGGGCTATTGAACGTCACTATCTTCCCATGATTCATTGCATAAAGAAAATGGAGAAAACTCTCATGGCTGGGGAAAGAAATTTTAGCTGGTAGTAAAAATAAAATTACTATTAAATCAGTCACATTCAGACCTCACAGTTTTATTATTTCCAGTTTGTATAAAACAGATTTTTGTATACAAACACAACAGCATTCCAGGACAGTAAGTATAGAACATACTGTATAGAATTACAATGTAGTATGGATTAGAGGCACAGATATACCTCAACATCCTACGGTCCTGTCCATGGTGCAGAACACTGAAGACAAAGAATGGTTTGTTCACCAGTATATCGGCTACAACACAGTGAAAATACTATAAAGTGGTATTTAATAGCAAATTATTTCAGATGAATTCTATATTCTTACCTCAACATAGTCCTCTCCATCTTTTGCTGAAATCAGCACTAATGTTCAAATGGACAATAGTAGGCTTTGTCTGAAATTGTCCATTTATTAGTTATTCAGTGCTAAGTGTCTGTCTGCACAAGGCATAATGCTAGCTGTTTCATGGCCAGTCACTAATGATTTTTCACTACTTTTAAGGCAGAATTATGAAAAAAACACTGTAAGCTTTAAGAGACATTTGGACAGATTAGCAAAAGGGTATAAAGTCAATTTTATAGCAATGAATGTTGGATAGACATGCTGTTATTTCACCCAGCGTTATGGTGCTTTAACGTCAGGGCTTGTTGCATGATTTAGACCAACAAACAATAGCACTGAATTCTTGATATTACCCAGCCTAGAAACTGGGTACCACCAGTATCACAATAGTTTAAAATCACTATGCACTGTCCTTGGTGCTGGAGAACTTATTATATATTTGGGACAAATAGCAATATTAGCCTGGTGTTTGATGTTGAAATTAGGTGAATTCAGCATATTTAGGACAAACATCAGTATTAGCACTGACCATGGTGCTGAAATTAAGATAATTAAGAGTATCTTTCAGACAAGCATCTTGTCTATGATTCTAAAATTTGGAGAATTTAACATACAGTCATGGAAAAAAATATTAGACCACCCTTGTTTTCTTCAATTTATTGTTAATTTTAATGCCTGATACAACTCAAGATACATTTGTTTTGGACAAATATAATGATAACAACAAAAATAGCTCATAAGAGTTTAATTTAAGAGCTGATTCGCCGTGGTTTTCTATATGATGATTTTCGTATTTATCAAGAAAAGCATGGAAAATGGCTAGATATCAGCTCTTAAATTAAACTCTTATGAGCTATTTTTTTTCGTTATCATTATATTTATTCAAACAAATGTACCTTTAGTTATACCTGGCACTAAAATGAACAGGAAATTAAAGAAAACAAGGGTGGTCTAATAATTTTTTCCACGACTGTATATTTAAAACAAACATTAGTATTAGCCATGTCCATGGTGCTAAAATGACATATATCAGCGTATATGTCGGACAAACAGCAATTTTACCCCTATCCATGGTGTTGTAATTAAGATATCTTGGCATATATGTAATACAAACAGTGGTATTAGCTATGTTTATGATGCTAAAATAGGATAAGTTTGCCTTTATTTAGGATAAACGACAGTATTGACACTGTCCATGGTGCTGAAACTAAGATACCTTAGCACAAACATCAGCATTAGCCCTATCCATGGTTCTGAAACAAAAAAAAATGTTTAGCATTAGTTAGAACAAAGTAGTATCATTCTCTAAAAGTCGTCCAGCTCTGTCCATGGTGCTGAAACTGGGTGGCTTTTACACTACACTCAACACACCTAAACCCTCTCCAGGCTTTAAACATACAGGGACACTGCACTTATGTATTTATTTATGGCCCAGAACCCAAAGATGTGACCCTTGTGGTAGATTTTAATGGCATTTCAGATTTATAGTACCTACATGACTTCCTGCAAAAACCCTCCCTCTCTCTCTTTCTCTCTCATTCTCATTTGTTAAATAAATACACCTGCAAAATGTAGGTTATTACTGATTGTGCCAGACAGGAAAGTAATAATGTGTTATTGATGCATTAGCGTCTGACTGCAGTTGTCAGACAGAATTCAGTACAAGTTCATGTTACACACAGCGCTGGAGACAACTGTCACCATTCATTCATCATAACCGTGGTTGGTGCACTGCTTCCACCTTAAGCACTGTCTAATTTAATTTACTTTTCAGATCACATCCAAGCCTTTGGGAGGCACGATGTAAAATGCTTTACGGTCTTGAAAGAATACATTGGGTGTCCAGGAACAGTGATCAAACTTTCCTTGAAGCACAATCTAACACCTTATAACCAAGTGTGTTTACCTCTTCTTTCATTTAGCCATCAGAGGCTGTTAAGTCTCTTCTGCAGCATACTGTACAGCAGTGTTATTTCAATCTCACTTAGGGTTATATGTCAACCGTGTCATAGCACATTGTCTCCGTGCCTCTAAACTGAACCTGACGGTCAGCGTGTTGCTGTGTGGGACATGTCAGGCCGTAATTATCGATGCCTCGGGGTGTTTATGACCTAACTCGCTGTGAACGGGCTGATTCATTAAGATGCAGAGGTCTAACTTAAGAAGACAGAGATGTGCGCCAACACATGGGCAGAGCAGAGATGACAAAGAAACTGCAATTAAACCATAGCCAACTTGATTTCTCTTAATCCAATACCACACTCTATAATAAACTATCACTAAACCATGACACCGTCATTGACAAACAGGCATTTGCCAAAGTGGGAGCCGCTACAGGTGAATAGGATATTTTTTTAATTTAAAGATATCACCATGAAACTTCCCCATTTTGTCATTTACATTAATACAATACTTTTTTTGCATTATAGGTTTTCTGAAATGTTATGTTTTGATCTGCAAATGTTGCATGAACACGCTAATTTGCAAGTTTTTCCAGGGTATAAATCTAAACATTGGATGAAGCTAATTTCAAAGTTATTATTATAATTTTTCCAAAGATTCAAAGTTTTTTACTGAAGGTAATTTGTGGATATTTCCTTTTATCATTTCTTAAATCAGACAATACTGTCTGAAAAAAGCCATATAAAATCAACTATCGTCATGTTTTTAGGAACAAGACGTTGTATAAATCAGGGTATGAATGATATATAGAAAAAAAAACCCCTGTAAAAACCTTCAGAATATACTTTGGAATACAACTGGAAAGTTTGGTGTCTGTAAGTGGAGCTGAAGTTAAGAATTATGAGAAAAAAACTAATTTTAAGAAAATGGCATTTAAAGGTTTTTATACCTTCTTAATGGAAATAACTAATTGAAGACAAAATATTGAATCTAATTCATAAAAACAACAAAATATAACATGTACGTACACATAATATTGTGCAGGAGAGTGGGAGTTTTCTAACGATGTCTGTGATGACGAGGTTTAGATTACATCTAGGTCCTACACGCTGCTATAGAGTTCTAACTTTTAGTGAATTTAGAAGAAATTGGAAGGCGCAAATGGATAAAATGCGGAAAAATATACACCTAAATATTTGGTTTTGGATGTTTTCTTTCCACCATTCTAAAAGAAGACATGTTATGGTACAAAAATAGCCTAAAACCTTAAAATTGACCTGTGCATTAAAAAAAACAATTCTTTCTGCCAGCAGTGTCTCGCCCAAAAATCAACCTTTCTTGCAGTTTAATGCTGCATGACTTTTAATAGATAGAATAATCTATGATTTATACACATGGCTATAAACATGCTCTCTGCAATACACACGCAGGTTTTATCAGCCATGCTGGTACGTCAAAAAGAGACTCACAAGGTTAAAGGAATGCCCCTTATGAATATCTGAAATAAGAAATATCAATCATCTTTTAGTCATGACATGATGGAGGCTCTTCGTACACACCAGCAGCCCAAAGACACAACTAAAACACACATTTTTCTTCCCATCTCAGTGCTAAGCTGAATCTCAGTTTATTTGCCATTGGTACTTTTAAAAATTAAATAAGCTCCAAAGCTAAACCGAATCATAATTCATTGCCTAGAATGAAATCCCCGTTAGTATAGCACCGTGCAAGGACCACTCATTGCCTGTGGCCATAAAGAGCCAATCAGAGGCAGAGTTCAAAACATGTGGGCCTCTGTGCCATTACACACATCCCAAAGTGTTTCCTCTCGAGGTGCATTAATCAATATGTGTTAGTATATTATTTATTGGCTGGATTCAAGTGCAATATGTAGCAACACAGAAGAAAAAATAAAACAACATTTTGTTATTCAGTTATATAGCTTCTTGTGACACTTAGATGTTATATGAAGGGCCATCTCTCAGGAATACATTATATCGCTCTGTGAAGGGATATTATAATTACAAGAAGAATACACAATATAGCTTTTTGTCTTTAAAGGCCCACTTCAATGTGTGGCAATACAAAAAAAGAAACTATGACCTGAATGAATTTGCTTTATTAAAAGCAATGAGAGGATTTGTATTCTTTAATTACCATTTTGTCAAGGAGTCTGCAGAAATTGTGCTGGATATTTTAATCAAAAATAAATGGAGTGTGCACACATAACTGTAAGGGGATTTAATGCTCATTACAATAAATGGGTTACATTTACAAATCTAAAGCTTGAGGTGGAAGGATTATATCAAATAATTCAAAATGGAAATATACTCGAAAGCCTTTTTTTCTGTCTTTGCTAATATCAGCATTGAATATGTAGTTGTTATTTTTGTTAAAATCATTGTGGGGAAGGCTCTTTTCACCATCATGCATATTTTAAAAGGTTGGAAATGTGTTTGTGTGGGCTGGATCCGTAGAAAAATGTCACCCAATGCATTTTAGGTATCAGGCTCAACTGAATGGATCTCCCCTGTGTTTATGTGACACCTTCATTTTTATTCTTCCCTTTGTCCCCGTCAGAGGATGCACCCTGTCCGAGCCGACTGACCCACAGCAGCCTGCTGGGACAGAAGGCAGGCTTACTGACATAAACAGCGTCACCCCACAGAAAATCCTCATGTTTGACTCTTAGAGGTCTTAAAACAATCAGCCTCTGGTACCAGCAAAGATCAGCAGTTTAACTTTGAAGCCATAGAAGATTTACTTGAGTTAATAAGGAGACACATGGCTCCTTGATTTGCCCAAAAGCTATAATCTTTAAGTATTTCATGAAACCAAACCAAAGCTTTCAATACTCTTTACTGTTTTCATGTTTTCCGCATAGCTGTTTGATATATTATTTATCTACATATCCAACCAGTAACTCTTATTTGTCACATAAAAGATCTTAAAGGAACACCTCTAGTAAAAAGCACTCACATCACCTTTTATTCATTATAAAGCCACCAAAACTAGCCTGGTATCGCAAATGCATATTAGACTGGAATTTCTTGTTATAAGAGGCACTTCCATTAGGGTAAAGAGTGGCCGCTGGGAAAGTTTCAGGCCACGCCCCCTCAAATGTCCACTCACTCGTAAACGTAAACAATAAGGAAGGAGACATCGAGATGGAAGGAGTATAGCTGCTGTGTTTCTTGTCGCTGTGTTCATGCACATGGCGGTGATTATTATTGTTGTGATTACTCGTTACTACAGCTTTTAAAAATGGCGCGTGTTGGCTCACATTCCAATTAGGGGCATTCGGCAGGGGAGACCCGCCTCATTCCGGGTATTCGACTATAGTGGAAACGCACCTTTATTTTCAAATCCTAAGAAGCGTTCTCAAGGAGAGCAGACAAAGATTCCTTTGTACAAACCTACAACTAACCTATAACCAGTGGTGGGAAAAGCATTCTGACCCGTTACTTAAGTAAAAATACTAATACCACACTGTGAAATTACTCAAAGTAAAAATCCTGCAATCAAAACTTACTTTTGTAAAAGTACAAAAGTATCAGCATCAAAATGGTCTTAAAGTATCAAAAGTAAAAGTACTCTTTATGCAGAATGGATCCACTCAGATTGTTAATGATTATTATTGGATTTTTATGCATTTATGTAAGCAGCATTTTCATGTTCTCAAGATTCATGTTCTCATTTCAACTATGTAATATACCTGTATAAGGTTAAATAAAACAAAAAAAAGTCTAATCACTTTAAATTGATCATGATTTTTATGTTAAATCTTGAACAGAAAAGTAACTAAAGCTGTCGGCTAAATGTAGTGGAGTAAAATACACAATGTTTGCCTCAAAATGTAGTGGAGAAGTATAAAGTACCTCAAAAGTACAGTACTTTTGAATGTAACTAAGTAAATGTACTTAGTTACATTTCACCACTGCACAAACTTTCTTAAATGACTGCTAACCATTGCACTAAAATGTTTCACATTTGAGGTATGAAATCTGCAATCAACCAGATTTTACTGCTAATTTAAACCCAAAATGTCCTATTCCTTCACATTAAAGGATTCCGCTGGTGAAACATTGGCAGGCTTTTATTGTGAAGCAGTCACAGAAATTGCAATTCCTCTGCGAATGAACCTGTCAACTTTTTCCCCCTTTCAGAGCTAACACACAATGGGATTGTGCACTCACTAAGCAGTATAATATTTATTGGGATCGTCATTAGTATGCGGATACTACAAAGGACTTTGTCTACTCTATCAGAAGCAAAGTGAAATTTGAGAGCTGCATTATTCTTCACAGGACAGCATGTTCCACTATCTTTGTTCCTCCATCTAACCTTCAGCTGGGGCTTGTGAGAACCAGTACTTACAGTCTCATGAAAAAAGCATCTCATTATAACAAGAGGATGCACTTATTATAACAAGATAATGTGGTAGTGCTGCAGCTCCACAGCATGTTTCTGTGCATTTATAGCTTTATTTATGTGCCAAAATGGGATCAACATGGTAATAAAGCAGATGTTAGAAGCAGGACAGGATTTAAATGAGATCAACTGTCTTTCTGATGTACAAATGAAAGTCAAAAAGACAGTGTCATCAAAGTCACAAGCCCAGATAGATGTATCAGCATTTGGAGATATGAAACATAAGCTCTTAACTCCATTAATCCGTAATCTTTTCCTCAAGTCAGGTAAATAGAGTAAAGCCTTTTATGTGGAACTTGGCAGTGGTAATATTATATCATGCTGATTAGTAAAAATCTGTGGGGATATATTTTCAGTATAAGATTTGTATTAGTGCAAGATAATCTTATGTTATATTGAACCTGACATCCAGAAGGTCACACTTCCATCTGTTATCATTTTAAAAAAGCTTAATATACCCATTGTCTATGACTTTGCCGAAAGAACACTTACTTAAGGACACTGCATTCACTCCCACAGGTATCAGAACTAACAAAACAAATTAGTTTAAATGATGATATTTCAAAAAACAGTGTTTGAAGGTTATGTTACCTCCGCCAAGGAGGTTAAACTACAATTGGTGAAAGGGTTTTGCAAGAAGGGACCAATTAAATTTTTGAGCGTATCTGAATAACAAGCTATATACAAATGATTAACATCTTAACATCACCTTTAACATGATGAGATTGGTGAGTATTTGGCCTTGTGGAGGTCGGCACTATTCAAGTTATTTTTCTTAGGTTTCACAAAACAAAGTTTGTTTACAGTTCTTGGGGATTACAACTGCACATGTGAAAAAAGTTTTTTAAGAGGCCTTTTTTGCTCTGTGTAATCTGATAAATTGCCTCAAGTGATGTCACTCCAGTCAGCATCCATTGGGGACTTCTGTAGCTCACTCCATAGCCTTGTTTACAATATACACTCATACTATGGTTGCGAGATATTTCAGGGTGCTTTCACAAGCCAAGTCTGTTTGGTTAGTCCGAATCAGGGTGAAATTGGTACATTTGGTTCGTTTTGTATTAGGTGTGTTTCCACTATAGTCGAATACCTGGAAAAAGGCAGGTCTCCTTCGCATAAACGCCCCTAAATTGAATGTGAGCCGCCTCTAGTGCCCGTTTGGCTGGACGTTTTTTTGCCCTGTCGAAGACCAGGGACATTTTTCTCCCCTGAAAAAAGCCTGGTTGCTGATTGGATAGAACGCTAAGCGGGATGTGACGTAGTACTCAACACGTGCCATTTTCAAAAGCAGGCAAAGTAGCGAGTAATGACAACAATCATTCGTCTATAATCATCGCCGCCATGTGCATGAACACAGTGACAAGAAACACAGCCAGCTCTGCTCCTTCCATCTCGGCGTCTCCTTCCTTATTGTTTACGTTTGGTGCATCTTCCGTCTTAAGTCCATCGCGTATTGTGACGTCACAGTGGAAGCTGTCGCTAAGCGATTACGCGACGATCGAAAACCATACGTCATATCCAGAGTCTAGTAAATCCCTCTGGGGCCTATTTTTGTAATGGAGATATGCTGAGTGAGCGGACATTTGAGAGGGCGTGGCCTGTAACTTTCCCAGCAACCACTTTTTACCCTAATGGAAACGCACCTATTAAGTCTGGTTTGCTTTCACAGTGCAGAAATGTAATTACCAAAATGAAAAAAATATATTTGAATAGGGGTATGTACGAAGGTGGATGAAACCTACTTGCACTATTATTTCTTATTTGTTGAAATGTTGGCAGTGAAACATGTAAACACGGAAATAAACAAAGCAACGTGGAACTGAGCACAAACTGAGTATGTTTGATTATACCAGCCGCAATCCTGCTCTGGTGTTCCGACCAAACGCTTGAAATGAACTATGGAGCCTTTTATTGGATAGTCTGTTTGGTTTTTCCTGGTGTAAATGCTCAAACACACTGGTGTTGACCAAAGAACTGAACTTTGGTCTGCTAAAAGTCCATGGTCTCGGTTCGCTTCCAAGTGCACCAGAGTTCAGTTCACTGCAGGTGAGGACGCAGTCTGAACCAAAGCAAGGAAGTGAACCAAAACACAGAGCATTATGGATTGAATTTGAGCGGAAATTTGAGAATCAACACCAGGCATGAATGTTGTCACTGGTGAGAAACAGCGTTCTCCTGGGTAAAAGTCTGGCATTTGGTAAGAATAAACTGGGCCTCCTGGCTCATTATAGTTAATAACTTTTCATAGGTATAAGAGAAAAGCCTGCCGCTTGAGGCTATTAGACGACACTTGCATAATATACCAAGTCGAACAAAATCTCCACCTGGCTTGTAAACGGTCAAATTGCATTGTGGGTAATGTAGGCAGCAGATTTTGACAAGGAAGAGGAATGTGTGGGATGCTGTTCATTAAGAGTCTGACAGTGTTGCAGGGCTGCAGTTCTACATTGGTGGTGTTCTCTTAATGAGCAGGATGGATTGTTGCAAAAAAAGATTTTTCCATTGTTCTCTCAGACTCAAATCTGTCTCTCTAATCTATACAATGCAAGTGCAAAATACTTATTACCTATTAGTCAGAGCATACAGAGTCAAAAATCTGGCAAGGTTGAAAAATGTCCAGTAGAAGCTCAATTTATTTGTTTTACATTTAAGTTACCTACGATGCCAGCAAGGTAACAAATATCCCAAACGGAGATTAATATTCCTTTTGAGAGGCCCATATATTTTCGTACCTTTGCCCCTGTGGATTGCATTTGGTTGTTTGTCTGTTTACTCATTTGCTTTCTTGCTATACATGTACTGGAGTTGAATAGTCAAAGTCGTTCTCATCAAAATAACAGTCAACAGTTGTTGTAATTCTCATGCAAACCGAGACTCTCTCCTCTATGTTGTCTGGCTGTGAAATAAGACCCAATTACAGGCGTTCTGTATTCACTCACACTGTGTTTTCCTTCCCCTCCAAGTAATACTCATTTTGATGTCTTGTCAAGAGAGGTAAACAAAAGTATGAATTGACAGGTCAAAGGTTCAGACAGTCAAATAGCCGAGCAGACGGACATGTAGACGCAGGCGTTAAACTTTTACTGACAACGTGTCGCGGTGCCATCTAACAAAGCATTTGAGCTTCCAATTAAGTTTAGAGAAAAAGAGTCTCGCCTCTGCATTGAATTAATTGTGCTCAGTCTGTGACAAGGAGCTGGGGAGAAAATACCTCACATCGTTACATTCTGATGAACAAAATAATTGGCTTTGAAAAGGAAGGTAAACAGCGTAACAGCACCATATTAACTGAAACATAAAAAGGGAGGACGCAGAAGATGAGGAGAGGTCCCGCAGAACAGATGCACACACATCTGATGTACTTACCTTGTTAACAGCAGTCACATTAATTGTCACATCACATGGGGACATTTCCATTTCGGTGCGACTGCCACGGGCCCCGCAGAGGCTGAGGCACGGTGACCTTTTCATCACAAGGTAGCAGGACTCTCCTGGCCACTACACGACCAGGAGCATTGTGGGACCGAGACAGGCTGATTGTGCCGTGTGCTGCAGGAGCCCTTTTGATAATTAACTAACATAAGTACATGACAGTTAATTTGTTTGCATGCAGCGTTGCTGTTCTTCTGCGCCATGCCTTTTCTCTGTGGCGTGACTGCATTGCACATTAGAGAATATATGCGGCCGACGATGCAGGTAGGGACAGGATGGCTTTGGATTTCTAATGTTGGACATATTATTGGACTTTTTCACAGATGCTAAACCATTTAAATACTTTGTTTAATCACAGGAGCATGAAATTGGTCCAACTGTGACTAAATTGCGTGTGGCTAAAACTATATCAGTTAAGTGGTTTTTAATGTTACTTAAAAATCTCTTTACTGGTAGCATATGCTGCTTCACGCATGGTTGATTCTCAAATTGCACCAGAATATTTGTATTGATACGTCAAATGCTCAAAGGTTTTTTCAAGTCTTAAAGGTGCCGAAAAAATGTTTTCTTGATCAGTTTCTTGTGATGAGCAATGGAGTTCTTTATGTCCAAGATTATTCTGCCAAAGTTATGACACAAGAAAGCTTATTTAGTCATGAATATTTAATGCTCAAGAGACATACTAAAGATTTCCAAACACAATGTGAAAGGCTTAATATATTTCTGGACCTAATAAACACACAGTATTGTAGATAAAAAATATACAGCATACACTATAAACAGATAATATTGGATTAAACTTTTAAATAATGGTGTATATATATATATATATAGATATAGATATACAGACATGGTCCCTGCCTCCTCTCATTTTTTGCTCTTTTCTGAGTCTCCATAAAAGCAAAGGAACTGCTAGATAGCACTGAACACACAGCACAAAGTGAGATTATGTAATGGCTAGTGTCATTATTTGTCAGCAGTGGATGTGTGGGGAAAAATCACCTGAAATTGTCAATTCGTCCTCAGGATTTTCAAGGCCATTTATGAAATGTACGCAGAATAATTTGGTATTCAAGCTCTGTTATGTTTCTCATTTCTATGTCTACCTTCAAGTGAGGGGAAAAACACCTGGAATGTCTTTGATTTTGATATATTAAAGACCTCTGCATAAGTCTGTCACCTCTGATTTGCTGCCTCTGAAGCCTCTGTGTTGCTGGAAATGAAAAATTAACTCAGCTGAAAGCTGGAGTTAGGAATTGTGCCCCAGTGGTCAAAGTTAAAAGCAAATATAAATGCCTGTCCACCGTTTCACTGTAAAAACACACTGGCTGCTTTAGCCACAGGGCTGCTGTCACACTTATTAAAAAGTATAGATGACTACGGCGGCTGCTTTGTGTGGTCTGCCGTCGTGCAGCGTCGCCATTACTGCCTAGGCAAGTCGTAGTGAGTCAGCGAACTGACAGCATGGGCAGTGGAACTGGTGGCAGCTAATTAACAACACACTTTGGCATAAAATGTAGACGTTGTTGACTTTCTGCAAAATAATGAATTTCCTTCTGGTGTTTCGGTTTAACGAGTGGCCGTGTTAACTTGTGACTTTCAGCCGAATGTCTGTGGTTGACGCCGCCACTCATGAAACCGAAACACCGGATACTATTCCATGTGTTTGGTTTGTCAGGCAGACCAGATGACGCTTACTATGTGGTCATTAGGTTTAACAAGTTAGAGTTACTATCTCACATAGCGTCACAGTTAGTTGAATTTAAGAAGTAGTAACACAGCCTACATACCAACATAACCCAACTAAGCAATGCTAACTTAGCTAACGTTACTTGTTATACCATGCTAAGGTACTAACATGGTGAAACAAATCCCAAAAAGTTAGGCTACATTGAAAGTCAATACAATAGTAGAAAAGTGTACACTTCTCAGGACAGCTTGGACAGCTACCGTTCCTAGCTACCGTATAAGAAATGGTGTATTATAGTTGATTAAATAGTAAAAAGTTGATACAGCATTAAGCTATGTCTGTCTATGTCTGTGTCTTTAATTCGTATTTAATGTGAGGTTGGTGATTTATTTGTGACTTCTAAACATTTAACATTTACTTTGTGAGTAGAACATTGGTTTGTTAACTAAAAGCCAGTCTAATGATCACTGTGTCATCTGATTACACAAGATAGCATGTGTAGTAAGCTAGTAAAAGCTCAATAACAGCCTGCTGGCTACACAGCTAGCTTGCAAAAACAACAACCTGCTGCTTTTTCAATGATATCACGCTGAGTTTTCTCATGCTACAGTTGGCGTTAATAAATGTATGCTGAATCTTTTGGCTATTTCTTTCTTGACATTTTATAGTTTTACTATTTTTGACAGGGAAATATCTCTTGCTGACCAATCTTGTGAGTGGCTAACGGCAATAAAATCTACTCTAATCACCACTGTCAACTAATTAGCACACAAGCTAGCATGTGCAATTACCTAATAAAGTATTAGCAACAGCATGATGGTTACTTGATGAACTTTCAAAGATCGGCTATTGGTTCAGATAAATTAAGTAAGTCTATCTGCAGTTACACAGTGGTATCATACACATCTACTATACCACACAGCCTCTGAAATTTCTCTTAGGTTTAGGTGCTAAAACTATTTTGTTCGGTTAAGACCAAAAATACTTACTTGATTATGTTGAGGGACAAAAAAATTGGATAAGTGGATAAGTGGATAAGTTTAGGAAAAGTTTTTTATTTGGATGAATTATACTGGAAATCATCTCAGTGGACGTGTCTTGTAGCCTGATAAACTGCAGTTAGACTCTTCTCAATTAAATTGAGCTGTTTTCTTAAGCTACATTTGATGATTTTAAGGGGTCTTCAGCTTTTGTCCTTTTCTTTTTCAAAAACATTTTAAATGTACTCACTGTTGTTGACAGAGAAATGTTTTTAGCTGACCAGTTTTATGATACTCTAATCATCACTGACTAGCACACAACCCAACATGTGCAGTTGATATTTGCTAGTAAAATATTAACAACAGCCTGATGGCCAATTAACTGGCTTGCAAAAACAAAGGCCTGCTGTTTGTTCAATTACACTGAGCCCAGTTTTCTCATGCTGCAGTTGATGACTGAAGGCTGAAACTTTAAAGCAAAACTGTAATCCAAATGTGGAAAGAAAATAAATAATTAGACTGATTACTCTTAATGCCATAGCTGAGTGAAGCTTCACTGAAGCCAGGTATGTTTTTGAAGATTTAATTTAAAGTTTATCTGCTCAGTATCGTCAATGCTGGTTTCTATTGGATGTTTGCTTTCATGTTCTGTGGCCTCATGTGTTCTATTCAACACTTTCCAGTCAAAAGCTTTTCTCAATTTTTTATTTTAATCGATAGTTTTGTATTCTCTTCTTTGCCATGTTCCAATCTTCTTATTCAATACCAGGCATGAAAACAATATCGATTTTTGCCACCTACATGCGCTGCACAACACGGAGAATAACGGATCCCTTTTGTTATTCCTTTAACGTTATAGTACAATCGTTCTATCGACATTGTGGCTAAGTTGTTGCTGAGGCAAGGCACTAAATGCACAACGGTTATCAGTTTGCATGTTCATCTATTACGAAAACACGCCCTAAGGTGTGAGAATCATAATGAGATCATTCTTTACACTCACTAAGTCAAGGTGAAATGTAAGGGCAAGCTAATCAATTATGCAAACCGGTTATAGATGATGTCAAAGAAGTCTTTGTCTGTATATCTGAGGATATAGTTGTTACAGGGCTCACATGCTGTACTGTTTTCATCCAGCCTGTTCTCCTGTCAAAAACTTCAATATAGGTCGTGTGTACAGGCAGCGAAAAAACAGCTGTATTTACGAATTTCACCACCATCTTGTTGAAGTAATAGTGATTCACAGCTAAGTGAAGTATAAATGGGAGGATTCCCGCAGTCAGTTGAACACTGGGGTGGTAAATAAACAAGCAACAGACTTTCACCCAGGAGAGCGGGGTTCGCATCCCGTGCAAAAACAAGCAAACCATTTTTAACTTAAGTGAATCACATTTTTGAACATAACTTACGTTTTTTTAACGTAAATTGCGGCAATCACGTGACCCTTGTAATTGCTTCATTTCTGGCATTTACGTACATTTATTTACTGTTTAAACTGTCTTTTATAACACCTTACTAGAAGTTTTTTGCCCTTAACCTAGGTCAGTGGTTTTACAACATCAATCCACAGAAAATACAGTCTTTTTTTTACAACCGCGGACCATATGTGTGTGCTGTATTTAGAACAGGCCGTTGTGTTGCACTGCGATACGTTAATATGTGCCATTAAACGTGAGCCGCGATACGTGCTGTAAATTGTGGTACTGACACACGACCTATTCTGCCGTTTATGTGGGAGGACTT
Organism: Centropristis striata; assembly: GCF_030273125.1. NCBI lineage: Eukaryota > Metazoa > Chordata > Actinopteri > Perciformes > Serranidae > Centropristis > Centropristis striata. The sequence goes on from NC_081539.1 coordinate 11,134,292, forward strand.
GTTGTTTCATCCCATCTATCTACTTTTTATATGTTAACTTGAAACCCTGAAGGTATCGTTGATGTTAGTTATGATAGAGCACCAATACAAAGCGGGTAAATGCAGTGAATGTCCAGGTTCGTGTCCAATCGAGGCTACATGTTCGTTTGCTTCAGCCAAACTGGACTGTTTTTGGTTTCAGCTTGTAGGCACAGGTGCTTCTGGAAAGAGGACTCCCAGTGGTCATGGCAGAAGCCGTGGACATCCTTCTTTATCAGATTCTGCAGAGGCTGATAGTGAAAAGAGGCCTTTGGCACCCATGCAGGTCTTCCTTTAACACATTTCTCTGAAAGCAGAGGGCAAGACAGAGTCTACGGGAGCTTGCCTGCCATTGTTCCTTCCCATTGAACCTTGCAGTGGTGGTGAATGGCTTTCTCTGGTGCCTTTTGGCATGTGAGGCCTGCAGCTAGCTGACTAGCTTCCAGGCGCAGCTGTGTGCCACGAGCCTCTTGGCTCTAAAATGCTGCTCATGGTGTTGCTGCAAGGCCACTTGGACTTGCAGGATCAGGTTGTTCCGACATGATTTAAATTTCACAAACTGTTGAAGATACTATCCTGCAATATCACCGGCTGTGTAAAAGTGAGAAAATGGAGTGTACAGTGTGACAGAAATTGTAAAGGGGCCAAAAGTTTTTGTTTGATATTACAGGGGGACAGTCTTGATATTGAAAACCTGAAAGAAGCCTGTGATTTGGAGTACAAGGGTAAAATGGGTAATTTTAAGTACATTTTCTATGCAGGGGTTGAAGTGGCTATATATTATTATTATATATTTTAATTGTGACCCTCAGTGCTTAAGTACTTGGATGTGTACTGCATAGAATAACAACAACAACAGCTAGTTATCTGAGAAAACACAATAAATGTGAAATATAATTGCGCCAAAGTGCCTTTCTAATGAAAACATAATGGAAGAGCAGCAACCTTTACAATACAGGGTGCTTCAACTTGCCTTTAACACATCTTATTCACACATTTTCTATACTGTTTATTTCTCAAAGCTTTGCAGAGCTATGATTAAAAGTTCATGTCACATACCGGAACAAAATAATCTTCAAACAACTTATTTTTCACTGATATATTTCTTTATTTTGCTTTTTGTTGAAGCCATTTTCAAAAACTAATTAAATTATTCATGCAATTATTCATCAAAAATGTAATTATTATACCAAAGTAACCACAGGCTCTTCTATTAACTCAGTTAAGAAACTAATTTTTGACCAAATTTCATTCGAGCATGCAACTTTTAATTAATGATGGTTTTTAGTGGGGGGAAAATGCTTTTTTATTTTATTTTTTGCACCGTGCAAGATGAAGTAACAGATTTGTAACTCACCTGTACAGGCAATCTTAAAATTACCTGCATTTTTGGACTTCTTTTGAAAATGTTAAGGCCAGACAAATGTATTTCAGCCAATATTCTTCCATTTCTATCTGTGTAAACTGTAATTCGAGCACAAAACACAATCATTACAACTGAGTACGGCAATGTTTTCAACTGGTGCAGTAGAGTATGTGCTGCTTTTGTTTTTCTTTGTCCCGATTGGCTACATTATAAAACAGAAATCTCAAATCTTCTGAGAGCCAATTTTGTATTTTTTTTTACCTACTCTCACTTTGTTTACAGATAACTAGCTGCTCGTAATTTGAGTTTTGTATTGTAAGCACTAGAATGGAGAGGCAGATGCTGACTGCGACTGTTTCTCCACTTGTTTTCTCCGCATAAACAGCCAGTTGTGACAAGAGCGCTGCACTTACTCAACAGGGATTTGTAGCTTACACACCAACTACATGAATATTAATTATGCTTCCAAACTATATGCCTCACACAGGGGGTTTAGCCTGCATCTAATTATCACTCTCAGCTTCAATCTCAAGCCACTTGGAGGGAAACAGGTTTTATGCACATTTGTTTTAAATCCTATAGTGAAAGCAGGTGAGGGAAAAGTAAAGGAAACATGAGGCGATGCTAAATTTGACATCTGGTTTACATGTGTGAAAACCAGCTCATGTGCAACATTATACAGGGGGAAAGTGCTGATGATTTATTTATTACATCCACAGGTACACATTGCCTTGGAGACGACTGGTGAACCTTCATATGTCAGGCTTTTGGAAAAGTGAGGTGTTAAAGCAAACAACACTGCAATGCTTAAACCAACACTAATGTGTAGAGTTGCTTTTCTCACCTTGAGTAACATTGCCAATAATTGACCTGTTACTGCAGAAGGCAACTTAGCTACTGGTTACGGCTACACATGCACCATGGAGATAGTTTACAAAATCCACTTAAGTTCAGCTGTAGAGTTAGATAAACAAACAACATTTATGCCTCATGTGTCACAAGCAGGTAAATCCACAGAATCCTCTTGCTGGATATTATAAACTAAACAGGACAGGACACGGTATGAAAACCATGCAACTCCACAGCTAATCCAGGCTCCAGTCCACTGCCTTCTCACTTCTTAAGTTTTCAAAGGTGCACGCTTTTAAAGTGACAGTACGCAATTTTCAAACACTAAACAAATTAGCTTGTTACAGACTTGCTGTTTTATCTTGGAAGCCTGCTTTGAAGTGTCATACTGTGCAGCTAATCCTGCCATAGACAGTGTTTATAGATGGACGGCCTGGCAGATCCCAATGAGTGAAACCAAAAAATCTCCCCTTGTGGCTGGTTACAGTATAAGTCATAAACCCAACCCCCTTCATGTTAGTGAATGGAACTTGGGCCAAAGTAAAAAGTAATAAATTTTTCCAAAATATGGTAATTTTAAGTAGTTTATATAACACATATGTATGTTTTGATTAGTTCTAATTAGTCATTTGATTCTATAAAACAGGAATGTGACATCATGATTGACAGTTCTCATTGTGCTCTGATTGGATCAGGCGAGTATTTTGGGCATGAACTTGATATCACAGCTCACCACTCAGCAGATTCACCAGCACAAGATGGCATCAGCCATATCAGGGATATTTTGGCTTCACTTTTCTTTAGTGAGAGGAAGTGGAGACACATCATCCATTATTAATACAGTCTATGAATCCTAGAGTCAAGTTTCAAACAAATATACACTTATGGTTTACGTAAAATAAAATTAAAATATTCTCGGACAAAATAAAATATTTCATGGTTATCTGGTAATTTTGATTAATTTCCAGGAGTTTCCACAACTATAAAAGTAGTCTCTATATTTTTCAGGTTTTCCTGGCCCCTGGAAAGCCTTAAATTTATTTAAGTTCTATTTCAATGGATTGTTACCACTTTGGCAAACATGATATAAAGAGAGGAGAAAAAAACTATATTTTTTTCCATTATCACATTTTTTTTATAAACCACTAGTATGAGGTATAACATTTCCCTTGGAGAAATATTTGACCCTTCAATACGGTGCTATAGAAGCAGATTCACAGGTTCACTGTGCCATAGCTGCACTATATTGTCCAACTTCATCAGGGTTACATAAAAATGTTTTACTGTATATTTACAGTCACAGCACCATGGGTAACAACAACATATTTACATGAACTGATGTGATTTACATTCAAATGTTACATTTTCATCCTTCATGTGAGACAAACCCCACATAGGGCTTTGCTTGATTACAGCTGTTACAGAAGAGATGAAGGCAACTGATGAATGTGAGAAGCAGACAGTTGAGATCACGTTCCAATAAGCTGATAATTAGGCCTGTGTGTCATCTTACTGCTGCGCTGCGGGACCACGTCTGTTAATTAGTCTTGTTTTGGGGCATTTCCTTCACTTTTATTCAAAGCAGATAGCTAAGAGAGAGCAAGTAGGAAATCAGCGTGCTCCGAAATAAATTAATTTATTAAAATTTTGGTGTCTTAACATCAGATAACACATTGCCTGGAGTAATCTTTAAACGTTAGCCTGCTGGTGATACTTAGTAGTACCACTGGGTATTTTTGTGTTTTACAGGCTCTGATATCATCTGCTTAGCATCACAAAAAAACTAGACAAAGACTCGTACCTGGACGCTGCTGCTACTGTTTCCAATAATTGACAATGAAGACCAAAGGAAACAGCACCTGAGTCATGAAATATAATCATGAACGAAGGAGCCAAAACTACTTGAATGCAGCACAAATTCTCTATGTTGCAATATAAACAGAAGCGAAAATAATTTGTGTATCTGCCCGATGATTTCTATCAACTCCAAAAGTATAATGGTTAATTGGCCAATGCAACATCCTTATACCAATTTCATGATAATTGAACTGTAGTTTTTCTGTAAAACTTTCCTGATAACACAACCTCCTCGGGCAAAGAAAAAAAGAGTCTTGGCAAGGTTTCCACTGATTTATCATATTTCTACCCAGTGTTAAGAATATTTCTCTTAGTTCAGGTGTTCTGATTAAAAGGGCACTTCATCAATTTTACACATTCTCCCCTTTATCTTAATGGGTATTCGCAACAAGTTCTCCAACATAAACCGCAGAAGAGGTCGTGTGTCAGTACCACAAATTACGGCCCGCAGGCACACATTGGGCTTGCGATTCACGGCATATATGTACGTATCGCGGTGCAGCTCGCGGTACAATGGCGTGTTGTAAAAATAGCACACACGTATGGTCTGCAATTTCTGTTGATTTATGTTGTAAAACCACTGACCTTAGGTTTAGGACAAAAAACTTCTGGTAAGGCGTTATAAAAGACAGTTTAAACAGTAAAAAAATGTATGTAAATGCCAGAAATGAAGTAGTTACAAGGGTCACGTTACTACTGCAAGTTATGTAAAAAACGTAACTTAAGTCAAAAATGGTTTACTTTTGTATTCACACAGAACGTGTACCCCGTTCTCCTGGGTGAAAGTCCGCCGCCTGTTTGACCCATTCATCACCCCAGCCTTCAACCGTACGCGGGAATCCGCCCTTTTAAACTTCGTTTGGCTGTTAATCCCTACTACATCAGCAAGATGGCGGCGGGCGAATTACAGTGGGCGGTGAAATACGGAAATACGGAGAGCTCGTTTTTTGCTGCCTGTACACACGACCTATATTGACATTTTTGACAGGAGAACAGGCTGGTATTCGAGCTAGGTTAAAAAACACAAAAAGATCTTCTGGTTAGAGCTAGATCCCTGCACCATAGACCGACCGTCCATGCTGAGGTTTACTTTTTGACTTGTGTGCAAAGTAAAAACCCACCCATTTCGGTGAGATTTGTGTTGTCCCAAAGCATCCCAATCGCAATCAAATCCTCCACAGCATATCGTATTATAGTATTGAAAGTACTGCTCCAAATTGTATTGATTCTTCCTTGGCCCACGTTACTCCCAAAGGGTCAAAAGAATGGTGGAAAAGACATACACTGCAAACCTTAGATGTAAATTTACGATGAAATCTGAACTGTATTGATGACAAACAGTGTTATGCTGTATTTTAAAATGCAATCTGAGAGAAAAAAACATGTGATTACACCACTAGAATGCCATTATTAAAAGGAATTTACTGTAAATGTACACTGATTTTTTCACCGTGTGCTGTAAATATCACAAAACATAAATATACAACTTACTGACAAAACTGTCAATAGTATTGTATTGTAAATTAAAAGTTTACAGTAATATGCTGCAAATGTATTTCTAGTAATGCACTGTATCACAAAAAATACAGGAATAAATTGTGAAATAGTACATTACTTTGCAGACAAAGCTGCTGACAGTTAATTACTCTAAATTTACACTGAAAAGTTTTACAGTGTGTGTGTAAATATTCAGCAATTTACTGACAAAACTGAAGAAAATTGTGTTGTAAATGGACAAGAATACAGTCATATACTGCACATTTATTTCTATTAATACAGTTTCTAGTAATAGCAGTTAACTACTATAAATCTACACTGAAAATGTAATTGAATTCAATTTAATTGAAATATTCAGCAATTTACTGACAAAACTGTGAACAATATTGTGTTGTAAATGTAAAAGAATACAGTTAGAAACAGTAAAACACTGAAGGAGAAGCTGATAACAATAAATGTACACTAAAAAGTTTTACAGTGTAGCATGGATGCACTAGATACATAAATAATTACATTTTAGAAGACTGCTTCCATTTCTAAACTCTCCGCATCATTCACTTCTTCCATCACGACTCTATAACACACAGTACAGTACTTTTTTGAGACTGGATGTGTGACCTACATGTCAAGTCAAGTCAAAATAATTGGTGTATCTCTTTGTGACTGTTAGAGTCAAAGAGCTTTACAGTATCATCGCATTGGAAGCATCAAGGAGAAAACACCCAGAAAACATGAAGAGGTTGAGGTTGAGGGGATGCATTTAAAATGAAGCCATATACAGTGTGCTTTACTTCAGCAATTAGTATTCATGACTGTTCATTATAGAGTTGTATGGATTATTAATAATGTGCACTCTCATTGCATGTCTAACAATCTGTCATCACAACAGTTGACCTTTCTCAGTATAATTGAAACAGATTTCATTCGACCTCTTCCCTTTCACAAGTCTTTACTCTCCTCCTAGTTTGTATTCCTCTCTGCTCTTCCTCCTGGCACACACATTACTATTTGCTTTACCCCCTGCTGTGCCTCAGTTGTTTGTCATGCAACAATGAAAGGCACATGCTGAACTCTGTGCAAACCCACTGTCGTTTCCGTTGACTTTTTTTTTTCCTCGAGCGTGTGGAATTTCTCAGCTTTTTGAAACCTCAACAGCTCATTAGCGGCTCTCTGGTAGGACAGTAGATTCAGAACTGCGTCTATCGGCAAACAATGAAGCCTAATTCCGCCGTGTAGTAATGCTTTGTTGTGCTTCTCCACTTCACAGCCGGTTATTATAAGCTGTTGTCCTTTTTCCACTTAGAGGATGATGAGAAGCATCGCTGATGAACTGTGATAAAAATGAAAATGCGTCCTAGAACATCTGACCTTGACAGACTTTTCCTGACAGCATCAAGTAGGATTTACAAATTCAGCCCTCAGCAAAGAGCAGAAACTACAGCAAAAAAAAAAAAAAAGGAGAGGGTTTTAATTTTTTAGGTTGGCTCACAAGTAAATGCCTCATCTAAGTAAAATATATATATTAGTAAGAAAAGAAGGAATTTGCTGACCATCATTTAGTGATTTTTAAGGGACATTTGTTGTTTGTTTTGACATTCATGCCTTGCAGCCCTCCAGGGGAGCGGTTTTGGTGCTCACTGATTGTCAATCTGAAGAACATAAGGTGATCTCTCTTTTATGTTTCAGTGTGCGCTCAGATTTTAATGAACTGTTTCTCCCGACACCCCATCCTGAGAAAATCACAGCACCGACATTTAATGCAGCATGGTGCAAAAAAATCTTGTTGATGTTATTCTTTCAAAACAGAATAATAAAAAAAAACACTTTTGTGGAGTTGTTAGGAGAAATTAAAAAGATCATTTTGTGGCTTTTGAGGAAAAGGTAATCCCAGTGGATTTCTTTGGGAAAATTGTCCTCATATTGTTCTTTCTTTTATTGTCATGTTGAAAGAAAAAAATACTATTTTAAGTTACAGAAGAGCAATGTTTGTCCTAGTATAATGGATATGATTTTTTTTTTGTATTATAGGAGATATAAAATGATTAATCATGATTAAACTTAAACAATAGGAGCTGTAGCTTACGCAGGGTGCAAAAGTGGCGCACAGTGCAGCGCAGCTCGTTGCTAGTTGCTCATTTCCGACTGATGCGGTTGTTATTTTCATACCAAACACCTACGTGGTGTAAGTAGCAAATGCACTTGCACCCATCTGTGCTGCCATGGGCGTGGTGGTGTTAAAACGAGTTGTGGTCAAGGGCATTGTTGTTGCAGAGAGTGATTGAGTCATTGACCAACAACAACCTGGTCTAAAGTCAATGGTGCAGTATTTTCCTGCTATTTCAAGGGTGCATTGAAAGGACAAACCTACATCAATCCCCCTGACATACACTCTCTCTGCTGTGCCCTCTCTGTGATGCACAACATACTCATGCTTATGAAGCTGGTCTATCTTTGCCTTTTTGGATGTGTAGAAGAAATGTCTGGATTTTTTTTTTAATTAAGGATGTTGTGCCTTGTGTGTGAATGGCCCTACTCATATTATGCACTCTTTAACAAGAAAAAATGGAGTTGTACATGCTGTAAATGCACTTGCACCGTGCACTTTAGACCATGTGCTATAGATCGTTAGAAAAGGGCCCTTGGGGCATGACACAATCTTGATAATTGTATGAAAAAGCGCTATATAAATAAAGGTTGATTGATTGATTGAAAGAGTACAGCAAGTTTTGCAATACTGTCTCAGTTCTCAAAAACACTGTATGTGTAATGCTTAATTAAACATATATACAAAAATAGTGCTATAATGTTGGATGTAACAGTGACTGTAATTAATGCAAATTCGGATCTAACTGTTCTGATAGAAAAATAACCTTTTTTTCTCATATTTTAGGCATATGGTGGAGTGTTCTTTACACTGACAGTTTTCCATAAATATATCTCCTTTCCTGCAGTATTGCAGAATACTGAATTAGAACCCGTGTACCATGATATGTATTGTATTGCCATAGTCTTGCAAATATACAGCCCAATTAAACTTTACATTCCTCATTTCAAAACCTCTAATTTATTCTTTATTGCCTTTGATTTCTCTCTCTTCTCATGTTCACAGAATCTATTTAAGTAGGTTAAAAAAGAGCCCAAACACGATATCTGAATGCGTGTCAAATAATATCTTCTCCGAGGCCTGATTCACCACAGGCGGCAAAGCTTGAAAAGGAAAGTTTCTCAAGGACAAAAAGGAAGCACTTAAAATGAGTGAGTGGAGGCAATGCGGCCCATAGACTGTTTCACTGAGAAGATGTGTAATTAATTCATCTTTTCTCAATTCCATTGCCTGTCAGGCATCCCTGTGGCACGCTGCGCCTTTATTATTTTGCCATTAATGACAACTCACTATCAATCACAAAGAGTTTCTTAACTCTGAGCTGCTTGATTATGGACTGCTCATCTTCCCATCTTCAACAATGAGTAATTGCTTGGGATCAGCTTGGGGAGTCTATGACAAATGAAGGTTAACAAATGAGGACTTTGAAGTATCTTGTCTAAAAGCGATTAATAACTACTTGACAACTCGTGTAAGCCGCGGGACGGAGGAGAAGTGTTTATGTGGTCAACATGGAAAAACAGGATGTCCGGAGATTGTGACGGCGCTGGCATATGTCTAAGGTTTCAGCGATTATCATCAATGTTGCAGAGACGCGAGCTAAAGGAAGATGGAGCGAGCGGAAGAAGCAAGTGCAGAAAGAGATTTTTCTACAAAAGCCTAGTAGGGCTGAAAGGAAGCTCTGATAAGGCTTCTAAGCGCATAAGTCTTTGCCAGGACTTGCACTGTGGTGAAAATGGAATCATAACAGACAAGAAAAGATAAGCTATGAAAATAATCATGCTTTTATTCTTTCAGCCATAACATAATGGAAGCATCAATCTCACCACTGCAGCTATTAAGACTTAAAACACCGCACAAATTAAAGTCTAAACAAAGTGTTTAGAAGCATTTAGGAGATGCAGGAAATTAAATTAATGGGATTAAGCAGGAAAGAGAAACTGGTGTTTTCAAGCTCGTCTTAGGTTTCACTATTATGCTTATAACTGTCCATTTTCTGTATGGTTAAAACTGTAATTAGCATATTATTTTATTCATTTAATATCATTCAATATTATATTCACAGACCATGTCTAATGGCAGCCACAATGGTGGCAATATATGATATTTATATCAATATGTTTATATTTCATTAGTGAAAATTATGAGTAATTGTTGGGTTAAAATAATGACGTGAGTAAATATAATTTAAACAAATTATTATAAGATTTTCCTCTACATAATCTTACACCAAAATTGATTATTGTGATTCTAATAACAACAACATGAGATGATCCAACCAGGACACAGATGTTTGTATCCTGTTGTTAGATGTTTTGTCCAGAATCAATTATTTTAAAGGGATAGTTTGGGATTTTGGACATTAAGTTATATGAAATACTTGCCAATAGTGTAGTGGATGCTAAGCTATTAGCTTACTTGTCGAGCTTCGGTGTCGGAGTTCTGGCCATTTCCGATTGTAGAATAAATAGTCCCGACAAGATGGCAGAGTCACGAAACTATTAGCTTTTACTCCACAAAACTAGGTGCACACTAAAAGGTTGCTACCCAGCACGTAGTAATAGCCGGCCTGTATGTTGTATAGGGGTGGGCGATATGGGCAAAAAAAATATTGATTTTTTTTTTTTTTCTGATAATGTTAATCTGACGTTATCCTTTAAAATGTGATTTCTTTACTTACAATGCAAGTTAATGACAGTCATATCCCGTGGCTATTCCAACATACGAAGTGATTATATACATTCACTGAGTGAATATTTAGAAAATAAAACATATATTTCTCGCTAGAAATGTGATCAAAATCCATTTTTATGCAGAAACTAAGTCAAAATATTGATTTTTTCACTAAAAACGAGAAAACTGTCCGCCATGTTTTTTGTTCTGACCGCCGGGACCTTGAAAGTCACGTGACTTGGAACACGAATAGCCAAGTGATTCCGTGGCTATTCCACAGATTTTGAGTTAAGCAAATCCGTGGCTATTTCACGGATTCCTGTGAGAGACAAAAATATCTAAAAATCCATTTATACAACAGAAGCACAATGATCATATTAAACAAGATTGTGTGTAAACAGGTAAAGTGAGAGGTGTTTGTGTGTAAGTATGTATGTTTTTTTTAGATGTATGTCATGAATTCCCGTAGCTCTAAACAGAGTGAGTTATTAATTGGCTGTTGTTTTATCTCAGGCAGATGTGTTTTATTGTGATGTCTGGTCTTGTTGCACCAATTACCCGATCTCAAAGAAGATTTTCTCCCCTCGGAGACGAGACAGTAACCTTAACCTTAACTTAACATCACTGAATTTCAAGTACGACACATGGCATGAACCCTGCGGCCTCAAGTCTAAAGCTCATTGTTCTCCCATCACTTTAAGTTTTCCCTGCAGTCAGCACATGAACATCACACTCTCCCTGCATTGGGACCAAATGTTGCCTGTAAATGTAAATCCCTGTTGCAAATTTGCAAATGAATGAAAATCATATGAGACAGGGTTACTCCGCAGGCCTCTTTCATCTGCTCTCTGGATGTATTTTTAGTTATATTCCAATGCCATTTGCACAATATTTAAAAAGTAAAGGCTGTGAATGATTTCACAAAAGCCTCCAGAAAGGACTGAATTAATACTGTGTGATATGTTTTGTGGAATGACCACAGCCAGCTGGACTAATGTCATCCAATGCTTTATGATGAGACACTACTAAACTGTGGTACATTAAGTATATTGGTGGGAAAGAACTTGGCATTCACACTCACTTTAAATAATTGGATTAGGAATATATAAATATATATGGTTTGTTCATGAAGCTAGAAAAAGCTGTGGATTTATGGCAGAATAATGTCCGTTTATGCGTCAGCTGACCGACTCAAGTGTCCGCTGTCGATTGTGGCTCTCGCTGGATGAATGTCTGCACTTTTGCTACAGAAGAGGGCGAAGAAAAATGTCTGACAGTGTGATGATACTAAGTAGAGTGAAAGCAGGGACAGGAACTGTGAAGTATCAGTCTGGCTTTCACCACAGAGCTGGTGACTCAGCACAGGCCAGCAGTGGATTTCAATAAATCAAAAAGCTAACTGGACTCACGGGGTGGCCATGGCTGAGTGTTTCTCATTACAGCTGGGTAAGTCAACAAAGAGCTGAGTGACAGTTTGGAGAAGAGCCAGGGAATAATCTACGCGCATTTGATGTTGTAAGCAACTTTACTGCAGATTCCTTATTTTACCTGCTTTCCCACAATGCATCGACACTCCCCTTTGATTTGTCTCTGGAGTGAAACCTGTTTCGGATTTACTGTCCACAACAGGAAGTGTGAGTGCTATAGTAAAGTAAAGGATGCTGGACTGTGACAAAGTCTGCAGCCACTGGGATGTACACATAAAGTATCAAAGCTGTTTATTAGATTTACTCTTAAATAAAAGCAGAACTGTAAGAAAACAAGCTGAGCATTAAACTGCATTATGGAACATAGGAGAACGGAGTGTGTGTCACATCCTAGTAACTACTTCATTTCCGGCAATTACGTTAATTTATTTACTGTTTAAACTGTCTTTTATAACGCCTACCAGGAAGTTTTTAGCCCTTAACCTAGAGAAGTGGTTTTGTAGCCTAAATTCAACGAAACTGCAGCGTTTTTCTTACATCCGCAAGGTTTTGTGTGGTATTGACAAACAACCTTTTCTGACGTTCATGCTCGAGATCTTGTTGGATCAACATTCACCCATTCACACACACACACACACACACACACATTCATACACTGGTGGCCGAGTGTTTGCCACCTTCAGTGTATGAGAGTATGCATTTTGTGGTTTGATAGAGGAAGAGAACAAGTGGAGAAGTGATTGTTTAATGCACATTTCTTCCACCCGACGTCGGACTCATCTTTGACATGCTTACAGAAGATGAATGAATGTGACAAAGACTGGACAGCTTATATAGTTGTCATGGCAGGTTTATTCTTGGACACTTGCAGGTTGCTGAACATTACATGGTTAGTCAATGTGCCACACAGATGAAACATATACAGTCTTGGAAAAATTGATCAGACCACCTTTGTTTTCTTCATTTTCTTGTTAATTTTAATGCCTGGTACAACTAAAGGTACATTTGTTTGGACAAATATAATAACTAATTATTAATTTAAGAGTGGATATATAGCCATTTTCCATGGTTTTCTTGGTAATAACCAAAATCTTTAACAAGAAAACTATAGAAAATGTCTAGACATCAGCTCTTAAATTAAACTTTTATGAGCTATTTTCGTTGTTATCATTATATTTGTCCAAACAAATGTACCTTTAGTTGTACCAGGCATTAAAATGAACAAGAACTTGAAGAATAAAAGGGTTTTGTAATAATTTTTTCCATGACTGTATGTCTCAGGTGGAGTCAAACTGGTCAGCCTGGTCACAGCTAGATGGTCAGACTGTCATAGCTGAATGAAGTGGTCAGTGCATCGTAAGCATATATATATATATATCTTAATCAAAGTGTACAGTAGAGACACGTATCAAGTGTGCTGAGTTTACGAATGCATGCTGTGGAGAATTACTAAGAAATACATACTAACAATATATAAGGATACTTCATATAGGTTGCCATGGTCAGGGAATGAACCACCAACCACCTCCCATCAACCTTCTGATCAGTGGGCGACGCTCTACTATCTGAGCCAAAGCCACCATTTAGTCATCATAGAAACTTTGTCTTTTACAAAATATGCATATATATCTAGGGCTGGGTATCGTTCAAAATGTTACAACACTGGTACTGATATCGATACCATGACCTCAATATCAGTTCTTGAGCGATACTTTTTTCGATACCAATTTTAATAAATCCACTAAATAAAAAGAGATTACATTACACATTACGGTACAAATAGTCTTTAGGCATAACAGTGATTTTCATACATTCCTCTATGTTGTGTAATTAGATCATGACATGTGCAAGCATGTTGCACATCTATTGGCGCACTTTTTTTGGATACTTAATAGTATTGGAGCAATTGGAGCCAATGTGGAAGCACCTAAAACCTGCATTCTTTCCCATGGACAGCAGGGGGTGACTTCACTGGTTGCAAAAGGAAGTCAGATCATATAGGAATCAATGAGGTTGGAACTTGTGAAATTCGGTTCCAATGCAGCATAATGCTCCACCAGCCAGTTTCTAACTGTGTCTGTCTGCTGTTTGATGCTGAGCAGGCAGTGTACAGTAGGTTTTTAGAGCATTTGTGCTGAAAACTATGGGAACAGTGAGAGTGGACCAAAACAGTAAAGAAAAACAGCCAGACAGCTAAACAATAAGTTAGTATAAAGCTCTGTAAAGCTGCAGGTTTAGGTGATAATTCTTAATCATTTCAAAGATATATTGATTACAACCACTATAACCAGCTGCTTTGATTTTCCTTAATAAATGAAATGTTAATTATTCCTTGGTTTCCAGGAGCAGATATTGGTGGGGTAAAAAAAATTACAACTGTAGATATATATTCTGTAAATATCCCCTCATTCTGCTGATAATAATGCAGGCTGTGTTCCACGCAGAAAGTATTTGCTGGTGCTAATTAAATGTGTAAAAATTAAAAAATGAATGGAAAGCAGAAAAAGAAAGTTAAAAAAGAATCAAATAATATGCCTCAAATTGGCATTCAACACTGTGCAGTATCACTGCAGTGTCTTGAATTCCTTTTTCCTCAGTAATGGTCATAACTGGGACAGGCTTTGGGTTAAAGGTGGTCTCCAGTTCCCCAGCGAGTGTCAACTTCTCTCAAAGTCTCCTTCAACAAGACACTAAACCCTTAATTGCTCTGTGGCTCTGTGCTTCCTGGCCGACTCTCCACACTCTCTGGTGACATTCATACATATGCATATGAGCTATATTGCATGTGCTCCAGAGAAACGTGCAGAGCAAATACTATATACCTAGTGATTGTACTATGATTATTGTTAATATAGGAGGATGTATCTTTGAATTAAAATGGAATTAACAAGGCTCTGCAGCCATGATTTCAAATGGTGCCATTATAAACAGTGTCTAGCATTACAAACCCATTTGAGCAGCGCTGTCTCGCCTCTCAGCACTGACAAAATCCATTTCTCTACATAATATAAGTGAATGCAGAATAAGCTGTGAATGCCATTGGAAGGAGCAAACAAAATTACAAGCTCTACTTACGCAAGCAAACATAATTAACGGGCACAGAATCTGACAGTGCACCTGTTATAGTCCTAAAAACCCCATCCTGCCTGAGGAGTAAATCTGCTGCAGATCTGCTTCCTCTATAATGATGCCGCCGTTGTGAAATTGTAAAATTGTCTCACCATTTCAGTTTTGTGTAAAATGCGAGCAATTTTCTGTAAATGTTTCTGAACACACCGCAGTGACCGTGCCCAATCTCGTGGTTTTCACCTCTTATTTCTTGTGAAGCTCCAGTGAATCCTGCCCCCAGTGCTCATGGACCTGCATCCTAAGTGGACGCTGTGTTTGTGAGCGCATACATGGAGCTCCCTGTGTGTGTGTGTGTGTGTGTGTGTGTGTGTGTGTGTGCTCAACACTTGACTATAATGAGCTCGTGAAATCTTCCGGACTGCTCTAATAGCTGCATTCCGAGCCATACCCCTGGGCTAAAGGGTCGCGTTTGCGTCGGTGGGAGCCAAGGCGAGCACCAGCGCCTGGCAAGCCTGCAGCCAAGCCATCCATCAGCACAGCTTAGGCCATCGCTACTGCTCAGCACCGTGGCAGAGGCACGGGTTGACACACAATGCCCTGGCTGGAAATGCAGAGACAAAAAACGCACTTATACACTACATGTTGGGTTTCATTTTCTAAGAACAGCATTCGAGGCAGCCGGTCGTTTTACATTCTGACATTTCAATATGCTCCAAAAATAGCTGCAATTATTCCCCCCCTTAAATTAATACATGCTTTTATTGCTGGGTGCTCAGTTCATTAGCAGTTTCACAGAAGAGGTTTGATTTGAAAGATTCCAGCAATTCAGAAAAAAAATATCAGATCTGTCTGTATAAATTTATCACATATGTGATGGAGAACTCCAACCTAAAGAACAGACTAGACTGTTTGTCAATACCAGACATAATGACATATACAGAGCGGAGCACACGCACGTCATTATATGTAAGCGTGTAGTTCGCGGTTGTGAAAAACATCCTGGTTAGGCATTATAAAAGACAGTTAGTAAGTACATAAATATAGATAAATGCCAGAAGTGAAGTAGTTACAAGGGTGACGTGAAAAAAAACATGATTCACAAAATGTAAGCCACGGAAGTTACGGAAATAATTATTTACTTTTCTTTTCACAGGGTACACAAACCTCTTTTTCCTGGCTGAAAGTCTGCCATTTGTTCACAGTTGCAAAAAAAAAAAAAAAAGATCACTGACCAGGATTTAGGGCAAAAAACATCCTGTTAAGACAGTTAGTAATTAAATAAATGTATATAAAGGCCAGAAGAGAAGTAGTTACAACGGTGACTTGACTACTGTAAATTTCATTAAAAAAAAACAAAAAAAAAACATGAGTCACAAAACATGAGCCACGGAAGTTACGTAAAAAAAACAGAAGATACGGAAATGATCGTTTACTTTTGTTTTCACATGGGACACAAACCCTGTTCTCCTGGGGGAATGTCCGCCGTTTGTTTGTACGGTTTGCGGTTGTAAAAAAAAAAAAAGGCAATAAACTAACTGGTTAGGCGTTATGAAAGACATTTTAAACATTAAATAAATGTATGTCAATGCCGGAAGTAAAGTGGTTACGGAAATCAGAATCAGACGACTTAATTGTCATTGGACCAATGGTACAATGAAATTTGCTGTTCATAATCTAAAAAAAAACACTAACAAAAACACACACAAAAAAAACTACTAACACACAAATATGCGCACACTCATTCACATTCAATTATGATACAAATACAAATGCTACTGTCCTGTTCTTGTATAAAAAACTGTACAAAATAAATAATATAAACATAAAAAAAAAAGGTCTGCAGTGCATGACTACTGTAAATTAAGTTATGTAAAAAACGCAAATTTCATTGAAAAAAAACATGATTCACAAAATGTGAACCACAGAAGTTACGTATAAAACAGAAGTGATGGAAATAATTGTTTACTTTTGTTTTCACACGAAACACAAACCCCGTTCTCCTGGGTGAAAGTGTGCCGTTTGTTTGTATAGTTCACGGTTTAAAAAAAAAGGCTGCAGTTTTAGTGAATGTATGCTACAAAACCACTGACCTAGGTTTAAGGGAAAAAACTCTCAATTCACACTCAATTATGATATGCACTGCAAAAACCAACTGATACTTGAAAGTAGCATGTTTTGGTGCGTAGAAAATGGTTTTGAAATAGCATTCAAGCTACATGCAAGTAAAACTCTCAATTGGAGCCAAAATTTTAGGTAACAGCTCACCATATTCAACGGTAGAATAGCTTGAAAAGCATGAAAAAGCTAACAATGTCAATCCTAAAAAAAGACTTTAAAACAATAAGATAATTACATAAGCACATAATAATACTGATAATTAAATAAGCACATAAAGCTATGGTCAGTAGGTAAACTCAAAACAATATAATTAAGATACTATTGCTAGATATAAGAAGAAAGGCATAATGTTTTTTGCAGTGTAAATACAAATGCTACTGTTCCAAAACTGTACAAAATAAATATTGTTTTGCAGTGTGTGACTACTGTAAATTAACTTACATTAAGTTACTTTTGTTTTCACATAGGACATGAACCCTGTTCTCCTGCCCGGAGTGTGACATCGTGCATTTAAACTCCAGATCACCGTCAATCATTACTACTACGTCAGCAATATGGCGGCGGAGGAGAGTCTAAAATGTAAATATGAGCTGTATTTTGCTGCCTGTACAAACGCCTTATATTGCTGTTTTTGAGGGGAGACCAGTCTGGATGGATATTTGGAGAAACAAGTTCCTCAGTGTTATGTACTACAACCCGTATCCGTATGGCTGTGAAAATGCCAAGCTCATTACCATCAACCGGCCCAGCTTGATGAAAACTAAGCCGTGATTTCAGAAGAAGCTGATATGAGAGGGGAGGATTAGCAGCCTGTCAGCACACTGGAGGAGAACTCAGACTGAGCCCCGCGTAGCTGTCTGTGGCATCAAAGTTCATCTTTATTAAAGAATCTAATGAGAGGATTTCCAAATACAGCATCAAATAAATCACACATGATCAGTGAAGCAGATACAAAGTTGTTTTTTTTCTCCAAAGAATAGAAATATCCGACTCCGAGTCATAGCCCCAGATTAGAAATATTTAGCTTGATCGCCACTTTCTTAAATCTATTTTCATAATTTCAGAAAAGTTTCATTGATCATAATCGCTCGCACACAAATAGCACAAGCGCTGGTGATTAATTTCCCTGAGTTATTACAAAGCTCAACATGAAGAAGCCACACATATCTCTCATAGATTTCAGTGTAATGCTGAGCAGTCAAACTCTTTGTTCCTGAACTCTTATGTCACCTAATGAGAATCATTAAAAAGCAGTAAAACCAAAGAGACAAACGTAGTATTTAATGCAACTTTTCCACAAGACAAAGACCTTATTGTTTGCGGCCAATATATATTGAATATGAAATGACAGCGGAGGGAATTAAACAGGAAAATTTCCGATGTAAATCATAATTCTCTATGTATGGCTTGTTAAGAGCTAACAAAGGCACCGTAGCACAGGTATAAAATTGCTTAATCCTTTAGAAATAATCAGATAAATCTTCACATAAAATAATGTGTCTTCTTGTGGCGTGCCGGAATAATCTTTTAGCATGACAGCAGGAGGATTGGAGCAATAGCCATCGATCGTCGCAGCGATTGTAAGGAGGCACTGGATTGAATCAAACAATCACCCGCAATTACATTGATTGGAAGAATCTCCGATAGAGCGCCACGGCTAAACAAAGAGGAAGCAGTTGGAGACCAGGGAGGACATTGTGAGGTGATGAATGATTCACTGTGTATTCTGCACCTGTAATTTTGTTTGACAAGCTGATGAGAGTGTGCCGTGTGCCACTCTGCATGCTAATACACTCCATGCAGACTGTAGTCCTGACCACCTATTAGGAGCAATTTTACCACCTAATGCGCCGAAAGTTGGGAAGAAAGAACATTGTGTGAGGAGAGTTTTTGATGAGGACAGGAAGTGGCTTCACCCTGTTAAAGATAAAGAAGTTTGAACACATTTTTTTATTCCCCAATGTGCGAGAAAAGAAAAACCCTCTGACAGCTTAGATGAAAATGACCTATTCCATATTTGTGTCCTATCTTCCCTACACCTGTTCATCACTCACATCTGTGCTCGCACGCTTCCCGTCCAGAAATCATATCCTATCACCCTCCTCCAAGGCTGACAAGACTGTCTTCCCCCTTATTTTGTTTCATTCCTTTCCCATACGTCTAAATCCTTCCATCTGGACGAGGCATGTGCACGCTGATTTATGCCAGTTGTGAGGACACGCATCCAGCATCTTAACACTCGGCAAGCTGGTTTGTGTTCAAAAGTGGATAAACCGGGGCACCATTTGGCTAAGCTTTTACATCTTGCGAGCCCTTTAGTTCTCATGTGTATAATGTGATTTTGAAAATGGCTGAATAGTGATATTGTTTGAATTTTTTTGTTGTTTTCTTATAACCAGTATAGGAAAATTTTAAATGTGACATAACTGCAAGACAACAGCAAAAATGGTCTCTTCCACAAATTAAATTTGGGAATATTTATTACTACAGTGTGAAAAAAAATTCTAGAAATGTACTATATTATTTAACAGGGTTTTTCTTGTTGTTTTTTTTAAGTGTAAATGCCAAAAAAAAAACTAATATGTATTATATTAAATATAATATTTTATTGTAAATATTTACCATAAAATGGAAGTTGAAATCTGTAAATTAATAAAATGGGACATTATTTACAGTATTTTTCAATTGCTAAATGTTAAATTTCAGTGAATTCTAGATAAAAATACAAAAAGACATATCATTATGCTGAATGTAAAATTAAGGCAAATGTAAGAAACTGCTCTCCTACAATAAAACTTTAAATTTAATGTAAAATGAAACTGTAAAAAAAAAACGGTAAAAAGTCTTGCTAGTTACTTTAGAGATCATTTTTAAAATATGGGTAATACACAGCAAATATAAAAACATTTAAACATATATATCTGTTGAATAACTACTGTATATTGTCCATAGACTGTATAAAATTTTATTGTCTGTATTTCTCAAGATGTGGAGTGTTTTGCTGCTAGATTTGTACCGTTTTTTAAACGATTTTCTTCATTACAGTGTGGAGTATGGATGCTGGCTTCTTTCTTCTAGCTCCATTTAAATTCCAGCTCCCATACTTACAAATCTTTTATCTATCTGTTTATTACCTCCTTCAAAGAGGCTGGTGTCTTCGTTCCGTTTGTTTGTTTGTCAGCAGGATGACAGTAAACCACTGGACCGATTGTCATCAAACTTGGTGGTAGGGTGTAGCATTGGCCGAGAAAGAACCCTTTAAATTTTAGAGCGGATCAGAATCACGGCAGAAACATAATAAACTTTTTGCATTCGTTGTCATTGCGAGAAAGGGCATTTCTGCTGTGTTCATGTGGTATCGGGACCTTTGCTTTTTGTTGTCATATAAATATGGGAAACAGCTGTTGATATGTTGTTTAAACGCTCTGGGCAAAGTGTTTCCAAATTATGACTTAGCTCATGAACACAATGGTATTTATATATTATCTAGACCGTTTCAAGAAGAGATAAGACAAGATAAGATAGAACTTTATGAATCCTGAAGTTCCCAAAATGTTGGTTCTAGTTTGCTCAAAAGCCTTCAAAACAATTACAAAAACAATCACAATATAGGATAATATAAGAAAAGCGATGAAAAAAAAAAAGTAACAATAAAAATATACATGAAACGCTCATTTCAATGATGACATGATGTTCATTATCTACTAATAACTGGCTGGTTCAACTAGTACAATGGAAAAAAAATGTTTTAAAAAATCAGCTAAAGTTGCAATTATCCCACTCAAAATATATTTATATAAACAAATGCATTCAATGATATTTTAAAAAAGAAATACTGTAAAGAATATGAAAAACAGGATTCAAAGCTGTTGCCTGAGGAGATGATCAGTCAGCAGTGAAACTGTACCAAGGCCAGAAACAAAACTTTGTTTGTTTCTCAGCCAGTTAAAAGCCCATTATCTTTGCCTCTCTGCTCTGCAATGCGCCCACACTTTTCTCTGTTTTGTCTTTTGTGACACATCACACTGGACATCTGAGTTAGCAGGAGAGATGTGTGGAGCACACATGGTGGCCGATACTTTGAATTACAGAATGAAACACTGTTTTTGTTTGTCGTGGGAGCAACAGTTTCCATGGACTGAAAATGATACTTTAAAACAAAACAAATAAAAGACTTTCTGTACCATTTGTACACTTCCAATTTCCAAGTAAAGCAGATGAGCTGGCTCATTTATAAAGCATCTACAATTACCGAGTGTACAATCAATGTCCAACAAAAACTGCCGGCAGCACCTAGTCTGTTTGGCAAAGCCAGCAGCTAACGCCTCACCAAGTCCCATTAATGCACTGGCAATGGATGGAAAAAGAAACAAACCTGTATTTACACTTTTTTTGTTGTTGTTTTTCACAATTCCACTACTTAAACAAACAGATGTTTGTTATTGTTATGACTTAAGGGTTACATTTTGCAATGCATTTATTGTGTTTCTCATTATTTGAGATGATTATTTTTCTAGTTTGGACCAGTAAAAAAACAAGGAAAATAGAAACATTTAATCCTGTCATACACAATGTATATGTGCTGAAATTTTACATATCCTCATACTATGATCTGTATCAGCTTGTGAACGAAATGTATGAAAGTTAACGTACAAATGATCTTACATTCTTAAAATAACTCTGACCTACGCAGACTTTGTCGCTCTTTATACTTCATTGCATGAGTTCTGGCTCAAGATTATGTGGATTGTATACAAATAGCAGTTCATTACTTTTCATTTTTAGTTACTTTTCGGATCAACAGCCTGTACCAAGGGTCTGCAACCTTCACTATCAAAGGAAATCACTACTAAAAAAAAGGAGCTGCAATCATATTTGAGCCTTATAATGAAGCCTTATAAGTATAAAAGCCTATCAGCATTACTTAACGGTCTAAATGAGCATTCATTAAAATGTTTCTGTCAGAATACAGTGAGGACAGGACAGTGAAGAAATGGAGATTTCAACTCCATAGCTAACCCAAGACTAGCCAATGCTACTACGGTTCCCAAACATGTAGAGAACCAGGTTAAGAAAAAAATCTGTGTATATCACTGTAAAAAAAATCTGTTTAATTTACGGAAAAATACCTGCAGTTGTGGTTGCCAGAACTTAAAAATGACAGTGAATGGGTTTTCTACGGCAAATTTAAATGTAAATATCAGTAAAAACTGTAATTTAGACTGAAAAGTCCCTTTATTTTTAGGGGAATTGTGTCCTTGTGACAACATGGTATTTCTCCATTAATTTCACATGAAAATTATATATTTGTACAGTAAAACTGTGTATTTTCTACAGTTTTTCAAAAGTTTTCTACTACTCCTTGATTTACAGTAATTAAAAGTGTCTACTACGGTGATATGCAATTTTTTAATTTAACTCCCTATTTCTCATGCATTTGGCAGTGTTTTTACTGTAATTTCTACAACAGTTTTTACAGTGTAGGTTACATATTTGTACAACTTTAGGCCTACAGCAATGATGAATGAAAAGTACAAAAAATAACCGCTACTCACTTCCATAAAACAAATTGTCAAAGCCACAGGGAGCCACTCTGGAGCTGCAGGTTGCCTGCCCCTGGCTTGTACAATTAGAGTTGCTGAGGATTACAGAATAGACTTTGCAGCGTGTACTGTACTTTGCATGGAAATGCATTACATTTGCATGGTTGAATGCTGCCTTAGCAACATGTTCTCCACAAGGTGTTGAAAATTAAACCATCGAGACCAAATTGCTTGTCAAGCACTGCAAAGTAACCCCAAGGTGCATAAGTGGGTAAAAAACGACCCCACTTCTCTTGATGTAATAACTAGTTATTTCCTCCTTATCAGTTACTCTTGTTGGTTATAGTGTTTGATTGGTTATATAGAAGCTGAGATGGCTTGGACGGAAATATCCTGTTTCCTTTGAGATGGATAATTATATTTAAAGTGTAGATCCACATAAAAGAGTTTAACAGTCTTTGATTAAACTGACATGTTTCATTATGTAACTTGTGTTGTATTAAATATCACAGGAAGAAAGATGCCTGGGAGCAATTAACCTGCAGCAACACATCAACCATCACTATGACAACATTTAGGAAACTTATACGTTTTGATGAGTTGCATTATAAATTAACACTTTGCTCATTTGCTCGTGAGTTAAAAGCAAATTTGTGGAAATGTCTGCTCAAACCCTGTCACCCAAAATAAAAACGTTGAAGCCAATTATTTCTAAAATGTTTAAGGATACCACCAATTAACCAATAGGCTCCAACCCTACTATTTCACTATTTCTTCATGTATCTTCGTGACCCAGATCCTTTTGGAATAATTTGTTTCACTGCTAATGAATGTAACCTGGACCTGACTTCTGAACTGTGACGCCTCAGACTGCTTCTCACTGCTCTATTAGAATAGGTCCAATTTGAATCACATATTAGTGTGCTGGTTCTTAAAAGTAGACAGTCTAATCAAAACACCAAACCAAATGCATTTGTTGTATCACACAGTATAATCAGAACAATAATTATCTCCACTGCAGAGGAGACATATGGCCTCCCTGGACAGTAGTGTAAGTCATTCCCTATAAGGACATTTAAATGTAAATATAAATGGAAATTAATGTACAGCAAATGTTACAGAATTGCAATTTAATCTGCTATTTAAGGACCATACAGGAGTAATTAAGTGTTTTGTTGATCTCATTCTGTTTGTCTCTTTCAATTAACTCCAATGCACAATACAGTCCATCTATACTGTGTTAATTAATCTTATTTAAGCTTTGTATGTCCTGAAACTAGAAAGAAAATCCATCTAAACTTTTCTTGTGAGTTTTGGATCTGCCTTGGTATTCCATCACTGTAAAAAAAAAAAAAAAAAAGGTCTTCATTGGTATTGTGCAAGGTGCTGGCTGCTTGTGTTCGCAGTGCAGAACATAAAACAAAAGGAATCAGAAGTTCAGGTAAACTTTGCTTTTATTCTGGCACACTTGCCAACAAGGTCTCCAACATAAACGGCAGAAGACAGCACGTAGGTATGTATTGCGTCTTGCAGTTTTTGTGGATTTATGTTGCTAAACCACTGACCTCAGGTTTAGGGCAAAAAAAATCTGGGAAGGCGTTATAAAGGACAGTTTAAACAGTAAATAAATGTATGTAAATGCCGGAAGTGAAGTAGTTACAAGGGCCATGTGACTACCGCAAGTTACGTAAAAATCGTAACTTACGTAAAATGGGACTTAAGTTAATGTTTTACTTTTATTTTCACACGGGACGCGAACCCCGCTCTCCTAGGTGAAAGTCCGCCGCTCAATAGCTACTTTGTCAGTGAGTTGGTGGTCAACGCATTGCAGCAGTCGGTGAAATACACCAATATCGCTTGTTTTTAGCTGCCTGTACATGCAACTTATATTAACGTTTTTGACGGGAGACCGGGCTGAACTTGCAGGTGGAAATGTCAGATAATTTCCCCTATCCTGTCATTAGTTAATTCCTGAGTAAATATTGGACACAAGAGCGGGAACATTACATTGACTAAAACAGATCAAGCAGGCAAATAAAATGTATTTTAGACCTATTTTGGTAGCCTTTTATTGTTCAAGGTTAACTGTCATGTAATGATTCCTGAAGGAAATAATAAATAACGGAGTTTGTGTCAGGACAATGCTTAGAGCAACAAATAAGCATTACTTTTTGTTTATTTAATATCAATTTAAACTGTAAAAGCATTATAGTGCCTGTGGTTGACAACAGTGTTTGTAATTTAATGCTGATCTTCTAGATGTTGCATGCAAAGTCAATGAAATGAGGACATGAATAGACCAAAATTTGCTCTGGGCAGCAAGAATTAGGACAAAGACGAATCAGTGCAAGTCTGCGTGAACATGAGCATACATGAAACACAAGGTCAACATTCGCTTCACATTCAGTCTGAACACAGATTTAGTCACCGACAGCTGTCACGAGCCACTGAAAGCACTTCTGTGTTGAATACAACAAAATATGTCTGGACGAAAATGGTGGATCGACCAACAGACCAACAACGCCATTCCTCTAACCTGACGTGCCAGGTGGTGAATTACCCAGGACCATCTGAGAAGACGCCATTGACGGCCGTTTGGAAAAGGCCAGGCATTTTCAAAAATCCAATCCTGGCGGGTGACTGGAGGAACCATCTATCTATCAAAGTCTATTAAGGGGGCTGCCGAAACCAGTTAGAAGAAGAATGAAAACATCTTTTCCATCAAGAAAAACCTTTTGTGCTGTTCCTACACTTCTTTCAATTAAGAAATACTGCTTTTGCAGCATCTCCGCTAACCTATTTAGAAGCTGCCATTGTTATTTTGAGATATTTTTGTGTAACCTTGTGATAGTGTGAGAACTCAGCTGCCATGCAATGTAATAGAGGTGGGGGAAAAATCGATACAGCATAGTAGCGTGATATTTAGCGTGGCAATTTAATATCAATATCAAGTATTCATACTTAGGGTTGTCAGTATTTTGCCATTTTCAGAGGCCGTAGTGGAATACACTGGAGATACTGGTGTCATATGAACCTAGAAAATCTATCGCAATATCGTGTCGGGAAGTTGTCGAAATAACGCTGCAAAGTTAGGCTATTTTTCATTTTTTTGATTTTCAAAGCGGTCATGTGACCTCTGACATCATCATGCTATCTCAATGATAATAGGCTCTCTGGGTTCCCACAAGTCTCCTCTGTACATACATGGATGCCTCCCAATTCAGAACTAAGAATTTTCTATTATTTAACAAAACAATTATTGATTAAATTTAATTTTGTGGACACAAAATGCAGCAATATATTGTATCACAATACTCACTATATCAGAAAATGCTTAAAATCATAATATCATATCGCCTCTGCTGATTTCCACCTCTAGTGTATATGTATATATATATATATATATATATATATATATATATATATATATATATACATCTTTTCAGATCCCCAAGGACTTTTCACTTCACCCAGCTAGTTTATTGATGAGCTCATTGAAAATACCTTCCTCCTCTAACCATCTGTTTCCTGTTGGGCTGTTTATATGAAAGCCTATATAAGTCTTTAGTCTGCCGTGCTCTATAAGGTGTGTTGATCACACTCACTTTGTCTCTTTTTGTATCTGAAGTGCCTCTCAGTTCTTGCCTATGTTACGTCCTTGATCACACAAGAAATTGAACCTTCCCTGGTTTTATGTGCGTCAGGATATCATGTAGGGAAGTTGTAGAAATAACGCTGCAAAGTTAGGCTTTTTTTATGTTTCATTCAAAAAAATTCAGAACAGTGAAGCTTAAAGTTAAGGAAAGTTTAAGAAAGTGCTGCAGTTGTTGTCGTCCATACATGTTTGATATCAGTTAAGTTCAGTTTGACTGAATACTTGGTTGGTCAGTCTGTGGGTTTGACTCTCACTGTGGAGAAATAACAAGACTGAAGTGAGATGAACAGACTGAGAATTTTCTTATTTTCAATTCTTAATTGAATTTAATTTTGTGGACACAAATGCAGTTAAACAGTTAGATCGTTATATATTGTATCGCAATACTCACCATATCGCAAAATGCTTAAAATTGCAATACTATCGTGCCATGACTCAAGTATCGGGATAAAATCAAATCATGGGGCTTCTGCTGATTCTGGCCTCTATAATGTAACCATTTTTCTTGGATGTCAAAAAAACATCAACTTTCTGTTTTTCAGGAGGAATGATGACCGAAACCCTCTATGAATCAAACCTGATTGGCGGTGAAGCTTTGCCTCTCTATAAAAATCAACTAAAAGAGACCATCTATCTTGCTTGAAATAAGTAATTCATCACAATAAACCTTTTATTGCTACCTTTTTGTCAGCCATTGCCTCGCTGTAATGCAGAAGCAACAGAGAGCAGTGCATTTAAGGATGATATCCGAGATCTGAAAGTCCTTCAACAGAACAAAGGCCTACCGACTGCCAAAGTTCTTGGAAAACACTGTTCACCAGTTGTTTAGATCTTCCTCTGACAGACAACCAAAATAAAGGATTGGATAGAAAAAGAACCTTCTTCATGGAGGAGAGTGTACTTTTCCTGAGAGTGAAAGGAAATTTGCAGAAAATAGACCAAGAAGGACAAAACTTCCTGCAACGGTGCTTTAAACGGACAATTTGCTATTAATGAGTGTAATTTTGCAGCTAATCTTCTTGTAGAGTTTAGTGAGGAATAAACAGTGGCTAAAGACCTATCATTACTGTAATGCTAGGAACAAGTCTAGTTAAATCTTTGCATTGAGCCAATGACTAAAGCATTGTAATTACAATTAATTACAGATTACTCAAACCTTTACTACAACTAAAAGCAATGTATTTCAGTATAGCCTTTATATATTTCCCTGTAAATGGACTCAGACTGATGGAAAAAGACAGACGCTCAAAAAATCTACTGGCTGTAGATGGCTGTTGGCCAATATTTTTCCGACCCGCCACCTTGTTATACACTCAGCTAAATAATTGGACCTCACATTGAGAATTCTAATCATTTTTTAGTTATTTCCGGGCTCAATGTACTACAATTTTGGATTCAATCCAGCCTGCTTCTTGCTTGTCATCCCTCTCACATGTTTTTAAAGCAACCACAGACTTGAAAATATAGTAGAAATACCATAATTTTCAAATGTAGTCTCTATTAAATTGTTTAAATTAAATGTTGTCCATTTTACAGCTCAACGTCAGGAAATCGAAGTTATTAAAGTTGCATCGAACCATGTTTGGGTGCAGAAAGTAATCCAAAATAATTTGTGGCATTAAAGGCCCTTTTCATGGATGTAAAAGGAGAGCTTGATACAGCATTGGAGGCCCTGTTCATTTTTTATTAAAGTTGGCACATCAAGCCAAGAAAGTTTGACTTCCCTGCACAAAAAAATAAATGAATGTCTCTTCTGCACTGTGGGACTCATTGAGGGAGCGCAATAGAGGCTTGCCCCAGTCGGGCTGGCTACTTCCAATGTAGTGCTCAGCTGACTTCAATGAAAAAACAATTATTTAGTCATATGATATTTCTAGACTTTCCAAATGTTGTTGGACTGAATGGATCAAATTCTGGTAGCAAAATTTGTCATTTAGTGGGGTTGTGATGTTCAAAATGTATCCGCTGATTTACAGACATCTCTTTTCTTTGGGAAAAAGTATTTTTTGGTCCCATGACGAGGAAATTGTAATTCCACCATTTGGTCACTGGTTTGGTTAAATTGGCTTAAAGTCGACAGAATCGCATGAATATTTTCCCAATGATTTGGCAGTCTAAGTGTGAAAATGGCAGGCAAACGCTTCTTTGTTTCATGCATATACACTGTCAGAAATAATGTGCTGAATTTGTGCCTTATGGTACAACTGTTATACCCTTGACATTTGCTTGGGAACATCTAGTTTGTACCTCTTTGGCCTTAAAAAATAGTTTGGTCAGGTCTAATAATCAGCCCCTGGGGGTAGGTTAATGTTGATTGTAATTATTTGACATCAAGGTATGTATCTTTTTCAGGCCAACATCAACGATTCAGCAGCTGTGCATAGAGTGTATCGTAACAACAGTTTGTCTTCTGGGTTCCCTTTTGAATAACGAATACAGACTACTGCCACCTGCTGTAATGGAGTTATTTCCTCTTATGCAGGCACAGAATATATGCGCCAGTTGGCTGTAGTCTTGTGGTGTGTTCAAGTACAACTTTATGACCAAGAATGTCACCACTAGTTCTTTAGTGTTGGTTTGATGTGTCTCGGCCTTAAATCATTGTATATTGCAGGCTTTAGAAGCACTTACATAATAGCACACAGCCAAAAAATAATGTTAGTCTAGTAATGATGATATTGTACTATTGTTTCTATCTTTTGGGTCCAATATTTACTCACTTTTATCTCTGGTTCGGTGCACCGATTCCTGAGAATTAATATCTGTAAATTTGGCATGCGAGATGTTCAAAACTTCCCCAGCTACACGTTGACTTTGGCTCTTTGCAATGTCTTGGCAGGGAGGGTTTATGGGAGCTCATGAGCTCAAAGCAGCCCACGTTAAGAGCCACTGAGACTCAACCATATGGACCATCAAACAATGTGATGAAAGCTGCAAAGCGGTGCAGACCAGGGTGTTGATTCTCAGTGGAATCAATGGCACTAGCGACCATGTTACATTACAGGCAGTCATTTGATTCTGATAACGTTTTATGGAGCTTCAAGTTTGAGTAAAAGTCAAGTCCTTAATGGAGATGGTCTTTTTAGCTGAATACCTGCAGTGCCAGTTTCCACCCTGATGACCTGCAACTTTGATGAACTGATCACTCAGTAATTTAACTCTAAATGTCAGTGTAGGTGATTCAATGTTGACTGGTAGAAATGTCAAATTTAAATGCTGCACTAAAAACCTCCCCACTGGCTTATGGAGACAGTTTATGCAACAATCAAAAAGAAAACCCATCTGAATTGCAAACTGTGTTTGCATTTGTCCCTTCAACGAACCTTTATTTTAATTTCATGATTTACCCCATTTAATACCCACGCAATAAATATTTAAGCTCAAATTGTGTTTAAGTGGATCCATGTGGGCATGTTGTCAAAAGCTGTGGCACAACAGAAATCTAATATGAATAAGATTCAATGTGAATAAAGCAACAGCGAGGCCTCGGCGCAGACTGCATAATCCAGTAGTCCCACAAGCTGCTCCGGGTTGAATGAGGTAAAAATCTGCATAGAGTTGTTGAATCAATTAGTCAGAGCCTGGCCTAATAATTGCAATATAACCAGATAATTTCCAGTCCAAAGAGCTCCCTCTGCCCTTTCTCCAGCCTTCTCTTTGGCTCCGTCATACCTACAGGTATTTGAAAGGGGCTGACTCTCAAAGGGAGAGGGAGAGAGTGGGAGAGAACGAGGCAGACATGTCAGTGGTGCTGGAACATCAGGGCCAGTCTGTTAGGGCTGTCTCTCTCTGTCACAGTCTCAGCCACTTCTCTGTTATCTGTACTGAACACATGTCCACCCGTGCTATTACACAGTGACTGCTAATGGAGCATAAGACTGAGGCGGACCTCCCATTCACTGTTGGCTCCACCGCTGCCTCTCTGACTCAAAAGCTATTCTTGGCTGCACAGAGACACAGAGACAGACACAAACATGCATGCAAACAAGTTCTTGAAAAAATCACACATTTTCTATGAATTAGAAATGCACTCCAGATTTTTTCTTTTTTCCCCCAAATCTATCAGAAAGCGCCCCTTATTTTACTGGTGGGAAAAAAAAGATTATTTCCACGGAGACAGACGATGGACCGCATTGCTGGAGGCAAAATAGCTGTAATAGAAATGGTAATGTCCTCCCTCTATCTGATCACGTTCGGTCTGAGATGCATTCTCTGGGTGGCAATTTGAGTTATAGGGCTTTCCTATTTTCTTCCGCTCTGTCTTTCTGGATGCTTCTAATAACATGGTGGGATGCTGAGAGAGAGAGAGAGAGAGACAGAGAGTGAGAGAGAGAGGACTGTTTAGAGCCTGACAGAAAAGCAACTCGATGAATTTGATGTCACTCTTTGATCTCTCAAACCCTGCATGCATGCTTATGCACACACACACACACACACACACACACACACACACACACACACACACACAGGAGAGCACATTTATTTTCTCTAATCCTTTTCATGGTGCTGTGGGGCTGGAGACTGTCCCAATATGTGCTGGGCAGAAGTCAGGGAAATACCCTGGACAGGTTGTGAGTACATAAGAGGGCTAAGAGAGATAAACAGACACATTCTTATGGGCGAGGCTTCGTCTTTGTCTTCTGTGCTCTCTGTTCATTCTTACTTGTGTCTTAATTCAATCCAGCATGTTACTGTAATGCACGGGGAAGATGGAAACTGTGTCGACTCTGCGTGACCTTCTTGCCGCAACTCCTGGGACACAAGAATAAAGTTTTTATTTATTTATTTTTCATAATTTATGTAAACGTCATGTCGCTTTTCTATCCTGATTATGGGGTCAACCTTTTTACACAGAAAGTGCATGACAAGGCAGGATTTTGGTGATGATAAATAATTATTATACTTATTAAAATATTAATATCTTCTTTCCTCAGGCTCCTCCTCAGCAGCACTCTGCTCTGCTGCCTGGCTCTCCTCCTCCTCATCTCCTGACAGCTCTTCCTTAATAATTTTCAGCAAAATCTTTTCTGCTTTTCTTCATTTGGTAAAAAATAAGAAGTAGCAAGTCCCATTGCCCCCCCTACAAAGGATATGGGTTAATGTGTGTTTTGAGAGGCTGAAAATAAACATACACAATATAGTTAAGACTCCTGTAAACAAAACAGCATCCTTATGAAGAGCAGAAATAATATATCACTACAGAAATGTGATCACTTACTGACAATAAAACTTGTTGGTAACGCTTTATAATAAGGTCCTTAATAACCATTAATTAACAAGTAATAAGTCATTGTTCTCGCTTTAGATCCGGTAGTTGCAAAAAGCATAGTTAACTTCTAGTTAACTTATAATAGATGAGCAATAAAGTATATTTTAATACCAATAAGCAAACAAAATAAGATTAATAAAGGCATGGCAAAGACATAATGGGTGGGTCATGGCTGTTTGTAATGCCATTATTAACACAGCTTATAAACACATAATAATATTAATAAGCATCTTGTAAGGACTTACAGGGGCCTTATTACTTGTTAATTAATGGTTATTACAAGGACCTTAATATAAAGCGTTACCGACTTGTTTGCTGCACTTCCCCCAGTTTTTGTGTGTTACAAGCCCAGGATGTGTTTTCACAATACATTAAGGCTCAAATAGACTGCACATAAGGTGTTTGAAATAACAGCCTCAGCGTCATGTCCCCCACAGAGGACAAATATGGACTGCCAAGTCTCAAGAGGGTACATATCGTTTAGAAGAAGAAATTAAGTCATGCTAAAGCCAAAACCTATAGCACCAGCAGTCCCGTTTCCACAAAATTACGTTCCATAACACGCTAATGGTTCTGTCAAATATATTTTGGGCGACACATAACTGCTGTCTGAATTATGATCTTGTTTTTCTCCAGTCCAGGCAGTGTTGTGTACTATAGAAGTCATAGGGAGGGGGTTGGGGTGGAGGTTGGGCATTTGATTGCGGGATTTTGACCCCAGACGCTGGGGTTCAGTCCTGTTTTAGGCTTATACACTACTGACACACTTTTAATGTGAGAGAAAATGTTTTTTTTGTTTAAATTCCGAAAATTCTTAAGACAAAATGTTGACACTATTGGCCGTGACTGGCAGGTCTATAGCTCTTTCTGGTCCATCTGAAATGTCCCCAACATTTGGGCCCCTTGGCGCCCACAGTTTTCACCCTTGTGCCATACCAAACTAAACCCTGGACTTTGACCCAGAAGACCTGTCTTTGTGTCCCATGTGAAACCAAGAGTCAGTAGCCGTGTTTCCATTAAAGTCAAAGCAAATTTTGAAGCAACCGATTCAACTGGTTTGGAGTGAATAAACAAAGCTGCAGTAACGTACTTTGGTCAGAAGATGGCAGTGTAATGTGTTGCACTAGGTTAATCTGTCAGTAAACAGTAGAAGAAATAGAGACTGTGCGAGAGAGAAAACAACAAAAATAAAGAGTTTGCTAATTGGACAACTTTGGCCACCAGCGAGAGCAAATGGAGAGAAGTCTTCAGGAATGGGATTCCATTGGCGACTTGTAATTGTTCTTTCTTGTCTAAGCAGAAACAGCTGATCAGTCATGTTGCTTAAAACAGGGGTCTCAAACTGAAATGGCCGGTGTGGCTGCAGGCTTTTCTTTAAACCAAGCAGGAGCTCACCTGACTCAACTCAATCACCTGAACTGTCTGCATTCAACCTGCTTGATTGGAACAAAAACCTGCATGGCCCTTTGATGGGTCAGTTTGAGACCAATGTTTTAAAACGTACATTATATAAATTATTTTTAAAAAATCGTAATATGTGAGGCATTGCAGTTATTCAAAATTTTATGTTGCAAATTATTTGCACACATTAGTTGAACGCTCTTTTGCAACTACAGGTCACATAGGTATTATTAATTTATTGATAAAGCAAGCAAACCTGTAAAGTGAAGTCACATGTATGTATGTCCTGAAACATGTAGTCTCCTTATTCTCCAATAGATAACTAAACAACAACTGAAGATGTAAATAGTTTTATTTTACCATGAGAAAACTATCCAGAGTGTGCTAATAAAGTTGTTATAGTACATTTTCATTTTGGCTTATTCTCCCCATTTTGCCATTACACTGTCGTTTAATCCCTGATGAACCTTGGCATAGTTTGAGATCCTCGGGCAGTGGGCTTTTGTCTCTTCCAGAGTCCGGGCTCAAAACTAAAGGGGACAGAGCTTTTCCAATCAGAGCCCCGAGGCTCTGGAACGACCTGCCCCAGGAAATAAGGCTGTCTGAGCCAGTGTCTGCAAAAAATGTTCTCTTATTGCAAAGCATATCAGGATTTTATCAGAGCTGTCAGTTCATTTTATTGGGTTTTAATTTCTTGTTGATTATTTTTAATTTTGCCTTTTATGTATTTCATCATTCATTTTGGTAATTTATTTAATTTTTCACCCTGTGAGGCAGCTCTTTACCTTGTTTCTGTAAACAACATTCATTACTATTATTATGTGAAGGGTATTTCTATACATTTTCCCCTTTTTGAGTGTGTTTGTTTACATGTGTCTGTGTATACTAGAGGTGGGGGATATTTATCGATTTATCGATATTTAGCGTTCCTACCGTTTTCACTTCTCTGGAGGCCATACCAGCCTCACTTTTAGGAATATACTGGAGATACTGGTTTCATATGAAACTAGAATATCTAAGGAATCTATAGGCACCAAGCATGTCAGGATATCGGGAAGTTGTCGAAATAACACTGCAGTGATTTTCAAAGCGGTCATGCTATCTCAATGATAACAGGCTCTCTGGGTTCCCACAAGTCTCCTCTTTACATGGCTCCCTCCCAATTCAGAACTGAGATTTTTCTTTTATTTAACAAAACAATTCTGGTTTGAATTTAATTTTGTGGACACAAAATGCAGTTTAACAGTTAAATCACAATATGTTATATTGTAATGATATCATATCTGACTCAGGTATCTGGATAAAATCATATCGTGGGGCCTCAGGTGAATTTCCACCAACAGTGTACACAGGTGCATCTCAATACATTAGAATATCATGGAAAAGTCCATTTCCAGTGGTTCAAGTCCAATAACACAACCAAGTACTGCATATAGATGGACATACTTTCAGAGGCCACCATTTCCATATTAAACATACTTTTTAAAATTGGTCTTTTGTATGTTAAACACATTTTGAGACACAGACAATTAAAACCTGTGTGTAATGGATGTAAATAATGTGTTATTTCCACTTTTTGAATTAAATTACTGACATAAATAAACTTTTCTATGATATTCTAATTTATTGAGATGCACCTGTACATACTTGCATTTGGGAGCATATATCTTTCCAGATCCCCAAGGACTTTTCACTTCACCTAACTTGTTAATTGATGAGCTCATTGAAAAGACCTTCCTCCTCTAACCATCTGTTTCCTGACGGGCTGTTTATATGAAAGCCTATATAAGTCTTTAGTCTGCCGTGCTCTGTAAGGTGTGTTGATCACACTCACTTTGTCTCTTTTTGTATCTGAAGTGCCTCTCAGTTCTTGCCTATGTTACGTCCTTGATCACACAAGAAATTGAACCTTCCCTGGTTTTAGTTGCATTCTGGTTATTTTCCTGTTTCCTACCGATTGCAGCCTGCTAATCACAGCGAATAAAAATAGATTTGAGGGAAAAAAATATCTTAAAAGATCATGTGGCATCACATTAATCACACCGTTTCAGAATTATTCCCTGTGCCAGAGAGACCACAGAGGCCAGCTGCACTAAACAAAAGGCAGGGAGGAAAAAGAAGACTTAGTGGATGACAGTGACCAATGAGCTGCGCTGCACCCTCAGGCTGAACCCTGAGGCCATTTAATCTGGTGTTCCTTACTTTCTTATCACCCCAAAGTCTACATGCTCAGCATTCACTCACAGATCTAGTAAACCAGATCAAAAAGTCAGTATTTTTTACAAACTCTAACTTCCCAATAGTTGTCAGACTTTATCAGGAAATGTGTCAGAGAGGAGATTGTTAAAAAAGACAAAGAATACTAGGCTTATGTATTATTTTGGAGGGTTTCGAGGGTCTAAAACCAGGGAAAATGAGGAGCTTGCATGTGAAAACACCTCCTTCTGTGTCTGCAAAATAAGCAGAATAAAAATAACAAGAGAAGAGAGCATAACTATAAATACTTTCAGCAGCTGTGACCTCTAATTAGCCGACTCTGCCATGGGAATTTGAGAAAAATTCAAGGAATTGGGGGTCAAAGCAAGGCCTCACCTTTCTGAACAATTAATGTGTTGACAAAAATCAATGGTGAGGCATTCAACATTACTATTAGCTACATACAGATTATCTCCAGGCCAAACAACCCAGCTCATACAATATTTATATTGATGTATACTACAACGTTTTGGGAGCCAGATTTGAGCTTTAGGCTCCTTTTTTTTCTGTGCTGGTGTTAACTCGGGCCGGCTGCAGCAGAACAAAGCACAACTGTTGGTTTTTCATAGATAAGCCTGAAGAATATTTGAACATTTGAGGTGTTTTTGTGGCAGAAAATCAAATCTCATACATCATAATCAGGTCCTGCATGAAGGAAGTTTCATACAATATAACCACAGGTTCATACCCTTGTGCCAGACCTCTGAATCCTCATCCACATCTAGGATTTTTGAGCAATTTAAATATATCTGACGCTGTGCTCATTGACAGCTAATTCCCCGGTTGGGAAAGATACTGAGCCAAGTAGGCAGACGTTATCTTCTTGTGCCAGGGATAGAAAATAGCTACAGGAAAATGGCCACGGAAGTGCAGATATCCTGGGATAAGACTGACGTATGCAGCTATACTGGTTGCATAACAACTCCCTAAATTAGCTTTTTAACATTAAACCTATTCAGTATTTATATATTAGCATTATATTGCATGTAATAGGGAGTCTTCAGAGAAATAAAGCCACTGAAGGGACTTAAGTTCCGGTCAGCTCTACAGACTGTTTGAACTTTGTTTTAATTTTTTTCTGCCCAAAACTTTACTGGTGATTTTTGGCCACAGAAAAATGCACTAAAAACAACAACAACCTCTCTAGCACCAAACAAAACAGAGACAAAGTTAGCAACTAGCTGCTAAATATTTAGCATTTAGCCACAAATTAAATACACATTTACCCCAAAAGTTGGAGGAGAACATGGACTGTATAAAATATTAAAACACAGCAGAAATTTAAGCCTAAATATCATTGGAATGGGTGAGTTTAAAACCAATTCACCCCCTCACCATTTCAGGTATAGGAAAAGTAGCTATAGAGACCAAAATGTTTCTTTGTACCAGGCTGTAAACATGTTTATTTCTGCTGTAAAGTTGAGAATTTAAACATTGACGTCAATGAGGATTTTCTTGCTTTTGGAGCCAGCCTCAAGTGGCCATTGAAGGAACTGCAGTTTCTTTGGCAATATTGCATTGGCTTCATTGTTGAAGCCATGGAGGTTACCGCTTGGTTGACACCAAATCAACATTGGACTAACAACCATCACAAACACAACTCCGAATGAATGTTAACATTGCTCCAAGTTTGACCTCCACCATTGGCCTTGGTGGAGGTTGACACCTTGTGCAAATAGATTAACCAAATATTGCTTTCAATAGCAATGTGATTGTTAACCTATAGGCATGTGCTATTATCAGTCACCTAATCCAATGTTAGCTCCATAAAATGCATGAATAAATCATTGTAATGTATTGTAATGAGAACCGATACCATCAAAGCAGGATATGCATATGAAACACAAGATCACCTGCTTTTTCCTCACAAAATAATTGCAGACACACTCTGTTCTTTGCTGTCACCCATTTACCATCACTTTTAATGCAACTTAATCAGAACAGTTTCAACGTGAACCCGAAGAAATCCTCCAGAGACAGTACAAGAATAATTACCACTTCTATTCCTTGGTGAACGGTAAAGCCGTCGTTCAGGAATCCTCAAGTGGCCCACAAGTGCTGAGAGCCAACATGCTCCAGCTTTAAATGTGATAAGGCAGCAATTGATTTACATGATCCACTTATGATGTTCAAACTCACTACGTTCCAAAGCTGTAGTCGCTTCAGGAATGAAATGAATGAATTTCTCTTCTCTGTGCAGCAATTAATCAGTTCTTTGCGTGTGGAAGGGAATACTATTTTTCATCAAATCAGTTATACATGGTGATGGTTTTATGACAAGTATCTGCAGACCAAAGATAACCCTTACCTTGTGCAGTATATGAGAACCATACTATCAGTTTCCAACAGCGTCTTTTCAGAGGCTTGTTTCCATGAATAGAACATTTTCATCACACTGATTAGGAGGATGAATATTAGTTGTAAAGCTTCCCATGTGGTGATTGTCCCGGACAGTTGTCCTGTTTGAATAAATTAATCAGATCAAAGTTCCGTCCCCGGCGATGGGAACATCGCATGCATCAGCGACAGATTTGCTTTCTCCTTGGGGAGGGGAAGTGGCCATTAGTCAAGGAAATGATTTGATCACTTCTGTCAATGGCAGCGTTGTGAAAAAGCTCATTGCATCACTGAGCACCATGAGGGGCATTAGCCACGTTCACATTGCCTTCCCAGAACGCTTTCAAGTTTACTTTGTAGACCAAGAATAGCAGCTCTTGTAGCGATGCATTATTGACTGATGTTTTTTCCTTTCTGTCTTTACATCACAGTGCATTGCTGTATGAAAATGGGCTGAAAAGCCCCTACAGGACATGAGCACAGTCTAGTATTCAATTTGAGTCCTGGCCCTAAAAGCAACCTCGTTAGATTTTGTAACTGAGCCAGCAGTCCTTTGGTCAGTATAAAAAAATATGGTGGAATGAAAAACCTCTAATCTATCTGTCCTCCGATTGGTTTGTTGTTGTGGTAGCCTGTAATTTTTTTTTTTTCTTTATACAGGTCAGAAGCTGCTTTCTGGTTTCTAAAGCCTGTTTGGAAATGAAAACTCAGAGTGCAGCACACAGTGAGGTGGTGTTCAAAAATTCAGAGCCCTCACAGCATTCAGAGCCGGGTGGTTTGAAAAGTCAGTGTCATTTTAAAAATGCATCGTTGTTGGTCAGAGAAGTTGGGGATAAATGGTATATTTTCTGTTTGGTTTTCATCCAGCATGTGGATCTTTGATCTTTGACCTCCCCAGCATAAGACATGTTAGAGCACCAGGAGACAATGAAGCATGCATGAATACACTGCAAATGAAACAGACTGCTGCTAAGCACAGGACTGACAGGATACCAATACCATTGGCTATCTGTGCTCTTTGGGTTTTACAGCAGCAATAACACTCAGAAACAGAATCAGTTTCAAGCTGTTTCAAATAGTTTCACAGCTCTACCAACGATCCAGCAGAAGTCTATCAGCTATGCTAACATTTATCCATGGTGTTTACCATTGTGAGGTCACATGTTTTGATATGCCTACATACTCCTTAGATCTTCTAGTTTAATATGATACCAGTATCACCAGTATATTCCTAAAAGTGAGCCTACTACGGCCTTAAAAAAAAAAAAAGGGCGAAAATACACTAAATATCGTTACTTGGCAGCCATGAATAGCTATATTGCCATGCAAATATCGTGGATATTTATATATAGATAATATATCTATATTACATATAGATACTACGCTGTTTTGATTTTTTTTCCCACCTCCAACCTTAACCACTTGAGGTCCATCCCTAATCTTAA
The DNA here is from genome assembly GCF_030273125.1 of Centropristis striata. Lineage (NCBI taxonomy): Eukaryota > Metazoa > Chordata > Actinopteri > Perciformes > Serranidae > Centropristis > Centropristis striata. Next base: position 11,173,176 of record NC_081539.1, read on the forward strand.
CCAGTTTGCTGCCTGGGGTCGATCTTGTCAAGAAATGTATTGGGATTCATAATAAGCCGTCCAAAAGATATTAGCCTTGTTTTAAGAAAGACATGTTTTTTTCATAATTCCATGGAGAAGTACTACACAAGCCACAATCTTTAAGTGTAATGCCGATGTCTCTGATTGGTGGAGCTCTATCTTACCATGGAAATGTTTACCGCACATGCAAAACCACAACCGGCGAATGGGTCACTGCTACAACTGAACTCTACGATCGTTTTGTTCCCTGTCTTGTACCTTTGCCTTTTGTTCCGTTGTCCAATTCGCTTTTGCTCTGAATCAAATTATTTTAAGGGTCCTGATGCATCTCATAGCTGGTCGGCTTAGTTCCAGTCTTCAAACTCCTTATAAAAAGGCTTTCCTAAAACATCAATGGGGAGAATAAAGAGAATTCACTTCCGGAACAGAAGCTGTTCAATAAGTGGGCTCCCTTTTTTGAGCTCTGGGCCTTTTCAATCACAGCCTACCTTTTTTTTTAGTGTTCCAGTCTTACTAAAGACATGTCAAAGAAGTCCCAGTTTCCCATGACGTCAGAACAGAGACAGAGATTTAACTCAATTGTGAATTCCCCGCGTGTGTACAAGCTGCTGTCATTCATATGTCACATTGCTGCTCAGGATGCCGACGTTGACCTTCTCATCAGGACAGCGCGGCACAATGAAGGACGAGAAATTGGCGTACCATTAACCCGCGCTCTCCGGGCTCCAAATCAATGGGGGAATATGCTTTTATGATAGAGCCCCGCATGATTTACTGTTGCTATAAATGTTCTTTCAGTGATATTGCAGAGCTCAAAGGAATTTAGCGCAGCATATATTCCAAATGAATTGTCTATCAAAAAATCACTTAACCTCGTGAGGGTTTGAACTGTGATAAAGACCGGGCCGCTGTGAGCAGATGATGAGAGGCATCCATCAAACCATCCATAAAATTCTGTTATAGAGACAAAATGTTTTAATATTTATACCTGATATATTCAGCAGTTTGCCTCTTAACCTTGTTGGACTGAAACAATTTCTTTGGGTTCAATTTTAAACATGACATCCTACAATTAATATATTTTTCTTGCTTTTTCTCATGTATTTACCTATGACAGCAACTGAAAAAGAAGGCAGAAAGAGAAAAAAAGGTAATAACTATAATGTATGCTGATGTATGATGTATTAAATATAGGAATACAGATGAACAATTTGCATTTTGCCACTAAACTTTAGTGTCTAATCCTCAGACTCCCTGCGGCTTTGTAGACCCAAAAGTTTATGAAGAGTGCTGCGATGCGGCGTGACCTCGGCTGAACTCGAGGCAGTTGGCCATCAAAAACGCCGCTCGCCACTCTCCTCCTCTTTCATCTCTCACCTATCTCTCCTGCAGCCCAGTCAGAGATTATCTCCACATGCAAGGGGCACCGGAACATAAACCAGCACAGCAGGAAAATGAAGGTTGAGTAAAGGAGCGGATGCTGATTATATACTGCTACCTGCTACATTTATATTACCGTTTCAAATGCATTAACGCCGATATGATATTAGGAGTCAGTGCACCTTCTCGGGGTCCGGAGGAGTCCTCCTTCCTCCCTCTCCCCTCCTATCTGTAGCTCGGCGTGTAACCAGCCTCCCGCTGCAGAACCTGCACTCATGGAGGAGGGAGATTTGGGCTGTCGGGAGCCGGTGTTTTCTCCCTCAATGAGAACATGACTAAGAATAATAGCGCTCGGTGATGCGTTGCGGCTGTCTGCACTGTTGTGCACAACAACATTGATTAGATTACTTCCCTGACTAATGGCCACTTCCCCTCCCTTAGAGGAGAAAGTGAATCTCTATCTGATAGTCACTCTTCCATTGCGCCCTGGCTCTTTCCACCACTTCTTTATCTACAGTGCATCCATCTTAGCTGACTCAGAAATGCAGGAATCATTAAAACTTAAGTTGACATCCTCATTTTTTTAAGCACAGACAAGCAGAAACAGTGTCCATGTAAGCATCAACATTATATATGCAGCCGAGGATCCTTAAAATAGCTTTAAATTACCCTTTCCAAAATGGAATTAAATGCTCACATGAGATCAGTATTCTCCACAGAGTCTGAAGAGTCTCAATCTCCTTGCACTCTAACCTTTATTCTTCATTCCAGAGTTTCTCTTTGCCACACCATAACCCTGACCATATTCCCTTGGGCGGCTTCCAACACATCTAGTTAGCACTTCAATTGCAATTCCACGCCGTACTCAAATACCACAACCACTGAATATTAACAGCATGTATAAACAAACCTTGAAAATATGAAGTAAGAAATGGAATGGGAATAGAGGAGTTGAAAGAGGCTGAAGATTGAGGTCCAATAGTTAACTCCAATTAAAATGATGATTGGAGACAGGTGGAAGAATATAACCTTGAATTCAACAACTGAGAGTCTACAGCCTCACATTCCAGCAGCGGCTAAAGGCACTGATGCTACTTGCACCTTTAACCTGACTGTACTGTATTTGCATCTGTATCATCTGCTATCTTGATTTTTTCTGTTATGTTTTAAGGCGTATAGTGCAGGAATACAGACATTCTCTGGAGACCACATCCACCGGAGGGGAAACCTATTGGTGCCACAATATGCAACCTAGGGCTGTAACACTAACAAAATGCCTGTTTCTAGGTAAAATTTTTTAGATTTAAGCATGTCAACTGATTACTTTAGCACATTATGTCCACTAGAGAGGACAAGGAAGCTGTTAACAAGCTAAGGAATTTGGAAATATAATGCATAACTGCATATCTTCCTGATTTATTTCCATATTGGATCACAACACAAGCTACATCTTGTCCAAGGGCTTTAGCTTAACTTAAAGAAATGTATTTAGCCTGGATAAATGGATTGGATATACAACAAAATGCACCGCAGAGATAACATTAGGCAGACTGCAAGTCAGTATCCCTACATTTCGGCCATTGTCCCTACTGATGCCTCACATCCGTATATGTCTATAGCCTATCCATGTTTGTCCTTTTAAAAACGTGTTTGTCAGCTTGTAAAAACGTATTAATTACTTAGTTAGTCTATAGAGAGCAAAAAAAATATGTGTTTTTTTAAGCCAACCCAGAAGTAGGCTCTGTAGCCTAAAAAAATGTTTATTTACATAATTTCATTTTTAATTTTTGATGACTTTTAATGTCCCCCGACAACAACTATAGTCTCATTTAGCCACTTGTTAGCAACCGCCTTGTAAGGACACATAAGAAATTTTAAAATTCACAATTTGGAGTATTTACTAATGTATTTCATGATGGTCAACAAAACGCACACATCTCTTCAGCTTGTATTAACCACAGACCTTATTTCAGGCATCTAACCACCAACACATTTAAAATCCTCATTGAGTTTGAGAGGACAGACCCCATGGCGCTAATATGCTAACTTACTTTCTGGTTTAAGAACTCATTCTTGCAAGAATATAGAGACAGACCAAACATGATTCCCGCCCCCACATGAGCTAAAAACAAGCCATTGACTTTTTGTATTGAATGAAGGAGCCTCCTTGTCAATTCTGTCTGTTATCCAACAACAGAAAATGTCTAAAAGCTACTTGGTGTGGAAATGCACTTCCAGCTGGATAAAGAACCCATAACCAAGTCTTTAAAATCTGACAAACAGAAAAACTGAACTTTCAAGAGGACAAAAGCGGATACAGACGTGAGAGATTTTGTCACTTAGTCATGTATCCCAATAATTCAGAAAGCTAACATTAGCTTGCTAACATACAGCTAACATTAGCTTGCTAACAGCCAACTTGTCCTTTCTGGTAGACATAGAGTGCAGAAATCATCATAATATATGCTTAAATCTAAAGTTTTAGGGAGAAACGGGCATTTTGTTAGCGTTTCAACAATCAAACTTGGCCCCTCCTCCCCTGTTCAACCCCAGATTCACTTGTGTTTTGCAACATGTTTTTCCCGCCTGCCGTTATCTATCAAATATCTATCAAAGTCATTTGGAATCATCCTCTGGGAGTGATAAAAAAACTTTGCACAAGGTTTCATAGCAATACATGTAATAGTTATGGAAATATTTCAGTCTGGACAAAATCAAGTGACCAACTCTCACCGCCATCCATAAAGCCAAGCTGCTAGCTTAGCTAAAAATTTGTGAACTGCAAGAAATGGTTGACAAATTTTACCACCGAGCCCTCTGATGTGCGCACATTGCTGATCATCTGGAACAGCTTTGAAGCCATGTAACGTCTGGGAGTCGACAGCATTTGGTAATTACAAGGGGATGTGAATCCTAATTGTTACACACAGAAAGCATACACAGTCAGGACATTTGGCCCCCGGGCAAGAATTTCTCCCCCCCTCGACAGATTACTTCCTATTTGTCTATTCTCTTCTGTAATCCCAGTCGTCGCTCTCTCTCTCACGGCTCACATGGACAAATAAGCATTACAGTGTTTACACACACAAGAACTTTGTCCAAACACACATGGCTCCTCGCAGCACAGCAGATGGATGCTTCTCTGCAAAGTGACGCATTTTTTTTTTAATCAGAAAACAATTTGACATGATCAGTGAGGTGTAATGGCAGCATGCCTGCAAAAAATCTGGGAATCATTGATCAAAATTTGATCAGCCATTGTCAGTCTGCTGACAGGTCTACGGTCCGCTTTGGACGTGAAACACTCGCCCTTGCAATCATTACCTCTTACGGCCATCTAGGGTTCTAATTTTCACTCCATTATGAATGAGCTGGTTGTTTGATGAGAGACATCTGTCTCCGTTCCAATGTATTATCACCAGCAGCCTGTTGGTAGAGTGGACAGACAGTGCCGGTTTGGCAGGAAATACACAGGAAAATGCCCTTCGAGAATGAACCCATATACTGTATGGGAGTCTATCTGACCACCATCTGCCATAGCCCAGAATAGCTAGTTGTGTGTGTGTGTGTATGTGTGTGTGTTAACATTTCTGTGTAAATGTTTGGTGTCTCCATCTGATGTTTGCTCAGTTAATCAATAGCGGTGATGCTGTACTCAGATGACATATAGTCCAGGCATCCCTATCTCCTCACCCTAATCAGATTAGCACTGAATACCGTCTATGTACACACCGGCCTCCTGGCCAGGATTTGGAGCCCTGAGATGCTGCCAGCCTCGCTACACAAGAAGAGTAAGAACACCGTCTGAAAATTGCAAGTCTATTGGCAGCTTTTGTCAAAAAAAAGAAAGAAAACACCAGATTTTGGTGATAAGAAAGCAATTACACGACCTTTTAAATGCTCAGTTCATGTTTTTCTCTTCGTCAAACAAACACGCCCTGGTCAACGTTACAAGTCCTCCAGAATGCAGGTGCATGATATCTCGCAGGAATTTAATCTTGACTCAAGAAACGCATAAATGAGCAGCAGAGATTATATCCAAACTGGCAAACAGCTGAATGCAAACATTAGCTGCAATCATGAAAGCCATTTCTTGGATGATTTCTATCAGCGAGAGCCAATTCTGCACAGGGTAGTGGCATCAGCATGGAGCATTATTTCCAATGGGTAAGAGAAAACACTTGCGCTCCTCTACATTTGGAATTGTTTCATATTTCTATTCCTGCCTCCTCATCCATGTAATACCATTCTCTCATAATCAGTTGAGGATTTAATTTCACAGAAAGGATTCAAAACAAATGGATCCGGCAGCCGTTTGCCATTCACCATATTCATCCATCTCCTTCTTATTGAAAATCATTCTGCGAGGCCTCCCTGTTCTTCGTAAATCCATTTAATTTACTGAGCAGGTTCCTCACAGCGTTGCTTTTTTTCCCTTACCTTGTATTCCTGACAGTTAGCCCCTGCAACCAAGTGTTCACTCTGAGAGGAAACAATATCAAATCAATCAAAGTTCTGCTGGCCTCAGCCTCTTCACCTCGCTCTGATTTTAGCTGTCGTCGCTCGCCTGATTGGTTGGGATCTCCTCAAATGCCCGTGGAGTGGAAACAGATCCTGTTGACGGGGAGACAAAAGGTAAAAACAAGCTTGTGTCGAGTCAAATGAAAAAGGGGGAGCCGTACACAATCACCAAGTCATTACAATGCCGGTCATCCCTCGAAGAAGTGGAAACATGCATAGTCTGTTTTTCTTTTGTCAAGGGCTCTCAGAAATCCCTCTGACCCCTGCCTCTGTGTGTGAGATGATTTTTTATGTCCAGCGTATGGGCTGACTGCATCGCTGTAAGTTAATCTCTTAGTCAGGTGAATTAGAGCTGCAGAATTAATGACATAAAAAATCTAACAGAATCATGTTCCTCTTTATATACGTTTAAGACCAAGCTAAAAAAAAACCCTAGAGATGTTTAACACCTTTGTATTATTTGTTTTTGTTTATATTTTGTTTGTATTTTTTATTTTCATCTAGCTATGTAATTTAAGTAAAGTATAGTTATAGGTTTAAGAGGGAGGGTCGCGTATAAGCCCTTTGGGCTTTTTGATCTTTCCTGCATTTTCTTTAACTGTTGCTTGTACTGTTCTTTCTTTATAATTGTATGTTCTTTAAGTGCAAACAACAATAAATAAAATAAATAAATAAAAAATTAAATCTAGGGCACCCTGGTAGCTGACCTGAACCCTGCATAACCAGGATGTCTTTTCATCATCTGGTTTCACTCAACCTAACAACCGCAATCATATTAAGTGGTCACACAACAGTGGTTATCAGCTCACATTAAAGCAACAAGATCTCTAACCTAAACGACAGAATAGACCGTTTGTCAATGCCACCCATAAAGACACATACTGTCAAAAGCTGCTTGCGGTACAGAGCTGAGCGTCTAAAAATAGCACACACGTCATTATACATACACGTACGGTTCACTGATGTGTAAAAAAAAAGGCTGCAGTTTTGGGGAATTTATGCTACAAAACCACTGACCTAGGTTTGAGAAAAAAAATCCTAATGAGGCGTTATAAAAGACTGTTTAAAAAGTAAATAAATGTGCGTAGATGCAGGAGTGAAGTAGTTACGAGGGTGATGTGACTACCATAAATTGCGTAAGAAAAGCGTATGTCACATTAAAACAAACGTGATTCACAAAACGTGAGCCACAGAGGTTACGTAACTAACAGAAGTTACGTTCAAAATCATTATTTTTCAGAGGGGAAACAAACCCCGGTCACCAGGGTGAAAGTCTGCCATTTGTTCTATGTTTTTGAGGGGAGACCAGTCTGCATTAAAGGGGTGGTGTTTGTAGTATATGACGAAAACTAACTTCTTTGTAGTTGTCTTGTATTAAAGTTTACTTTTCATTTGTCAAAGACATTATCCAGGCAAAAGGCAACACAGTTACAGCTGCTCAATCCACGATGGACATCTGGCAAAAAATTGCTAACTGTGAACATGTATATGCAAAGGCTTATACTATCACTGCAACATGTCTGAATAACAACATAATGCTCAAAAACCTGTTAATTAAGTCTGTTAATTAAAGGCAGACTCCATCTGTATTCTTTTCCCAGTTTTTGTAAATAGAAAAGCCAACTCAAACATAGCAAACTGCAGTGACACAGGCTGCTGTGGACACTAGCTGGGCCATACACTGCAATGGACGTTCACGTTAGTTTGGATCCATCATCAAGGAAACCTCCAACAAGTCACGTGGGAAAATTATTTTAGAAGGGCTTCGGAAAAAGCATTTTAACGCTTAAACACCCTCGATACTTCGACCAAAATGTTAATGCTTGCATTTAATCACATGAGAATGACATAAAAACCTAAAAGTGATTTTTTTTTTAAAAATCCAATAAAAATGGAATCACCCTTTAAATTAAATACAGTGTGTGCATACTTCTCTTTTCTCTGTTGTATAACATCACTGCTATCTAGGGCAAGATTAGATTTTTCTACAATTACATTAAATTCATGTGTTGCTTAGATTTATTCTTATGCCATGTATGACAATTTTAGCCCCATGCTTTAAGCTGCAACCCCAGTGGTGCGAAACAAACTCAGGAGCAAATATAGAATAAATATAAACAAAAGATTATTTTAAGTGTTAATGAGGCTCACTTTCATATCTTATAAGAAGCTTACAACAAGTATAAGGCTCAGTCTCTGCTGTATGATATCAGTATAAAAACACAATGAAATGGCTTTTACATGCATACAGTCCCTCCAACGAGTTTATATTATGTATCTGAAACCGAGGAATGAAAACCCAGGCGACTAACCCTGAAGCTATCACTATCCACTAAGGCAGAAAGGCCAAAAAATACATCCAAAAATGTGTATCCAGAAAAAGACTTTTACAGTTTCATAAAAACTCCCTTTCACCTCTGCCACCAAGTGAAAATAAAAGAGGTGCTGAATTCCATGACCGAGATACATTTCCTGAAAAAGTTCATTTATCCATGGATAAGTGCCTCTTTCTCACTTCTAATCACATATCAAGAGTTGGCAATGACTTTTTCTCGCTCTTCCGCATTAATTATGGATTCTCTGGTAATTTTCATTAATTACAGAAATGCCTGCAGTTAATCATCATTATTCTCTTTGGGTATTTGGGTTATTTTCTGCATTCAAAGGTCGAGGAACTTGTGCATGTTGATAAGAAATCATCACAGAGATCGCTCCGACACTGTGGGCATGAATAGAAAACAGCTTTTCGAGAAGAAAAATGAGTGCCCTTTGGTAATTTAGATGACTATTAATTTGACCTCTCCGCATTAATGTCTGTCTGTGTAAGTGTGTGCGTGTGTGAGAGAGCTGAATATTAAGAGTTTTCTGCAAATATTTTCTGACGGTTACATTCTTTGATAGGCAGAGAACGGATTGTTATAGCATATTGCATGAGCTAAATGCATTTGCATACGTTTCAGATACTGCCAAAATCCTGCTAAAAACACTCCTATCCTAACAAACAGGATTGGACTTTCCCTGCATGTTTTAGCTTGGCGTATTAAATAGTGATACTTAAAAATAGCAGAAAATATGTAATGTTTTTTGTATCTAGGCAAATAATGTTAAATAATATGTTTTAACCAGGTCCTCTTGTTGCAAGAGAGACCTGACAACATGAAAAACCAGATGGCCACACAAACAGCAGTCAAGCAACAAATGGAGTCAATAAAATATTACATTTATCAAACATTACAAGAATCATAAAAATATCAGATGTTAAAGCTTTAAAATCTCCTAGAGGAATAAAATAATAAAAGAAATAAAGAATCTTGCTTGAGGGCAGTTTGCAATTCATTTTATTAAAAAAGGTGTACCGTACCTGAAACAAGTTCAGTGACTAACCTCTCTGCGTTATTATGCAAGTATTGTGCTAAATAAAAAATAAACAGCCGACTGGGAAATTTAATTTTGAGATTCAATCTATGTGCAGTGGCCTAAACATTAAAATAATACAATGTAAAATAGATTTGCATGACATATCCAAGTCAATTCCATCCAATCACTCTGCAAAACAACGATTAATGTAATAGATAAAACACCATAACGATATGACTATTTAAAACGAATGACCACATTAGCTTGTTTAGCAATCAGGTGGCTATTATGACTCACCAAATTGGGATGGAGGGCTGGAAGAGACTCTCAAATCATTTTGCTGCATGCATGAATAGGAAAAAGAGGAAAGTGACAACATTAAAGGACTGGATGAACCTGCACACAGCAGCTATCATCAGAAAAAACTCAAATTGGATATAATTCATACGAAACAAAGAACAGCCGGTTTTCTGCAACTTCACTGATTTTTGCCGGGGTGGATGCAATCATTACTACAAATGGCCTTGTCCTTCAGACCTTCTTCTATGGAGTGAAAGGTGAAAGAATGCAAAAGTCTATACCAAAGGGTTAGAACTATTTTGAGTGCCATTGGGTCCAAGACCTCAAAACCAAAGTACTATTGAATGACTGCGGCCTTGTTTTAGTCAAGTGTGCTTGAGATTTACTGTCTCTTTAAATCACTATTTCAACTCAAATATGTCCACGGCTCCCCCACTGGCATCAGGATACAAGCTTGTTAACTTGAGCTACTATTTTCTACCTACTATGTCATCCTTTCCCAGAGTTCTTATGAAACAGTGTTGTGGCTAAAACATCTGGAGAAGCAGCCTATCCCTGTTAATACAGTACAGGCAGCAAAAAACGAGCTATGTCTCTGTATTTCACCGTGTGCCATAATGCGTCCACCGCCATCTTGCTGACGTAGTAGTGATTGACAGCCAAGTAAAGTTTAAAAGGGCGGATTCCCGCATTCATGGGTCTAACAAGTGGCAGACTTTTTTTTACTTAGGTTACGTGAATCAGGTTTTTTTTTAACATAACTTAGCATTTTTTACGTAACTTGCAGCAGTCACGTGACCCTTGTAACTACTTAATTTCCGACATTTAGGTACATTTATTTACTGTTTAAACTGTCTTTTATAACACCTCACCTTACCTTACCTTTTTTACAACCGCGGATCGTACGTGTTTGCTATTTTTAGAACTCGCCGTTGTACCGCAAGCCGCGCCCGATACATGCCTGCGTGCATAATTTGTGGTATTGACAAACTACCTCTTCTGCTGTTTATGTTGAAGTTATTGGGAGAAGTTATCAAAGCACACCAACTGCTAAAATCATCGACTATCGACATCAACAACAGTTTTGCCTCTGAGGGCAAAGGCTGACATTTTTGGGAAAAAACTTCCTCATCCATGCGCTGGTCAATGTTTACCAGTGGTGGAAAAAGTATTAAGATCCCATAATTAAGTAAAAGTACAAATACCAAACTGCAAAATGACTGAAATGAATCACTAAAAGTAAAAGTCTTGCATTACGCCATTAACCTTTGATTAAACATTAACACACATCCATGACCTCCAGGGACTGCAGGAGGATCTTAAAAAGATTGATTTCATTATGTGCAGCTTTTTATCTTAAGTTTACTGCTTCCCTGTTTTCTTTTTGAGATATTATAGATACTCAATAATGTAAAATTGCATATCATCAGACTAACGTAAGCAATATTATCATAGACGATATATATCTCACCTCTGCTTTGGATAATAGCTGATAGGTTCGGAGATTTATTTTCATGTAATGCTTTCTGCCTCTTTTTCTCTCCACATGGACGTTTACCTGCAGGCAACCAAAGCATCCTCTGGTGCAACTGGTCAACACGGACAACAAACTAAAACTAGAATGCTTCCAATACCAAAATATAGTCCATGCATCACTTTAACTTGGCCTAGTTGTCTCTGCTGCTCCAAACTTAAGATGGAGATTGCTGAAGATGTATACGACTTATAAGTACCCCTTGTTTTGTCATGATTGGAAGAGCCGTAAACAGCACAAATTATAGGCATTTGCAGCGTTGGTAGTCATTGCCTCAGCACTGGCCTCCAGTCGCCAACCCTCCATGTGGAAAGTGCGCTGATGTATGACAACATATGCCAAGTAGCTATATACATAAATATAGCTTGTTTTTCCAAAGGCTTCAGACCGAGTAGTCCAAAAAAGCATCAATCTGCCTCTTGATCTGATGAGCGATCAAAGTTTGATTTATTACTGCCAAACTGTCAGTTCTGACAGACCTAAATCATTACATGTCGAAACATCAGTAGACATGGCACTTACTTCCTGAGTAAAGAAAGTTAATGAATTGTTTTATTCCTTGGCCTTGATTGTGGAACACAAAAACACTGCTCTGTTTTCCTTTTGATGTAAAGCACACTGACCTGCTTATAACATAAACCACAATTCAAATACAGCCTGTGTTTAACGACTCTTGTTTTCAGATGCAAACATTTGCATAAAGAACAAAAATGGCTCGTGTCAATAAGCGGCATCCATACAATGGCACGCTCTGGCGTCTCCCACCCTATTGTTCTCCTGCACTAATCTGGTGCTCGGTCTACGGCTGGGGATTAATTCCACTTTTCTTCTAATTAGCATATTTGATTATGCAAAGGAATCCTTTTGACTTTGCCGTGCTTCCTGAGAGCCTTTATTAATTTCCACCGACGAGGAATACTTCGATCACAATTAAATGATAAATGGTCGAGTGTTGCATATGGAAATCCCAGTCTGTCTTGTTTAGATGCGAGTCCTTCTTCTTTTCTATAATGAATAGCTCTGAATTAGTATGAAAGGTCACATCCACACCGGGTCGAGGATTTGGCACTCTCCAATGCATGGTGATTGCTGCTTTACATAAATCATGTAGTCCTTCAAACTGAGTTGAGACAACACAATATTCTCCTCTAAATTATTTCCTTTGTAAACAAACTTCCCCTTGCAATGTGTGGATCTGCAACCTAAGTATTTGTTTGTGCATCAGTCTAATTAGCCCTTCTAAACACATTACTATAATTCTGTGTCTCATGATTCATAAGAGAGGCGTTGATAAGGGTTTGGAAGCAGTAAACTTAAGATAAAAAGCTGCACATAATGAAATCAATCTTTTTAAGATCCTCCTGCGGTCCCTGGAGGTCATGGATGTGTGTTAATGTTCAATCAAAGGTTAATGGCGTCCAGTGAACCTGAGGCAGATTAAAGGAGAAGATCCACTTAGATGTTGATGAAAATCAATTAAAAGAGACAATTTTCTTCAACTCATGTGAAAAATACCTGGCTTTTGATCAAATTAAGTGGGGCTACGACTGCAAGAATGCCCCCGAAAAACTTTCAGAATCAACTTTGAAAGAAATATTATAATACTAGCCAATATCTTTGGCTATTAAACCGTTAAATTCTTAGTTTAAGAATGGATACGCCACAGTGGGTTTGGTTTTCAAAGCTGCAAAAGCTCCCAAATGTCTATCTTTGTCACTGGAATTATAAGAGGGCATAATCATACATATGTGATCTCTGTCAGGGACCGGCATTACATGGATTTGTCTTTCATAAACGCAAGATTTCAGATGCATTTGTTTGTGTGTGGTTCAGCCAGAGGTTGCAGTAATCCCCCGGTAGGCCAGAGACTCTGATCTTCCATTACACATTGTATTGAACAGCCTGTGGGGAGGAAATACAGTTGCTTGTTTCCCCCTCAGACAGCCTTTTGTGCTTTGAACGTGTCTTTGTGGTTTATTGGGAAAAGAGCACAATGCAGAACTGTCTTGCATTGTGTAAGAAATGTTCTCCATTGTTTCATTAATCAGCACCGCGTAATCTGTGCTTCTTATTCAAGGCTGGCGAGTTACAAATGAGAGGACAGCTGTAGGCAATGGCAGAAGAAAACACAAGATGCAAAGATAAGAGCCTACAGGTGAAACGGCAGCTAGACAAATAGTCCTTAAGTGAGGTTTCAGAGGAACAGTGTTGAAAATGAGGTCGATACTGCGGCTTCACTTGTTCCACTTTATTAAAACATTGTGCGAGTCTCATGAATAAGTGAGTGTTGACATTTTTAACATTTAACCAACAGTGTGATCCCCAGCCTCAACCGCACCTCAGCCATTCTGTAGTCGTAATGATCACAACTAAGAGAAACAACACCTCACAGCAGAAGAAATTTAGTGTAGTCGCTGTTCTGGAGCTTTCAGTCATATCACATGATCAGCAGCAGCAGACAGAGCTCGAATATTTTGTGATTGTATGCTCAAATTTCAGGTTTTTTTTCCTCTGAAACAATAATAAACATTATTTATCAGTAGTCAGGTAGCAAATTGTAACTGGATTTAGAGAAAAGAAGAGGTTGGTTCATCGAGATGAGCAGTAGGTGGCGCGAATTCTACATTTGGGAAACTAGTTGAACCTAAAAACAATGTTGAAAACAAATGAAAACATAAAATTTAATTTTTAATGTTTATGAAGTTTTCTCAGTTTGATGGAAAAGGCACCTGAGTGGTTACCATCGTCTGCATTAATGTGAGCTATATTTCTAATATTTATTGTTATTTGATAATTAAGACCACTTAATGTATTTCGGTAATGACAAACAGATGCATGTGACTAGCTAGCTTGGCTAGGTAGCTGCATCCCTCATTCACATTAACTGGGATATTACTGGTAAGCTAATTTTGACTTGTGGAAAACAGGCTCAAAACAATATGTACTTACTGAAAAAAATGCTGACTCCTGAGGGTGTCTTTTAGTTCAAAAATAAATTTTTTGGTCACCAAAATGTTACTTTCAATGTCATGGATATACATTGTGGGACATTAATACAATCTTACTTCTTTTTTTGCAACCAGTGGAGGCGCCCCCTGCTGGTCGTTAGAAAGAATGCAGGTTTAAGGCACTTCACTTTTCACTTTCCAAGGATCCCTACATGTCCCAGAGTTCTTGAGCAGCAACTTTTTTCAGAAATAAAACAAAAGAGCAGCTGGTGTATCTGTTTACAGCACAGCTAAAAAGACTGGTGCCGTTATTAAAAGTCTGTAAATGACTGGCCTACCGCAGCTGTTACTGCTTCACAATAAAAGCCAACCTGTATGCGGCCAGTTCAACCTTTTTAATGTGAAGCAGCAACACAAGGAAATGATCAGTTTGCCGCTAATAGAGCTTTGACACAGCTGTAGGAGCAGTAAACAGAGGGGCTCATATCAGGGAGGTCAAATTAAAAACAGCAATGCTGGCCTGCATGCATCGTTTCCCTCGTGTGTAGGCAGGCAGGCAATTCTCCTCCTGATAATGGCCACACACTGAAAAGTACTGCAGCTATACAAAGTTAATTACAAAACCAATTGATTGTTGAAAAAACACTGCCCATAAATAGTATAAAATATTGGGTTTAACTTCATGATGATATTAAGGATTGTAACTTTAATGGTAAGCTCACCTGACCTTTACCTGTCAAATGTAAAGTAATGTCTCTCCCTACCTGATAGGCCATAATTTTTAATTTCTATAAATGATCCCTCCCAGTGTCCTTCCCTGCCCTAACATCCTGTGTAATTAGGAAACACTGTGCATCAATTTAAGGAAACTACATGCTCTCAAAATGTCATCACACTGGGTCTCTAACCCATAAAATTAGAGTATCACCGGCATTGGAAAATGGGTTGAGTAGCAACGGAGTACCATGTTGAAAGTAAAAAACCACAGGGGACAGCATTTGAAACCACCAGAGATTCTGCACTATAAAAATGACTTAGACTGCAGTTTCTATTCAGATATAATGTTGTCTAACTGCAGTTCATTGATTAAAACCAGCATAAATGTTTGTAAAAACTTAAGCCCTCCATTTGTCCAACTGAACCCCACCATCCCATCGGTGGGATTGAAAAGTATATTTTCTTTTTTTTTTAAATCG
Organism: Centropristis striata; assembly: GCF_030273125.1. NCBI lineage: Eukaryota > Metazoa > Chordata > Actinopteri > Perciformes > Serranidae > Centropristis > Centropristis striata. Next base: position 11,188,433 of record NC_081539.1, read on the forward strand.
CCAAAAATACCCCCTCTATCGTAGAAAGAAACCATAAGAACAAGCATTATCGTCGGAAAGTTACAACTTTGAGAGTACTTCAACAGATCATCAGCTATGAAAGTTTCCATTAGAAAAAGTAACTAATATGAAGCTTAAAGTTGTTAGATTTTTGTCAAAATCACTTGATTCGAACAAGTCTCATTTAAAAGGATGCCAAAAATAAAAAGGTTTGGAATAACTAGATCCTGTAAAAAATATTAAATTCTGCTCCTCAGCGACACTGTACTGCACTGTACATGATTGATTCTGCTGAGACGAACGGTCACGTGACAAATATTCACTGAAAATCACAGACTGTTTACACAGAGCTGACAGGAGAGGACAGGCGAGGCTGTAAGTACAAAAAGTGTAAAAAAAAAAACGCAAATAGGTAAATGTGTAGAGCATGTGGAGACCCAATTCTTTTTTCCACAATATTCATGACACTTGTGGGTATTTGGAAAAGTCTTGTATATATAAATTCCATTTTATCCCATTTAAAAACGAATAATGTATCAGATAAATTCAACTTCTTTTTTAATGACGTATGTCAATATAACTGTTATTCTCCACAAAAGACATTTCTGAGCTGTTCCCATCTCTATTCATGATTGTGCTGATTCCATAGAGGTGCAGGACATTGTATTGCAGTAAAATACAAGGCCACAGTGAGTAAAAATGACAAAAGAGCAAAAAAAAACACTCTGAAACTGCTTGGGGTTCAGAGGGTTGAATATTGTAATAACAAATGGATAATTGTAAATGAAAATAATTGCAAGTTGCGACTTGTGCGTGTTCTCTGACTTGCGTAAATGTACAATAAAGCGTTGTGCAACTGAATGGAATGGACGACAAAGCAGGGACAACATCGCAGTCTGCTCCCTGCTAATAAAACTGCAGAGACTAAATAGGAAATGATGGTGAAGGTGACTGAGAGAGAACACTTACAAACCATCAGCGTGCATTACAAGTGCAGAACTAAAGGCTGTTATGTAAAACAAGCTCATTTAGGGCATAAAACCTGAAACGTCCTATGCATCCACAAAGTCTCTCCTCCGTTGATACAGTTCACTTCTGGAGCACGCCCAATGTAAAGAGAGAGTTTATGCTTTAAAAACAGTGAATATAGTTACTGTGCCAGTCGTGGGAGGAAGAGGATGACATTATTTTTGGCTTGTGCCCTGTGCCATAAAATATATTCAATAACTGTGAATGTACTTTACTCTGCAGCATGGTCGTTGAATTAAATGGATCGGGACTGTAACAGGATATGTTTTTAGCATTAATCAAATTTTGGAACACCCAAACAAGCCAGATTTAATATTATTACTTCACTTAATTAACCCTCATGTTGTGTTCTGGGCCTTGGAGACCCCTGGCCCTCTTGAACAGCTCAGAAACATACTTTATATTGTTTTATCAGCATCATAGTTCCTGGCTTTTCCAAATTTTATTAATATTATTTAGAGCATAATTTTCATGTGGGATTTCAAACACTCTGGCAGTAAAAACAAAATTAAATACAATGAATGTGTTCTGCTTTGTGTGTATGTGATACTTTAACCACATTAGGCTTGTACCTTTTGATTATTGTCATAGATTAATTATCGGTTGATTATTTTCTCCATTGTCTGGCAAAAAAAATGTCAGTAAAAAGTCAAAAATGTCCGTCCCAGGTTCTCAAAGTCCAAGGTGACTTCTTTGGATTTCTTGTTTATCAGTGTAAAACCAAAATATATTTATTTTACTATGATATAAAATAGCGAAAAGCAGGAAATCTCCATGTTTGAGAGGCTGGAGACACAATTTTCATTATTTGAATGAAAAATGACTAAAATGATTGGCCAGTTATCTAAATAGTCATTAAGAAAATAGACATTATTTGTCGATGGATTCACCAGATGGTTAGTCAACTCATTGCTGCAGCTCTAGTCTATATCCTGGGTTTTGAAAAAGGTCAGAGCAAGAGAATAAAACAATTAATAATGCTTAATATAATTTTGACATCCAGTATTAGTGGAGTCTCCAGGACCCCGAAACAATGGGGAAGTAAAGTCAAATTTTAAAATGTACAAGGTTTAAGGTTTATATACAGTGGACCGCTGTACTAAAGAGTCCAGCACTAAAAGTTCAATAATGAAAATCTTTTTTCCTTTTTCCGCTCTTATCTTGTCCATCACTCCTGCTTTCCCATGCTGTCTAAAAGGACTGCATTGAATTCTTTATTTAAAACACCACATCTAACCAATGACCAACTAATGATCTTCCTGCACACAAGACAATAGGCCCTAATAAAGTAATAAAGATGCTTCACATCTTTGTGCCTAACTGCCAAAGTCTCTCTTTTGCTAACCTCAATCAGTATTGTTACGCACTGTGAATTGATCTTTCCTCGTCTGAGTGACAAACAAGAACCTCCAAGTTACAATATTTCAAATGAAAGCCATTAGACCAGTACATCAGATTAAACAAGTATAGAGTAGGGATGGGTGTTTGAAAGAACTCCAGAACTCCACTCCAGCATCTATAATGTTAACTATGAATTAATCGCTGCATGCATACATGGGCAATATATATATAAAAAAGGCGTCCATTATCAAAAGAGGCTTTTGCATACTATGCAAAAGCCTCTTTTGATAATGGACACTTTTATTTTGAAAGGACGAAAAGAGACTTCCTGTCGATTGTTAAACGTTCTATGTGTTTAAATAAGTTCTGGATAAAATTAAACCTAGTAATTCATGCTAGCAAGGTTTGATACAGTAAGCTAGCTTTTCTCAAATTAATACTCTTGTATTTCTGTGTGTTTTATAATTGTTATTGCAACTTTCAGTTTGCAAATTGTAGCTTTATCCAACTTAATTCTCTGCTCATTGGTTTATTGACGTACGGCCGCAGAACTGAACGATGCGTTCAGCGAGTACTGATACGCAGTCATAGATCGATTAATTATTCCCATCCCTAATAGAGAGACTCATTTAAAAGATAAGAAAATAGGACTGAGAAAATGTCCGGGTTCATTCATGGTTTTCCCCGAGGATTACCTGACACAGCAACTGGATGCATGCTGTGCTTTTATTGGAGTGTTTATAGTGTAAAAAGACAGGAAATATGAGGAGAAAGAGGAGTATAACATGGAGCTTTGAGATTATATGATATGCATCTTAAACCTTAGACCATTCCACCTCTCATTTTGCTTGTTTCATTGCAAATTTTGGTATGAGATATTTTTCTTTTTGACTGCTTCTTTTGCATTTGTCGCAATATATACAAAAACAGAATACATTGGGTGAAAAAAAACACAATAATTGCCTTTTATCGAGCCAAAAATGTTGTCTGCTACCAAGCAGATGACAACTCCTGGAGGGGGGAAGGACTCTGTGGTATTGATAATGCTCTACAGCCTACAGATATTGGAAAATGAGTGGTGGCCTCCTGTGAACCCAGTCTGGTCACAGGAAACAACCGGAGGGATGTTTGAGCTGCACAGTAAAAAAAAATACATTAGCTATGATCTGTGAGGTTTTTTTTTTTTTGGTTTGCGAGTCAGATTCAGAGAAAAAATTGGCCATAACTGCATTATTATTTCTTTAAAAGATGATATGTGATTTATTGGATGTGTGTAGAAGGAAGTTTCCCAGAAACTCACAAAAAAAATCTTTATTTAAATTATAACTTACAGGAGTAGTTTTAAAGTTCTGTCGGCTGAATTAATTCTGCAGCTGCCTTTGGGTAATTGTTAGAAGCTCAAGGCTATTTAGAAAGTATCCCAAGCTATTCTTCTCTGCTGGAGGTTCAGTTTGTACAGAGTAAAGTAATACGACTGAAAAACCGTATTGATTTCTTAGAGCTTATACAGCACTGTAGGAGCCGCCCTCCATCTGGGGGATCAGACCACAAGCAGCGAAGCCCTGGAGTTGACAAAAAGTTGACTGCTTTAATTCATGTGCAGAGAAATGCAACGTTATATCATCAGAATCAGACAATGACAAGTGAGATTTAATCAGTTTGGAAATAAATGTAGGCTATCTTAATAAAAAAAGGTCATAAAATTGAGATTCTGCTACACTGACTGTATTTATGCCTTTTTCTCAGTTTATATGCAGGTATATGTTGGTATATTGGCTAAGCATCAATTTTGTTTAACCTTATCTGCCTTTGCTATCAAGGTTTGTATGATTTTTGCCTCGAGCAAGGAGTGGATTTACAAAGTTTTAGAAAATCTCAAAATCTATCTAGAAAGCATCTTAGGCTCGCTCTGATATCACTCCATCACCCAAACAAACAACCAAAAATGAAATTGCATGTCAGACAGCATTCCTTACACTTCAGCTTATAAGCTCAACAGCAGTTAAAGTCTCAAAATGAAATTGTCAAATATCACTGAAAAGACAAAACTACTCATGTTAAGTGTGAACGACACAGAGGGTGAACACGGATGTTTGTCTGTAGAGTGAGATGAAAGTTTTCTCTCACATGAAAGCAAAGAGTCGGTAAAGGAAAACCCAGAGTGGAGTGATTATAGGGTCTGTATGGGGAGCTGAAATTGTTGCTGCTGCACTCCACTTACATGCTCAGGTTTGGATTCCTGCACAAGGTAAAGGCAGAAATCGCAAATGACTTCACTGATTTGAATCATCAAGATTTGTACTCACTTACTGTGTAACATCATCTCACATCATCACTCTTTTCTTCAGTGCATAGTAATTTAATGTATTAAAGCATGGTGGTCTGGTAGGATTGTTGCACAAATTGCAGGATTCTCACACTAGAGACCAGGATTTTGCAGGAAGGTAAGGAAAAGATCATGTTTGAGTCAAATTTGAATAAAGTAAACATGTCATGTCTTGTGATTAAAGTTACTTTTGACTCTTTCAATATTTAACAAAGCACACAATCATTCCCTAACACAAAACATGTGCACTGAGACCCTAAACATTAGCATTAAGCATTAATGATGCTTTAGTTGTTTTGTATAGAGGGGGCAATGTACAACAAGAGAGCAAATTAAATATGTGTTTTCAAAATTCCATTATATACTAGAGGTGACAATAAATTGAAATATTTAATCACAATTAATTGCATGAGTGTCCATGGTTTATTGTCAATTAAACACACTTTTTTATGTTCAAATAGAGATTTTTCAATACTCTTCCAATAATACATCTACATGTATTTGCTATAAGCAAGCATATTTTTCCACCCCCATGTTGACAAATCAGTTAACAACACAGCAGTTAAGAGAGCTACGCACATTATCATACAACTAGAGTTACATCCAGTAACCACTAGTTCCCGCTGTTGCTCAAATTCGTAAGTCAAGGTAATTGCGACTGCTGAGTGCTGCGACTGCTGAAACCGTCTCCGGCAGGTACAACTGTCTTGGTCTGTCCAAACTCCCTTGCTACTTGTGCGGTCAACAGTCAACAGTAACTGTATATAACTTTGGTCTTGCAGACAGACCCGTAGCAGAGAATTTTAGCTCAACTTGCGATTGCATGCAAGCTGCCATCCAACTTTGGACAAAGGGTTACCATAGCACAACCTGCCTTAATGCATCCAAACAATTGATAGTGTTAAAATTAATTTCAGTTAACATGTTTCTATTGCATCATCTTTGACAGCCCTAGTAAACACATCTTGTAATTTGACAGATTTCAAGTGACATCACATTTCTCTATCAATGAATTTTTAGCAGTATACAGAAGATGCATTTGATCCAAGGCACCATAACCCCAACCTTTTCCTTTCCATCATCTGCACAAACACCTTTATTCCAGCAACCAGTCAGGTTCAGGTTTCAAACATTGGATCAAAGTATTCAACAAGGCTCCGTCAAGGCTGCTGAAAGCACATTTAAATGGAAGTAGTTTCATCATGCACTGTTCACTGTTGAGGTGTACTGAGGCAAACTAATATCTTTATTCTTCATGTTCTTATCCCAGAAAATCTTGGATTAAAGGAGGTAACCAACGTGAACGGGCTAGCATGACCCAAGTAGAAGTCATTTAGGATCTCAAATTGCCCTCTATTCACGTCTGCAGAGTCTGAGAGGAAACTGGAGAACTAGGGCGACATGGAGAATATGTGATCTCCAAAGAAAAAGCGCCATGGCGACAAGCTCTAGTCCCTCTTGATGCGAGGTGACAGTCGGACCACTTAGCCACTGTGATGCCGGGATAGATCTGGGTTACATGGCCTGATGTCTTCCACTTTATCCTCTGTGGCTTCGTTTATCATGCTTTTAATATCTGCATTTGCTGCTGTATGAATCCTTTCTCTGGTTTATGACATAATGGAGGGATGCAACTTTTGTTTAGCTCAGATGTTATTGGAAATGTGTATATATTAAAATTGATTAGCTCCAAAATCTTTTGCCCCAAACCTTTGACAGAACAAAACAAAACCATTTATTTGTCTGTATACAGTTACAATGAAAGACTGTAAGGATGAGAAATCACTTCTACACTGTAGAATGACTTGTACATATATTCTGTGTAGCCCGAGAGGAAATTCAAGCTGGATAATTTTTCACAAGACCGGACCGTCATGAAAAGTTGTAAAGCTGATGTTATAAAGCTCAGAAGTAATAATAAGGCAAAAGAATAAGAGGGAGACGGAACAGACTGCAGGCGAGCGGCTTGAGAATAAAAGGAAATTATGCTGAGGGAGAGAAGAAAGAGGATGTGATAAAAATAAGAGGGGGTAGAAAGAAAGGGGTACTGAAGCAGTAGGCGATCCTGACAAGTACGAATCCTGCCTGATCACAAGAGTTGTTCTCAGATCAGATGCTGAAGTCAGCGCATTTGAAGCAGCAGAAGCCACCCTGGGAATAAATTTCTTCAAACCGAGGGAAGACGAAGGGAAGGAGAAAGAGGCAGAGATATGGAGATGTGCAGAGACAGGACAGAAAGCGTTCAAGGCCTGCTGGTTCCTGAATCCACTGTGGCATCGTGACTTGATGATATCTCAAGGATTACTGAAGAACAACAGAAAAGAGAAAGTAGAACTAGCAACAAAGATTCATATCCAACTACAACTGCCATACTTTTTAGCCCGAGCATTGAACCCGAACAGTAATATGAACTTGCATAAAGACATGCTGTATAATAGTTTGGTCTAAAACAAGTTTCCCAGAAAACAGTCAATTAAAAAACTAATTTTAAACCCAAAAACTTAGAAACCGCAATTTTCTCAGTTGTTGATATATATAGTTGTTGTTATTCTAAAGATGATGCCACACTCATGTCAAATGTGATGGATGGTATAGATGAGAAAGATTTTCACGTTTGTGACTTCACGTTATCGGACAACTCGAGATGGTTGTGCGATTGCAGACTTGGTCATGTAAGGGTTAAGAAAACACTGACAATATAACACCATATACCAAGAAGTCCTCCATTGGGACATAACGGGTGTTATCTTCTGCAGGCCTCGGTATCCCATAATCCACAGTGTGTGTCTGTTGTTGGATAGAGGGAATAAATGTTCAGGCATGAAGTCAGGGAAGTGCTTCATATTCAGCCGGTATCTGGTTCTGATCGTCTGCATCAATCTGCTTTATAAGATATATTTACCTTATTTTGCTGCAGAATGTAAACAATGGAAGCAAGTCATCAACTGCAGTGCTTGCTATTATTAGTAACCTTGATATATCGTTGATACAGACATTATATTTCTGAAATTAAGATATCATTAACATGCTAATTGGTTCATGAGGGAAACAAAGTTGTACTGAAAATGAATGCAACATTGTAGGTGTTTATTACAAGGTTCATCACTATGGGATAAATATTGATTCTTTGGACAACAGTTCGATTAAGGCTTAGTCACATCCCTTGGCGCGTGATACCGAGGCACCTTTAGCATCCGTATGAGCTGCACCAATCTCTCCACTGACTGCAATGTAAACCAATCCGGGGTAGTATTAAATGCTTAAGGCATGTTCAAACTATTCCAGGAAGGGCCATTTGGCTGCAGGTTTTCCTTCCAACCAAGCAGAAGCACAACAGGCACAAGTCAATCAATCAATCAATCAATCAATCAATCAATCAATCAATCAATCAATCAATCAATCAATCAATCAACTGATCTCAATGTTCAAACAGCTGATCAGTAGAATCAGGTGTGTTTTTGAATGGTTGGAACAAAAGTCTGCAGCAGCAAGGCCCTTTACGGAATAGTTTGGACATGCCTGGTTTAGAGTAACGTTTATTTTGAAAAGCCACTACACTACACTGAAAAACAAATGTTCTTTTTGCATTGCTTGCCATTATTTGCCTGGTGCTAGGCTGTAATAACTATTTGACTGTTTAGGAAGTTGGTGCACTTCGATGAGAATGGTGACAAAGACATGCCAAGGAAATTCAAAATAAGAGCATATCTTAAAGAAATAATGTATCAATCACCCCTATACAACATTCTACTGGTCCCACTATTTAAAACATGCTTTCTATTCAAATTGGATATATTGCAATATTTGGACCTATAAACCTCCAGAGAAAATATTCATTTTGTTTTACATTAAAGCACAAGTGTTCCAGCCTACGATATGCGGAGACCACCCCCATCATACCGCCACAAGGACTGTACAACCCACGTCTTCCTTTAGGTCGGCCAAATGGCCAACTTGGCCTGAGGAAAGAGACAATTAAAAGAAACTGCTCTTTTATGTACAGAATACATGGACAGCCGACCGCAGGGCCTCCCCAGAGTATCACAAAAATCATTCAACAGGCTATTTGAACAGCTGAATAATGTGCAAATACTGTGGAGCGCTGCAGAGAGTTAGTCAAAAAGTGCTTATCCTCCTTGTAGTTGAGTAGCAAGCAGCAAGTAGGAGAGCCAATTCTATGCTCCTTTAGCAGAAAATTACTTTATTACAGTGTACACGCCAGCATTACTGTACCCTAATTAAGGTAATAGCTTGATTAAAGGATTTATGTGGTTCATAGGAACCTCAACCCCGTCATTAAGCTATATCAGTTGCCCGAAAATCAAGGTAATTTGTTGGAGGATGTGTGGTTGCTTACAAGATAAAACGAAAATAACAATACAAGAAGAAAATTAAGGCTTTGTGGCACAGACTTCGAAAAAATAAACTGAACTAAACACATGCCAAAGTCATCAGTAAATTGGCTCCATCAATCATGTTGAACATAATTCAATTAAGACTTAATGAAATCAGTGTTAACTGGTTAAAGTTTATATTGCACATGTTTACATGACAGTTTCAATAAGAAAAAAACGGCTCGACTTTGACTCCACTTAAACCTGGTGTTAAAGCTATGTAATAGGTAATATGTCTGCATTAAAATGGCTGAAAATAACTTTTACATAGGCGTTTCCAAGAATTTTAAAACTCAGAGTAATGCTGATTTAAATACAAGACGTGCTCCATGTCTTTAAGTTGCTGATTAATGGCTTCATATTACCTTTAACATCAACGAAAGTTTTGCATATCCAACATTACCTTCTAGACAGAACTGTCAATATGAGTCCTAATTAAATGCATCTCCATGCTCATGATTATGTTGGTTATGTATGAATCAAAGTGCTTTAATTTCCTCGTTAACAGTGAATGATAATAGCTAGATTCAGATCCATAAACTACCACAATAAGGGATCAAATTTTACACAACAAATCAATAGTATGCAACAGATTCTATTCCTTCTTCCATAAACAGAGTTTGATTGCATGCAGGAAAGTGTCTAGATATTTATAGTTTAGAAAAAAGTACACCCAACAAGTTGAAATGTCACCAAACCTAGCCCCTTCCTGCTATCTTAAGCTGCCTGACAAAAGGATACAAAAATAAGTACAGCTCATACAGCAGCCGAAGTACTTTCTTGACCCGCGAGGTGCTATGTTTGTTGTTTGTATGTTGCCGACAGGTCCGCCTCCCAATTTCCACATCGAGATATGATCACAGGCAGAATAGAGATAGCAAGAAAGCTTATTAATATCGGATGTAAATGCAAAGATAAGCCAGTGATCAGATCCAGATAAATCCAGATATACAAACTGCATGTTAATGCCAAGGTGTAAATAACACATTTGATTGTAATCAAATGATTACACTGGCAGACACATGTTCAGAACAGCTAATGGGGGGAAAAGGTTGAGGAGAGGCTGTGACAGAGACAGGCAGACATTTCAGTCAAGTTATTTCCATGGTATAGGCAGAGAGAGACCTGACTCAGTTGGAGAATGTCAGCAGACTCTGATCAAGATGTTTAGCTGGACGTCCAGAGAAAAAGGAATAGCTTAAGTGTTTCAACACCCTGCCATTATAAGTCAAACTGTGGTGAACATCGGTCTCCAACAGTAAATGTCAAGGGCAGAGGCAAAGTCAGAGGGATGAGCCTATATACTGTAAAAGAAGCCATTTGTCACTGTTCTGCATCCCATTACAGAGGCTCCAATTTGTAGCTGCAGCACAGCACCATAGAGGAAGAAGAGGGGGGAAAAATATTCTCTATCACCTTTTTACGGCCCAGATAATCTCTACAAAGCCGCCGTGCAACACTCCCCCGATCCTCTTTTGCATTTTGGAGGCATCCTTAGGATGCAGACTGGAAAATACGGTTAGGTTTTTGATTTGAATCAATGGTTTGTTCAAACGGTTAACATCATAACAGATTAACTTTGCTCTGTTCTTCTTTTCACTCACCTGCAGGAAATCTTCTAACTGGAAGAATCAGATAAAAACCGGCTTTAGCTGCCAGATCTTTATGGAAATCCTGCAAATGGCGAGAACGAGTTTCACAAAGGGATAATATACCCCTTTGCGGTTTGATCTTCTGTTGCTGAAGTAGTGTTAGATTCGAGCAATGTTACTCACGCTACAATGTACTTCTCTATATTTGGTCCGTCTTGATCAATGCACGATGATAGAGCCATTTTCTGGCTGCAGGCATTAGTGCAGCCATTAAACTTTCTCTGATGCAGCACTTTCTGTGTAAGTGGACAATTTTGCTGACTTTCCCATTGCAGGTCGATGATAAATTGGATTCTAAGTAAACAGTGATGAAGCACCTTAAGCAGTCAGTATTGGCATTCATAAACCCCGCTCTGTATCCCGGCGATTCCTAATCATCAGTGACAAATATACTTAGGAGCACCTTCGGGGCACCTTTGACAGGAGCATTGTGTGCACCCGAGATGAAACCCTCTTCCCTTGGTTGATCAGCCAGCCATCCTGACCTTCCTGCATCTTCCTGCCTCCTGTTTGCCATTTTTGGACTACATTCCCACATTAATCCACTCATCTGACAGTATCTTCAAGCCTTTTCATAATAATCTTTAATAAGGACGACCTTTGATGCCACAGACAGCTTCACTGGGCCGTCTGATTTCTTCCCAGCGTGTCGACAGGCTAGTAATCCTCCGCTCTTATCTCGGCTCCCTCTGATATCAAGGCTTAGTTTTCTTCAGGCTGTGGCAGCTGTTAGTAATGAACTTGGCATTTTTACTCCAGCACATCGACAATCAGAGTTAGGATTGATTGTCGAACCATTTAAAGGAAAAGTCTGTTTTGATGACATGATCCCATGTCACTCGGAAGTTCACAAAAATTGCGTTAACCCTGTTCCCAAAGGGGGGCCAGAATTACAGTCAGTTGTGCAGAGGTGTCATTTCAGAGACCGGCATTGTATTCACAAGAGTCCTGGCAGATATTTCAGTGTTCCAGTCTTCACCGCGTCACTTCTCGAAGAGGAATATCAAGCCATTTCAGGACATTGCTTCCTTTTGGGTAATAAAACTTAACATGAACAAGAGTAATATGTCCCTGAATTTCCCGTCAGGGCAGTTGGTGTCGGCCTGTGCCCGCGCCACAATGCTGACCAGTGGAAACTACACCTAAGCTGAGCTGATAGATGGTTGAGCTGCAGGCGTCTAGGACTGCCAAGCATCAGCGCTCAGCTTACTCCGGTCTCATGCTCGCAGCCCTGGGACACGCTAAAGAGGAGAGCTATTGGAGCACTACCAGTATTCTCAGAGATTATAATGTCATTACAAGCTTGTACCATTGAGAATAGTACTTGGAAACACACATCCAGAAGGTGCACTTTAAATGAAAATATATGCAGCTGAAGTCAGACACAGTACCAGTGCTGTAGGGAAGACAGACAGGTAATGAATTAATATTCACATCATGGCTGTCACAGCCAGTCATAGTCATGCGGGCCTCAACACAGAGCCAGCGGAATACCCTTGTGTCCAGCAATAGTCTTATGAACGGGCATTAGTCTTGGCTCATTGAGGACATCATAATCTGGAGGGCATTGCAAATTCTGTGCATTTGACATTATTGAAATTAGGACAGAAATGACAAGTCGCTGGTGAAGAAACAGTCCATGGGGCAACATGGTGACGACCAAGCAATACAGTGACAGGGGGGGAAAAAATAAAAAAGTCCTGGCATGGCATTTCAAGGCCGTTCCTAGTAATCAGCACCCACAGCTGTTTGCTCCAGAGAAGACACCAAGTGGCACTAACAACAAGCCAGCACCATATGTGTGAGCCATTAGTGCTCAGTGTTTTAATTACTGTACAAATCAGCAGTGTTTCTATGTTGGGATGGGACACGTGGAAACATACACTCCTGGCTCACCTGTAACAGATGGTAGAGTTACATCTAAATTGAGGTGTTTATGTCTTTTTGGTCAAGGGGAATAGACTTAACAGGTCCTGCACGGTGGTATAACCTTAAGCCACCAAAAATAATTGAACTGAAACAATCCCCAAAATAATCTGCGCTCTGCTCTCTGTCGAGTGGTCAAACGATTGCATGGTGTCTTTTCTTTTGCTCCCTTCCTGCCAATTGAAGCAATGCCAACCTGTAATTCTCTTCTCTCCTCCAGATCCCCACACTGACATCAAGTGAAACAAGTCCATCCCTCCTGCCTCCGGAGGCAAGCTGCCAAATAGTTCCATTAGCATGCCTCTGGAGGAACTAGGCCAGGCAATAACGTTGCTCATTCTCTGCAAGTCAGATGGGGAAGTGCTACTGCAACAAGGCAGCACAGAGAGTCACTTTAACAGTGTGATTCAATTGCAATAGGTGTGAGCAAATGATACATGGCTACATACAGATGAGACTATTGTAAAAGTTCCACTTTTAATACAATCTCACTGAACTAGCTCTGCCCTTTTGACTCTGCCCCTGAGAGGAACTCAGAGAGAGAAATCTTTTCAGCTTTCCGAATTGTCGGGTAACTAGTCAGCTGAGAGATAGTAGAGTTTTGTGTTGCAACATACTGATTTGGCCCAAGAATGAATTGACAGCAGCATTAAAGTAGGTTGAGGCAGGATAAATGTGTGCTGGGGGGACTGAAATCTCTTCCACCGCATTGCCTGATATGTGGGTAATGATATGAGTTTGGAAAGAACCCACACAAACATGTGTTTCATACTATATAATCTATAATCTTAAACTGGGGGCCAGGACTCCTAAGGGGGTCGCAAGATCATTTCTGGGGGTTGCCAGATGGTTGTGAAGAAAATAACATATTAAAGATAACATGGGGAGCTGTAGAATGTTTTTACAGTAGTGTGTGAGTTTGATAGCATTTATGTGATTTTTTACAACTCATAAACAACTGAAAAACAAACATGCATTTCTATTGTTGGCCAACATTAAGTTCATCAGTGACATTGTCTCTGAGCCGGATTTTAAAATGAGAATAGCTCTAATTGTGCTAACTACACTCGCTTGGTTAGCAAGGTGCCTCCGTAATTTACATACATTTAATTGGGATGGTAATTTTGGCTAATGAAAAACAGAATTAAATAAACGTATGAACGGCCAAAACCTTGTACTTTAACACAAGCAAACATTGAACAAGACATTTTTAGGCGACCGAAATGTTACAACACACTGAGAAAGGGTCAAAGTTCTTGGATGAAAACACAGACGACACCCAAAAACAAGTTCACTCCTACTTAAATGTACACAGCACCAAAGACAAGCATTGCCATCACAAGTCATTTCACTTTATGGTGTATTTTGCTCTAAAAATGATAATAATTTACAAAATGAACATCATGCTGTGTTGAAAAAGACGACTGAAATCATAAACTAGTTTTGAAAATGTTTAGTGAGATAATAAATCAGGTGAGAAGTAGGGTCTTTTCTCGTAGACATCTATGCAACTTGATTTCTAATCACCAGTGAAGTCTCCTCATGCTGGCCATTAGAAAAAAAATGCAGGTTTAAGATACTTCAGCACTTTTCAGCCCTGGAGGCTACTGCACATCTACTTTAATACCGTCTACGGCAACAAAGCAATGACTAGCTAACGTTAGCCACCATATGCTACTGTAAAATAGCTGGGCCAGCAAAAGCATAGGATGCTGAAGTGAATAACTGTGTTTATCACTTCTAAATTTAATTTTACAAGGAGTAATGTGTTATTTTTTTCTGTTTCAAATATTGCATACAGTCTTATTTAAATAAATTTTTCTAGTCAGTATCAGTTAATTAATGTTGCAGTGATGGCTGCTGCCTTAATGTTTTTCTTAACACATGCATGAGTGCACTTACACACTCACTGTCATAACAAGATGGTAACTGTAAGGTGTATGCTCATAATGCCAACATATGTTCTCTTTTTAGCACAGATACTCTAATAATGTCAATATAACAATGCCGTCCATCTGTTTATTAGTATTCACCGCATGCGCTAAAGTGGAACTGAATCTTTTAATAAATCATTACTTTGAGTGACCAACTAGGTAATGTGAGCTGTAATATTTAGTCCATATTGAAGTGATGAGGTTAGACAGCAGTGATAATGTCAACCAGAAAGGTGGGACCTGACAAACCTCATCTCAGCAGCAGTGAGAGCATCTCCAAATTCAAGTTTTTACCGCATCACCCCGCTGCATACAGATTGATATAATTGTGACTTTTTAAAAAAAGACATAATTACACATTTCAGCTTTAAGGTAGTGTCACAAAAATGTCACATATCCTCCTCCACCTGCTCCTACCCTTGTGGAATTTGTGACTACTGACACTGCTCAGAAACTTTGCACTTACATGTAGGCATTACTAGTTGGCATCACTTATTTTTCCATCTTTGTCATGATGAATGTGTGTGCTGCTGAGCTCAACTCAGAAAGCGATTGAAGCACATGCTTTCAACACACGGTAATGACACCCACGCCACATGCGAATTTCTTCACAAGGGCAACATGAGCATTGATGAGGAGTCTGTAAAAGGGAACATTGAAACAACTCAGCGAGGCTTATTTTCTCTAACCAGCAGCATTCACACAACTTTCAATATCTGTGGTGAAGCATAAATTACAGCGTTTCAAATATATTAGTGTATTGATGCTTATTCTGGCATTACTCATACACTTTCCTGTTAATATACCGGTTCACTATGCCGCACACTCAGATTTCAGCAATGAAGCAATTGAATAAAACTTTAGTCTCCACTTATCTGCTAGAAGACTTGTATTTTTGTTAAAATAAATGCACAAATCCCATCTGAAGTTGAGGAAATTTTCCCGAAATTGTAATATGGTCAAGGTAATATCCAAACCACAGGTGCTGCAAATTTTGTCATCCCATTTTAAATGAAATATTGTGGTACTGCAGGGATTCCCCCGGCCTACAAATAATATTCTCCAGATGTCAAGCTGAAATCATGATTCAAAAGACAATCGCAACATGTGTCAAAACAAACGCAATTTGACTTTTTTTTCTGCCTGAATATTTGAAATACTGATCAGTCCATCAGATGACAGAAAATGAAATATTTGCTTTATTTTGGCTGCCACAAATGGTTATTAAATTGTGAAAACTGCCATTAAAATAAATGACTCTAAAAGAAGTCACTCTAAAAAAAAAAAAAAAGATTATTCTCTTAACTGTCATATACAACAAACAAAATAAAGCAAAACCTCACATTTCAGCAAATGCAACCCGATAATATTTTGGCATTTTTGCTTGAAAAATGGCCAAAATATTAATCAATTAATGATTAAGGAGATAGGGTTGCAATTAACTATTATTTATCATTATTTTAAAATGCAGATTTTTTTCTTGATAATTGTTTGGTCTATAAAATGTCAAAAAATAGTGAAAAATGTCCATCACAACTTCTCAAAGTCTGAGGTTATGTCTTAAATTTTCCTTTTTTTTTTCAAAATGATTCAGAAACTATTTTAATTAAGGATGCACAGTATTTATTGTGACATATTAATTATTACCAGATAACATGAAATGTATACAAGATTTTTTTTTTCTAATAATGAAATTATAGCTGATAAATAGTCAGTGGCATGCATCTTTAAAGTTGGTTGTGATAAAAAAAATTTTTTAAAAACACAGAAGATGATTGAGTGTGCAGGCCGACTGGAATGTAAAACATTCTCTGGTGTAAATGTTTTTTTCAGTTTCAGCTATTTGAAGATGTCAATGCAGGCTTTGGGAACTTTTCTGACCTCGGCAATTAATCACTGAATCAAAAAGATAATCAGAGAATGAATTGCAAATGAAAATATTTGCAAGCTGCAGCCTTAATCTATGCATACAAAGCAGATAAATATGGATATTCCACAGTAGTAGTTTGTTTCTGCTGACATTTTGCCACTTTCTCCCACAGTAAAAAGTGTTAAATATTAGAATCTATGTGAATAAAAGGACCAGAGCTGGTCATGCAGTGTGAAGGACAAAACTGCTAACTTTTCACAGGCATGTTTAAAGCGTGGGAGGGGGCGTGTTTGATATATTTCGGGTGGAGTATTACTTTAATCAAGGGCACAAACAATGTCTCCTTCACACTGAGTGAATAGCTTCTCTATAAAATATGCAAATCAGATAGATAGATAGATAGATAGATAGATAGATAGATAGATAGATAGATAGATAGATAGATAGATAGATAGATAGATAGATAGATAGATAGATAGATAGATAGATAGATAGATAGATAGATAGATAGATAGATCAATATATTAGAATATGATGGAAAAGTCAGTTTCCAGTAGTCCATGTCAAATAGCACAAACCAAGTATTGAGTCATATAGATGGACTTCTTTTTCAGAGGCCAACATTTCCATATTAAACATGCTTTTTAAAATTGGTCTTTTGTAATATTGATTTTTTTTTTTGAGACACTGAATTTGAAGTCTTCATTAAATGTAAGCCATAATCACTATAGTTAGAAGAGATTAAATAAATTAAGACATGAAATGTTTCATTCTGTGTGTAATGGATCTATATAATGTGTCATTTCCACTTTTGGAACATTTTATATTGTATATAATATATAGATATTCAAATTCATTTATTGAGATGCACCTGTAGATAGATAGATAGATAGATAGATAGATAGATGGATAGATGGATAGATGGATAGATGGATAGATGGATAGATGGATAGATAGATGGATAGATGGATAGATAGATAGATAGATAGATAGAGTTGTTTTGACAGTCAAGTCTGATTTTGTCTCTTTCCTAAGGCCTCTGAGGACAGAATTACACATTAGCTGCTCTCTCATCTCCACACCTGCATTTCCACCAGTGGCAAACTGTGTCTGCTGGTGCATGCCTTTAAGCCATTTTTGCATACATTTAAATGAGAAAGTACTTTTTTTTGTGAGGAAAAAAGCCTCGCAGTGAGCGAAGGTAGGTGCGGAGGTGGTGGGAGAGTCCTTTAGCAGCCTGCTGAGAATCTCATCAAATACAAGAGAAAAACACATTAAGCTCCATGCATCACCGCTGTTATGACGATAAGTGGTAACACGGACGTACAGCTTGAGTACAAATCAAAAAGCACTTGCTTGTCATGCACCGTAAGTTGCATGTCAACGAAGGAAAAATAAAGTTGATGCTTAAACGTATTTGACACACAAATGTTAAGCACCATCACATGATTTCGAGGCAGAAAACAAGGAGGCCTTTGCACAAAATGTGTTATATAAGGCTCTTGATTTGCAAGGACATACAGTTTTGTATGACTTTGCTTTAAGTGGACACATGTCATTCGGTGATGCATGAATATGACTGCAGAAGAACAGGTAGAGATGTCTAATATAAGCCCGGGAAGACTCTCCACTCTGTGATGACAGAAGGACAGATGAACCTCTCCTCAGTCCTTGACACCTTATTTAAATGTCGAAGAGGAACATCTCTGAGCATTAGTTTTACACTATTTCCTTGCTATGCTCTGTTGCTACATCAGTCTGTCACTCAGCAGTCACAGTGCGAGACAAAAGAGTCTGTTTCAATCCGCGGTCCATTGTAATGCGAGTGTACAGCTTTGGAGAGAGTGCATTAAAATAGACGGGACTCTGACTTCAAAAGTGATTTTCTTATTTCTGCCTTTTGAACAAGTATTAGAATCGTAAATGGAAATGTAAAAAAAAAACATGCACAGACTTGATGTGTCTCCCCTTTGCTATCAATCAAACAAACCAGGGAAGCAGACTGAGTAGACTCTTCAACCGTGCCCCAATTACATACTAATAGAACTTTGTATATGTAGTACGTGATGCATTAATGCAAAAAAAAAAGGACAAAAATAAACTTTCGCATCACATTAAAATAAATTGGTTTGTGAGGGAACTTTTTCACACACTAACTAAACAAAAAAAAATCATAAAATCACATAAAATCAAAAATGTTGTGCTGTTAAAAGGGTCAAAATACACTTGTTCTCTTCTTTTACTGGCTACCATCCACAGTTAAGCCACATTACAGCAGTACGTTCCAGCTATTTAATCAACACCAAGACACTAAAACACGCCAGTTAAACACTCCCCTGTTAAACATGCAACAAACAAACAGGTAGGGATTAAAGTTACCCAGTGGCATAGTAGAATAGACAACTTGTGTGCTCCACTATCACATCCTTATTAACAGTGCCAGGGATGGAAAGAGTACTAGAATATTTTACTCAAGTAAAGGTAAAAATGCTGTGCACACGTTTAAAAAACACTCATATCATAACATGTCCTCAATAGGAGGTAAAATTACACTTTACACAAATGTTTGTTAACGCAAATATCTAATCAGCTAATCACATGGCAGCAACTCCATGCATTTAAGTATGCAGACATGGTGAAGACGAGCTCAGAATGGGGAAGAAAGGTGATTTAAGTGACTTTGATTGTTTAGTTGTTGTTGGTGCCAGACAAGCTGGTCTGAGTATTTCAGAAACTGCTGATCTATCAGGGTTTTCATGCACAGACACCTCTAGGGTTTACTGAGAATCATCCAAAAAAGAGAAAATATGAAGTGAGCGGCAGTTCTCTGGGCCAACATGCTTTGTTAATGCCAGAGGTCAGAGGAGAATGGCCAGACAGTAACAGTAACTCAAATAACCACTTGAACCAACCAAGGTATGCAGAAAGCACAACATGTCCAACCTTGAAGCAGATTGGCTACAGCAGCAGTAGAGCACACCTGCCACTTTAATAGGTACACCTTCATGGCTAATAAAGTGGCTGGCGAGTGTATACTTTTTAGGCTATGTATGTACACTTCTGTTCAAAAGTTTGGGGTCACTGAGAAATGTCCTTATTTTTGGAAGAAAAGCACATTTTTTTAAATGAAAATAACAGACATACAGTGTAGACATTGTTAATGTGGTAAATGACTATTAAAGCTGGAAACGGCTGATTGTCTTATGGAACATCTATTATATATTGTCAGCAACCATCACTCCTGTGTTCCAGAGGCACATTGTGTTAATCCACGTTTATAGGGTTGAAAGGCTCATTGATCATTAAAACACCTGAGCATTGTGTTAGCACAGCTGAAAATGGTTTTGTGCTGATTTGAGAAGCAATAAAATGATCCTTCCTCAGGCTGGTTGAGTATCTAGAGGTAAAGTTGGAGATTTGTACAGGTTGGAATCATTATTTCTACCCTTGTCAGTGTCTTTACTATATTTTCCATTCATTTTGCAACTCATTTCATGAATAAAACAGTTAGTTTTCATGAAAAACAACATACATTTTTTAGGTGACACCAAACTATTGAGCACTAGTGTATGTAGGCCTATATAATACCCTAAATTAAAATTTCTGAAAACTTGTGATACAAAAAACAACCGTCTTAATGCAAGTAATCATCTGGAGAAGTTTCATGGTAATATCAGTTAGCTAAAAAGTTTACCCTATTCACATGTAGCGTCTCTTTCCAACTAATTATCTACGTATAACAACTGCCTTCATCAGTGCAGCTGCATTAGAATTAACCAGAAAATTAGGTAATCTTGACCACAATAAATACATAAAACGGGCTATGCAATAAACAATATCACACTAGCTTACATCAATAGAATGAATGAATTAATTAATTAATGCTTTATTTCAGTTAAAAAAATAAAAATCAAATCATTTTTTTACAAAACAATCCATCAGCAACCGAAAAAGGGAATAGGCTGAAGCCCCAAGGCTTATTTTTGCCTATTCTGTACCATCTTACATTAACTGAATAATATGTTACGAAACACATGAGCTTAAAATGAAAAATCAAATTCAATCAAATTTCATTGTAACCCTTGATAATATTAGACTTTAAAGTCTTCTTGAAAACTAACATAGAATTACAGATCTTTATTTTATCATTTAGTCCATAAAGAATAACTTGAAACTTTGTCTGGAATCAGCAACAATGCAACAAGACAGAGATGACGTGTAAACAAGAGAAACCCCACAGCTGCAGCCACAAACACACATCCTGCAGCTTTTACACATGAAGTGCGCACATACAAACACAACGCTACGTTTACTAATAACGCTGACGTACTTCTACAATTAGATTACGTCACACTCAGCGTGTTGTTGTACTCACCTGTCTGAAGGGCTTTCTGTCAACTCTTAGCTCCATGAAGTCCTCCTCAGTAGCTGCTAGTCCAGTCTTAAACCATAATAACCAGTGTCTCTGTCCCAGTATGACCAGTCCATTACCCCTCTGGGTTCACTGCTCCTCAAAGTGTTCTCAAACAGCTGAAAGTCTTCACTCGCGCACCTCACGGACGGTTAAAGTTCCTCTTTCTTCACAGCTGGAGGATCAACCTTCAACATTTTAGCATTTAGCATGTTAGCATTTTTTTTGAAGTCTTTATTGACAATTAAGGAACATTACAATCATGCGGTTACACAAAAAGTGATTTCAAGAAACAAATAAATGACATGAAACAAAGAACTAATCAGGAGAAATAGTAGTAAAAAAATAATAACAATTAAAAAATAAAAAAGATCCATACATTGGTCACGCAGAGAATACGAGGTACATAAAGTATGTACAAACACTGATAATGATTTTTTAAATCATATAGTTATTAAAAATGAAGGTTATACATTCATCAGGCTGTCATAATATTGAAGAAATAGTTCATTTTTGTCTTTTACAATTCTGAGAGACTTTAGAAGATAGTTGAATTCAAGTAGAAACACCTTGAACTTTGGCTTAGCTTTGAGAAATCTGTGTATAAAGAACTTAAAAGAGAGAATTAAGAAACCTTTTTGGTCGATATGAAATCTATTTCATCTATCTGGTTTTATCACTTAATAAACTTATTAGGGCTGAGATGGATAAGACAAAAGAAATAAAGGCAACAGTTATTGTGCCTTTTTAAATCTGGCACCTAAAAAATACCCCATTACAAAAAAAAAACACACTCAGACTAACAAGTATATTCCAAAAAAATAAAAACGAATTAAAACTAGCAAGCTCAATCTAAAGACCAATTAAAACTAACTGAATTTGAAACCAAACAATCACAACGAAATTTAAATTGTGAAAAATCCCAAACTATTATAACCTTGGTTCCAATGTACATAAAAAAAGTTTTAATGTGCATTTTTAATGTAAAAAGATTGAATTATCCTCATTGAATCATGATCTTTGAGAGGTAATGAACACCATTTCACTACATATTGATTGAAATGATTAGTTATAGAGGAGGGTTAAAACAGATTAGCGCAGGTAAGGTAGATGCAACTTTTTTTTCCCTTTTAACCATGCAAAGGTAGTGTACAATAAACCTTAATTTTATTAATTATCAATTAATTTTTTTTTACATTTTTTACAGTAACAAGAGTGAATATAATATTACTTCCAACCCCAAATAGTGCTGAAGCCTGGAAGTGATGAATAAATAAAAATAGATAACAGAGTGATATTATCTAAAATAATATTCTGGACATTTTCGAACTAAAATATGGGATGTAGGCCTAGCATATTATACTATACTATATACTACTATTATATATTTAGTTGCAAGATATATACTTGAATACTGAGTATTTATAACAAGCTTCAGTACTATTTATTAAGAGTTTAACAGTCCAAAACTCATCTGCTCAATTAATCGGTGCAGATGAATTGATAGAAAAATACACAACTGTCATTTAGATTTTGATTAAAATAATCAATCCTGATGGTGCACGCAAACCAGATTACAACGAGCTCGTCAAAAAGTGATTAAAAGGGCAGAATTTTTCATGTTTATGTTTTTCTTACCGTACCGAGTGTTTTTTTTGTGTGCTGATGCTTCCACATGAATGTTTTCCCCCTCGAAAAACAGAAATATTACCTGTCAAACAACCAAGATTTGTCACTTTTGGCACAAAGTGCTGGAGAAAATGGGTTTTCATGGCCGAATGATAATGCATACAGTAACTAAGGTCACACCAGCAGCATTAGCAGCCATATAAGACCAGAAAATGAAATATTACATTGCTGGCCACATGAAACACATTCATTAAATGGTGATTTAGGAGAGAACTGCTGTGTGTTCATAGGCACATCTGCACATTTCTCCACAGCAGATTCTGATAAAAATAAACAGCCCACAGTGAATCTTGTATTGGAACTTGTGAGACTAAGTTCTGTGCATCAATTTCTGCACTGCATCACAACAAAGTAATTAAGTTACAGGGCTCCTAATAGAATTATTGGAAAAGCATTTCATACAGTCTGAAATAGGGTTATCTCAGACAGCAGGGGAGAGTAATTGTTACATTCTACAAGGTGAACAGAAAGTGACTGGAAAGTCATGCACGCTATTGCCCTATTTTCTCTCCGCGAAGGGTTCCATAAGGGCATGGATCCACTTGGCTGTCCTGCATTTCCCTTCAGCCCCATGTCACGAAAGTTGAGACTCTCGGAGAAGTGACTGAATTACCACTCGACTTGTGAATAATGCAGGCAGGATGTCAGTAACATAGGGTGGAGAGGGGTTTCTGCTGAGAACAGCAGGTGCCTTTCATCATCGTGACACAAGAAACAAGTGAGACACAGCGGGGTGTTTGCTCAGCACAAAGATAAATAAAGCACATAAGCATGCATGCATGCATGTCGAGGGTGTGTGCATGTGTATGTGTGTGTGTGTGTGTGTGTGTGTGTGTGTGCGTGTTTCGGATGTGTGTGTTTGAGAACGAGAGGAAGAGGGGAAGAGAATCACATCCTTGGGGAAATTACCTCCAGAATGTGGTATTGAGTGCACTTTACTGATGGAAACAGAAGCATTTTGAGTGCCCGGCCCAGCGGTGGAATTGAATGGCAAATTGTTTTGGTGGTGTGCAAATGAGTACGAAATAATGTCAGTAAAGTAAAGAAACTTGTAAACCAAGACTATTGTGGTTTCGCGCCCATGAGTAAGCAGGAGCTGCCCCGCTGACAATCAATGTTTGGATTTATTCCACTTTTTTATCCAACTATCAGTGGTGGAAGAGACATTTAAAGCAGCAGTACCACAGTGTTTAAAAATACTCTGTTGCAAGAAAATGTCCTTATTTAAATAAAAGTGCAAAAGCATTGGCATTAAGATATACTTAAAAGTGCTGCACACAACATTCACAATATTCATATAGTAGCAAACAACTAGTTTAAAAAGATATAGTGGAGTTATGGTTTCCTGAGCAGAGAATAAAACTTCTCTTTGTTTTGGTAGTCGGCCATGTGGGATCCTTCCTTCAGAGTCCGGTCCTCCAGAGATGCCAGAGTCCTTATTTTCATTGGTATAATGCACAAATGGAGCAGCCTTCAGAGTGTGCAGGTGTGTGTCATTGCATCATTGGACTTCCTGCTTAAATTCAGTGCCGTAACTTCAAAACCAGTTCACCACATGGATGTGGCTTTGGCATCAGCACTCGAAGAAGAAGATACTTTAAGGTTGAATCTCCACGATTTAGCAAAAAGGGAAAAAAAAGGCACAAAGTGGATTAAAACCAAATATTTCACTGATCCTGGCTGAATTTGGCTGCTATTCAGTTTCATAAAAGCAGCGGCGCATAATTCACCATGGAAATGTGTTCTGTGATTTTTTTTAATTTTATTTTACAGTACAATAACAGTTATTTATAAATAACAATAACGGATAATAGCGGACTGTCGGTCCCTGTTAACACAATAAACATGTATAACTTTCTGAATGGCATAGCTACATATACTTTGCACATAGTACATCATCATCTGACGCATATACATGAATTAACAATAACTTTAGCGACTGAGACAGCATTAATTAATTTAACCGGCAATGTATCAATATGATGTTTATTATCTTTTAGCTAAATATTCTGGCATTTGTTTGTGCATATGTATTGCTTGACTTTGAAGTGTTGTAAGTTATGTGAAAACAAATATTTAGTGTAAACTGAAAATACTTAAAAATATAATAAAATATAAAATATTTAAATTCATATTGTGCTGCCGGCGTCACTGTTTCTTTGTTCACAGCTTTTAAATCTCTCAGTAGACCGGTGTGTGCAAGGCTTTATGAGTACTCGGGGCACATGGAGGATACACACATGCATCCTATGAATTTGGGCAAAAGAAGGACTCTGTCCTCTAGAGGATCCTGGACATCGGGACAGTCCTTCAGCAGATGTCGATGACGTAGTGTCCTTATAATTCAGACATTTGAGGATCCTTCCTTGACATTGTGATACAAGCAGTATCTGGTGTGACACCATTTGCCTCCTGCAATGTAACACATCTCCTTCACAGAGTTAATCAGGTTGTTGATTGTGGCCTGTGGAATGGCTTCTCAATATTTGAAAGAAATGGTTATTTTGAGTATATAGAAAAAGTTTTAGATCTTTGAGTTCAGCTCATGACAAATGAGAGCAAAAACAAAAGTGTTGCTTTTTTATTTTTGTTCAGTGTAATTCCATTCCTACTGTTAGCTCTGTCGCTTCTGCCGTTACCATTCTCCATTTCTTCCACCTCTTCCTCCCTTCATGATCAGCGATAACCTCCACATGAGCACTGATCTCCAACAGAAGCCTGGTCTGGTAGTGTGCCGTGCAGAGCAGCAGCAATGACCAGCCAATAGGAGCTCTATTACAGTTGTCAGCCGCCATTACAGCTCTGCCACCTCCATGTTGCTTTTTCAGAGGTGAAAGGCGTGTGCAGCCATTCCTGGCCCAGACTTTAAATGTCAATCAAACTCTAGTGTCTCATTCTAAGATGTCAAGTACAGCGCCTTTGAAGTACCAAGAGTACAAGTACTCATTATGCAAATTGCCCATTTCAGAAACATATGTTACATTGTTGGATTAGCCTTACTCACTTTAATGTTGGAACAAGTTTTTAGTAATAAAATGTTGTATAGATCAGGGCATGAATGTATAAACCTTCAGAATATCGATAAAAATAAAACTGGGAGGATTGGTGTTAGTGCTAGAGAGTTTTCTGGCTCAGAGTGCAAGAAAAATTAAAATTTGAGAAAAGAGCCTTTAAAGATGCATTGTAAAATTCCAAATAAAGACACGATAGGTAAAAAAGGTAACAATGTTTAACTTATAGATATATTCATGAATAATTCACCACACTACATACCCCTAATGTTATTGAAGTCCAAGTTATGTAATATTTTATTTCATTTTATTTATTCATCTATCTTGTTTAATTGATTGATATAGTGTTCTTAATTATAGTGTGTTACAATGTTTCTACTGAACACATTTTTTTGTTTGTATTTTATCACACCAAGGAGTAGCATTTCATTTTCGTTGTGTACTGTAATTACAATAACGGTGATTCTGATGAAACTTTGACTTAAATATGCAACAAGGCATAGACTAATGCTAACATTTGATGAATTTAGAACAAATATATAGACAAACGTAATAAAATAAACAGCTAAATGCGTATTTTGGATGTTTTCTTTCCTCTAGTCTGAAAGGACACATGATACGGAAGCAAAATGGGCCAAAATCTCAAAATTGGCCGGTGCAGAAAACACAAAAAAAAGGAAAAGGTTGTTGCATCTAGTATCACCTTAATAAACAAAATCGAAAAAAGTTACTAGCAAGAGTGGTTTATAGAAATATAAAGTACAAGTAGGTCTACAATACTTGAAAAAATGTGCTAAATTAATTTCCATCTTAAAACACAATCATCCTCGACATTTTTGACTGAAATGCTAATGGAGCAGCACGTTGATATTAAATAACTGTTAGCTCACATCACATGTACAGTTTATGTGTGTATTCTCTCTCATCTCTGGCGAGAGGAGGCCGTGGCACTTTTTGCACTAATGAACCGAACTGTCGTAGGGGCACAAAAGTGAAACACATGAAGCTGAAGAGCACTGGCATTCCCCTTTAAGGATCCAGTTTAACTTTTAATCACCCTTGAAATTCCCTTTGATATGTGTTACTGAGAGAAGAAGAGAGGAGATGAGACAACGCAGGCTTTCAACAGCCCGTACTGTATGATGATGCCTGCTGTAGATAGCTCTTCTTTCTAATTACCTAAACTTCAGCTGCGATTTCCTTTGAAGACGGCTGCCTCACAGGCATGATCAGACTGTGACCGTAGGCTAAATCACTCTAACATTCACTTCATGTGCTCAGGACTGTTGGGTGAAAAAGCTGCAGGAGATTTCAGCGATGATTTGTCATTTCTATGGTAATTTAAAGCTATGGGGATTTTGAAAAGTTTTTGGGGATTGAGCTCTTTGAAGCTGGATTTGAGGAGGGTCGCATCATCCTATAGGCTGCACAATTCATGTAATCAAAAAGTTCTTCAGAAACACTGAATCTAATTCAGATACAGCGTTTTGTTGATGCTGTTGTTTTGTTCTGAAGTTCATCTTTATGGATCCGTTTAGGCCCAGCGTCTCAAGGATATTGTCCACATTGTGGCTGAGTACAGTTGTGATGATTGAAGTGATGAATGAACATGTAGCAAGTTAAACTTTCATTCAAGAAACGCAAACACAATCTTTCCTTTACATCAAGTGTTTTATTTGCCTTACTCTGCCGAAGCAGCAACATCTGGGCCTGAAAAGTGCCTTAAACCTGCTGCCTGTTCTTTCAAATTGCTATCAACTGTTTGCAAAAAGAAATCTCTTTGTATTGAAGTCTACTTCTCACTTTATATAGTGTTGTTAATATGAGGAGACAAGGGGGGTAAATATAGGTGTTGATACATACTGGCTTTAATTATGAAGCTGTAACATTTACAGTCATGGAAAAAAATATTAGACCATTATTTTCTTAAATTTTT
The DNA here is from genome assembly GCF_030273125.1 of Centropristis striata. Classification (NCBI taxonomy): domain Eukaryota; kingdom Metazoa; phylum Chordata; class Actinopteri; order Perciformes; family Serranidae; genus Centropristis; species Centropristis striata. The sequence continues at coordinate 11,215,952 of NC_081539.1, forward strand.
TTGTTCATTTTAATGCCTTGTACAACTTAAGGTACATTTGTTTGGACAAATACAATGATAACAACAAAAATAGCTCATAAGAGTTTAATTTAAGAGCTGATATCTAGCCATTTTCCATGGTTTTATTGATGATAACCAAGATCATTATCAAGAAAACCATGGAAAATGGCTAGATATCAGCTCTTAAATTAAACTCTTATGAGCTATTTTTGTTTTTATCATTATATTTGTCCAAACAAATGTACTTTTAGTTGTACCAGGCATTAAAATGAACAAAAATTGAAGAAAAAATGCCTGTACTTCCATGACTGTAGATGTTACAGCTTCATAATTAAAGCCAGTATATATCAACACCTATACTTACCCCCCTAGTCTCCTCATATTAAACATAGAAGTCTAATCAAATATTGAACAGATACTGTTCAGTGATTTATTCAATTATAATATTCGTCATCTCGTTGACAGAGAGAAAGTTAAGTCATCTCCGCCTCCTTCATTGGAGCTACTTCATACCAGGGGCCTCCTTCAATCCCCCGTGGAGTTTATATGCTATGTCTATATTAATCTTCAGCAAATCAAATCAATGACTGCCCTCATATTAGCTCCTCCGCCTGTTACCATGGTAACCTAAAGGCCAGTGAATATTGTAAAGGGGGGTGGGGGGAGGGGAAGAGATGGCTGCTTGGAGTAAATGGGGAGAACATGGCTTTGACACCCAGGAGGGGTATCAGGTGGGGAAGACAGGGGTTAGTGCTGCTCGTACATCACATGCTGTCATCTGCAGAGTGTCACATTAGAGAGTGGAAGGCGAGAAAAAATCCGGTCAGAAGTGTAAAATGTCTCTGATGTTCTACTGTACATCATCAGGAGTGTGTTTCTCCCGCTGCACTCTGCTCTACTCTTCTTTCTTTCTTTTTTTTTTTACGTTTCAATGTCAAACACCATCTTTGTCATATCCCACTTACTACAACCCCTACTGAGACTGTGAGGAGGTAGGCATAAACACAGTTTCCTTTTTTCCTTTTAGAATGCATTTTTTTAAGAGCTCAGAATACACCTCTGTGTGATATTTAAATACAATTTTGGCAATCTGAACAAAGAAAAGATAGTAATGGGAAAAAAGCAGGAGTAAAGGCAACAAAAAAATAGAAGAAATCCCAAAAGACATGCAGTATACATAAATAAATTACTACGATCTGTGTGACGCACCCAGAGATTCAAGCTTAATACACTACTGTTTAATATTTAGTCCAGAAGTAGTAAGTAAATAAGTAAAGAGTTCAGTTGCAATTATGGTCTCGGGATTACAACAGGAGCAAGGTTAAGGAAAAGTCTAATATTTTTTTCCTGATACTGTTAACATTCTATTTACATATGCAACACATTAATAGCTACTTCCTCTTTAGCTCTGGTTTTCGTCTTCTCTTTTGATAGAAAAACACATTTTCTTTATGCATTTCTTTCTGCTGATAAATTTCTCCATACACTAGTGAGTAACCTAGGGCTAAATCTTTGTTACGGTACTTTTAGTTGCTTGTGAAGGAGCCAGTCTGGTGCAGACCAAAACAACCAGTACGAGAAGAGTTGGAAAAGGGTCCATTTCAAAACAAACCCTGGTTCGATTGCACTGTGAATGTAATCAACCCAAATACATGGAAATAACCAAAACGCAGCCATGGTGGACAACCTGTGTGGGAAGTTTGTAAGATGTACACAGAGCAAAAGATGCAACATAACTGGAAAGGGAACCGACTCGGACTTCTGCTGAAGCTGGAGTTCAATGATTTGAGCTGAAGTTCACAGGAGATTTTGAATAAAGTCCACAAAAACAATGACGTTTATAAAATCATTTCAGAGATCAACAGGAGAAAGGATTTTAGTGCACATGGTAGATCAGTGCAGAGTCAGGGCAAAACAGCAATATTTTGTGGTGCATTTGGCTCCAGGTTGTTTTGTTTATTTCCGTCTTTACATTTTCTAATGCCAACTTTCCAACCAATAAGAAAAAATACTGGAAGTATATTTCCAGCCGTCCGCATTCGTACACGTCCCTCTGCAAATATATATGTTTTTCATTTGGTCCGCTTACATTTCTGCATGTGAGAGCAAACCAGACTATATACAAAACTAACAAAAAGTATCCATTTCACTTTGATTCGGACGAACCGAACAGACTTGGGTTGTGAAAGCATAAGTGTCTGTTCCTTGGTGCTGAGCAGGTAGCTGATAGTGGCTTTATCAGAGCGTTCTGTTGGGGCTGAAAACAACACAGATAAGAGCGAGAGTAAACCAAAACAATGAGCTGAAAGACGCTAAATCGCTCTGTTGCCCTGAGGGAAACTGCAGTTTGTCACTGCATCTGGTGATAATAGATACCAAAAATAAATGCTGTTTTAAAATTATTATCAGTTCTCATACTAGACAATTTAAAAAAGGCATCAAACTGACTGCTGAACGGACTACTAGAAGCTCCTGGATGAAAGAAAGTTTGAAAAGAAGACTTCCCTTTAAAAGTTGGAAGTTCACACCCACAAATCTACAGGGAGGCTGATTCAGAGTCTCGGGGCCTATGAAGTAAATGCAGCATCACCGAAAGCTTTAGCCCTGCAGCGAGGAGCAGCGAGAGTTCAGGTGAACACAGTGATCCATTAGGGACATAAACTGTGAGGAGGTCATTGATGAATCGGACTGTGAGGTGATTTAAAAGCAATTAGAAGCATCTTTAAATAAACTCTGAAGTCTGAAGGTTGCCAATCGAGAGATTTGTAAGGTTGTAGGTTAATCTGATTTTCTTCAATTGGGCCTCCAGTTGTACAGATTTTCACTCAGCTTTGCGTGTCTGCATGTTTGTGTGTGTGTGTGTGTGTGTGTGTGTGTGTGTGTGTGGGTGTGTGTGTGTGTGTGGGTGTGTGTTCAGACTAGAAAGTAAAACATTGAAGTAAATTATTCATCTTTGTGTTGGCAAAGACTGAAAAATGCCAGAGGCCTTGTTACAGCCAATGGTTCTCACAAAAAGCAAACTAATAAAATTAAATTAATTTTCATCATGTCAAACTGAAATAATTTTACTTAATCACCAGCTATTACATGCGAATACACACACTCACAGTTGAGTTGGAATAAATGTTATTCTAATCAAGCCACCCACAAAAATACATAAATGCTCATATCATACTTGAAAGACAGGACAAGTCGTTTGTCAGTGTCTCTCAAAAGCACATATATGACTTCTATTTAACATGTAAAACAGTGGCATGCCCTCAGTTTTAAACTTGTGACTACCATGATCATGTGACAGCCTTTAAAACTACCTGGTTAAGAAAAGGAGCAACAAGACTAAGTCATGTTTAGGCAATTGATCATGTTTAGGCAACAAGACTACCTGATTATGTTGAGGCAATCCGTTATGTTTAGGCAACAAAACTACCTGGTTATGTTTAGGCAACAAAACTACCTGGTTATGTTTAGGCAAAAAACTACTTAGTTATATTTAGGCAACAAGACTACCTGGTTATGTTTAGGCAACAAGACTACCTGGTTAATTCTAGGCAACAAGACTACCTGGTTAATTTTAGGCAACAAGACTACCTGGTTACATTTAGGCAACAAGACTACCTGGTTACGTTTAGGAAACAAAACAACTTGGTTATGTTTAGGCAACAAACCTACTTGGTTATGTTTAGGCAACATGCCTACCTAGTTATGTTTAGGCAACAAAACTACCTGGTTATGTTTAGGTAACAAGACTACGTGGTTATGTTTAGGCAATTAGTTATATTTAGGCAACAAGGGCACTTGGTTATGTTTAGGCAACAACACTAATTGGTTGACGAGGCAGCAACTACTCTGTTATGTTTTGGCAATCAGCTAGGTTTAGGCTACAAAACTAGTTGGTTTGGATCAGGACAAGATGTAGTGATGCTCTTACATTGTTAAGTTTAAATAACTTAAAGTTGGCTATTTTGTTTCGAATGGGACATGAACTCCATTCTCCTGGGTCTAAGTTGTGTGTTGTGTGGCCTGGTTACCCTTCATGGTCCTTTAAGGCCACCGCCTGACTCCAATGTAAATATGAGTTGTGATAAGCTGCCTGCAAAGACGACCTATATAGCCTTTTTTGGGTGAGGACAGTCTGAAAATGTGAGGCTACAACAACTTCTTTTAAAAATAAATATTGCCTGTCGCCCTTGAAGCAAATTTTCCTTGCCATTGCATCAGCTGCGCCCTAGGAAAAAGAAGAAATCAAAACTGGCAAAGAAGTACAGAAAAACAGAGAGAAAATACAAGTTTTGTTGACAGCCTTTTTCATCAAAGAATCAGTTGCTGTTTTTCCAACTTAAACGGGAAGTCTTTTGTCTGCACCAACAGCAACAATAACAGTTTGTTTTATTGTGTGGATACAGATATTTTCAGTCTTTTTTGTCAGTGAACACTTTTTCCATGACACACCAGACCTTTCTTGCAGCTACTTTGCACACATCCCGTACTATAAACGGGGGGACAGTTCAGGATTCAGGGGGGCCCCAAATTACGTAAACTAATTCCTTTGGCCCAGTAGCTTCATCACTCATCCAGTTTCTGAGTGGGTGCTGGAAGATGCAGTATGTTGAGAGAAAAAGTTGTTATCATCTAACATGTGAAGTGCATTGACTGGTGATGATGCAAGTCCACAGTAACTTCCTTTAAAAGGGGTCAACAGATGAAAAATAGACCACAGACTGCTAAAAACTGCAACTGGATTACCTTTAAAATAATCCAATACTGTGTGCACCCAGTCTCCCAACCCACTGCTGTCAAGCATTTCTGCATTTCTGATGTGACAACCTTTTGTTAACAAGCAGCACTAGAATGAATCTCATCATTTTACCTGAATATCACTCATATCTCTTGAGCTATCCATTAGAATTGTTAAGGGATTACACCACTCTGTCTTGCTGGGAAATCCTTTGTCAAGGTTTCCCGAGAGGAGACTGCCTGATGGCAAAGCCTCAGATTCAAGAGGAAAAAATGTAGATTTTGTCCTGGTCACGGAAGAATAGGCCCGACTCTAAGAGATAAAATAAGGGCCAAGGGAGTTTGTTAATCCTGTCTATAGTATATGTGCTGTGTGGGTTGGGAAAAGGGCTAAAATAGTATTACCAGGTTTTCTGTGGGAATACTGGGTTCTGGATCCACCGACCCAAGCCACTTAAAGGTTATATACTCAGGGTAAGAGCTATCCTTATATTCTTTTGTATTATTATTATTATTATTATTATTATTATTGGTATTATTGTTATTATTTTAAGACACAGTGCTTTTAGGCTTTTAATTATCTGTTTTTAATTACATTTGCTGATCTACATGCAGCAAAGATGCTTTAAAGAAACTTTTAGAAGTGTGATTCACTTTCTTCTGAACATTAGATGAGAAAACTGATGCCACTCTCGTGTCTGTACGCTAAATATGAAGCCAGGGGCTCCGTCTGACAAGACTGATGTGCTGCCTTCATTGGAACACGTGCAGTATTTACTTACATGTCACTTCAAGTCACTGATTGTAGTATTTCAACACCAAGCACACATCATTCAACACCCCAGTACAAGTCTCTCCACATCTGTCATACTGAACCTTTACAGGACTTTTGCTGCTGTGAATGATGGTTTGCACTCTTGTTAGTTGTACTGAATATGAAACATGAAAATTGTTGCTTATCATATCTAGGACACAGCTATCTTGGCTTTATGTAAGGGTAATTTTAAGGGGTTGGAAGTGGACAGACTTTATTACCGTTGGACAGAGCAAAGCTAACCTGTTTCCAGTCTCTATGCTAAGCTAAGTTAACTGGTTGTAGCTTCATATTTACTGTACACATATAAAAGTGGTATCAATCTTCTCTATCTAAAGGCCTGGAGATGATAAACCTATCAGTGGCATTACCTTGAATATTTGGCTTTAAAACCATTCATACCTGCAGTGATGCAAATTTTCAACAATTGCAACACTTCAATAAAAGGTTCAAATAGAGACCAATTACGGGGATCCAATTTTGCATAGTCTGAGCAACTGTAAGCAATATCATTGAGTTTCCTTTGAGCAAAATGCTCCTCTGGTAAACATTTATGCAGTGTAAATGTCTAGGAAAGTTAAGAAAGCAAGGAGTGAATGCGGTGTGTTCTTTGTCAAGGTTCAGGCTATTCTCATGAACGAGTTGTATGATTTCCTACAAAAAGTAATGCACTGGTAAAAGCCACGTTGGTTGTCTGTCTGGCAGGTGGGAGGGAAGGTGGATGGCACAAACGAACACAGGACTTTTAACCAGGAGAGACTGATCTCCCATCAAAAACGACAATATAGGGCGTTTGTACAGGCAGCAAAATACGACTCATATTTATGCTTTAGACTGTCAACCGCGGCTATCTTGCTGATGTAGTAGTAGTGATTGATTGCACGGAAATTAATAAATGGAAAATGTCACACTCCAGAGAGGAGGAAGGAGAGGTGGTTGGGTTGAACAGATGGTGGACTTTCATGCAGGAGAGCGGGATTGGTGTCCAATGTGAAAAACAAAAGTAAACGATTTTTTATGTATCTTACGTTTTTTATGTAACTTACATGGTGTCACATTATCCTTGTCACTACTTCACTTCCGGCATTTACGTACATTTATTTAATGTTTAAAATGTCTTTTATAACACCAAACCAGCGAGTTTTTGGCCTAAACCTAGGTCAGTAGTTTCGTCGCATCAATTCTCAGAAGCTGTAGCCTTTTTTAAAACCACAAACTATATGTGTATGTATGATGATGTGAGCTATTAATAGAACGATCTGCTCTGAACCAGCGAAACACATATGGGTAATTCGGACAAACTGTCCATTCTGTTGTTTCAGTTGGAGATCTTGTTGATCATTTCCTGTTGTTAAAAGTTATGTCCAACCTAACCCTGGTCTTTTATCCAACTGTGGGAGAGCTTTTATACTGTAAAATCAACCTTTTTTTCTCACCACACAGCATTCATATTCTGTGTTAAAGCACTCATGACAGAAACAACAGTTCAAAAACTCTATTGACGTACCAATTAATCACACGAGAATAAAGCCCCCCGGTGTGTAAAGACCTTAACTTTTGACAAGAAAGTGAATAAAAGCACTCCCCTAAAATGTGAAGCTGTTCTTTTAAAGATACTACGCAGCAAATGTTAAGTTAGCTGTTACACTCTGACAGGAGAGTTCTTTGTTCCCGTCTTTTCTTTGTGAAATATGCTGACAGGATATTAAAGCCCTGGTGTGAACACAATGTTGTCCCTTTGGCCTCACTGGACAGTATTTCATTATATGTGTCATAATTCATGTAAAAAAGGACCATGAGATTGGATGTACCGACTGCAATCATTCAAGATTAGTCACAAAGCACGGGTCGGTTTTTTGATCACAAGGTCTGAGCAGAAAGTAGAAGAGGGTGAAATGAGGTTTATCCATATGGCAGCTTGACTCACTCATAAATGTGTGAGGAACTCGATGACCCAGGAGGGCTTTTGAGTCAAAATCCTGCTCCTCTGCATCGTGTAAGGATTCCCCCGAGGTGTCTTGGCTGACTGGACGCAAACCCCAGGGCAGACCGGGGACACAACATCCCACAGCTGGCCCGAAAAAGCCTCTGGAAATCCAACAAGGAGCTGTAAAATGACTTTTTTGGTGTCCCAGATAAACAGCAAGCAAATGGATGAAATAAAGATCACATACCCAAACATTAAAGATGTTAATGCAGTTTTGTCAATATTACTACCCTAAATTACTTGTCATAAAATAAAAATTCCCGCAGGATCCATAAATAGTGTGTGTGTGTGTGTGTGTGTGTGTGTGTGTGTGTGTGTGTGTGCGTTGGCAGTCATTTGTGTGGATTCATCAGTTCAGCTGGTATGAAATGAGCCCGGAGATTGAGTACCCACTTAGTGTTTTTTTATGACAGTGTAAGTTAAAAAAGGAAATGGTTTTCATCACCTGAGTATGTGCTACAATTTGACCTCAATGATATTACAGTTAAAAAATATATAAAGTGTCAGTAATCTGTTTCTCAGGACTGGTGTTGATGCCAATTTGGATTTGTGCATTGGGTGAGAAACTACAGGCAAAAACATTTGTACATTTTTTTCATGAACAGGTAAATTTTGAGATTTTGGTCTATGTTGTGTTAGTGACAGGTCTTTTTTGAGAAATCTCAACTTCTGTAGCACTCACATACACCAAACTTTATATATTCTGAAGGTTTTTACAGACGGGTTGGTTCGTATATCATAAATATCTGGATTTACATAAGATTTTATTCCTAAAAACAAAGACAAAATCAGATTTTTAGAGTGTTTTCTGATTTATGGTGTGAACCAAAATTACAAAAAAGGGAAACAATGATTGATGTAATCCAATTCAATGTATCTCTGATTATATACAGTACTGTGCAAAAGTTAAAAGTAGTTGTGTAGAACCTGATAATGTAATAAATTCCCGATAACGTAATAAACCCGATAATGTAATAAAAATCTGCACTTGAGTCCATTGAAAATGTAATAATACCTGATAATGTAATAACTTCCCGATAATGTAATAAAGTGCATTTCCCAATAATTCAATTGGGACTCAAGTGCAGATTTTTATTACATTATCGGGGTAACTACATTATCGGGAATTTATTACATTATCAGGTTCTACAAGGTGTGAACAAATGCCCTGAAGAATTGATGCTGGTTTGAAGGCAGATACAATATTAATTAATAATATTGATATGATTTAGAATCACTTTGCATTTTGTTAATTGATAAAAAAGTAAACCATTAACATTTCTACTTTTGAAATCATTCTTATTTTACAGTATTTTTTTTAACCTGCCTAAAACGTTTGCACAGTACTGTAGATACATATATAGAAATGTAGCTATTTCATGGTAGAATTGTCAGACTTTTATTTAGGAAAATCTCAGAAAGGATACAATAAAAATGCTTGATTTTCAAATGTATATGCATACTATTTACCTGTAGTGTCTACCTTTAAATAATCCCACTAACAGTAGACCAGACCTTTAAAAAGTTTCCACACCATGAAGCAAAGGCATATTATTTTAAGGTTTAACGTTTTGACGAGGCACTTTTTAACAAAACGCACACACAACAAGGACGGATAAATAAAAAATGAGAAAGCTCTGATTCCACCTGTCTTTATATGAAAGAGAAGTCAAAGGGAGCCTGACAGTAATGAGTCTGGTTTGGAGAAAAGAGAATACATCACTGCGCCCACTGAAAGCTACAATTCTAAAAGTGTACGTCTTAAAAATGTCTCTGCGGAGCAAAAATTAAAGCTTTGAGCACCTTCTCATGTCACCTGTCACAGGGTTTCTAGCTCGACGTGTGCTCATTTGATTTAGCTAAAGGTATCTTTTATTTCTTACACTGGCTGAGTGGTTAAAACAAGAAATAACAGAAGCAGATAACAGCGAGGATGACGTAAATCTTTTTAAGCTGCAAATGGCTTATTTCCATTTTCCTGCTGTGAACAAGCATTCGCAGCAATTTTTAGTTCTTAAATCAAACAACGATTCTGCAGATATATCTCAAGGCTTTTTATAATCTACACACCTGCAGTAGGAGGTTAGGTATTTGGCGATCAAACAACTGCAAAAGCGGCCTCAGTACTGTCAAAATAGAACTAAAACTAAATGACTGAAAATATGCTTACATTACAGTTCATTTACACTTAATCATGCAGGTGAAAGAGCTTCCGTGAAATTACAAATGATAAGGTGTGATAAATGACTAGTAGCCTACAAAGAAGGGTTTATCTCTTATTATTAGAAATTAAGGAAATTCAATTATAAGCGCTTGGAGGATTAATTATCATATCATTAGACTGGGCCGCTATCTACTGCTAATATTTTTAGCCTCCACTAAAGTGTTGTATCATTGGGTGGCATTTATCCTGCCAGAATGAAGTCTGTAAATCATAATGTAATTTAAAGCAGAATTACATGAAAATACTGGGCAGATTTTCTACATTCTGTATGACTATGCAGCGATGAGCAGCACTAAATAAAACACACTGGTTATTGGGGAGTTTGGCCCAATGTTGGAGAAGAGGATTTACACTATAAACCATGCAGGAGTCCAATATCATCACATATCTGTCTTCACTTGTGAGGCTGAAGCTTCAGCAGCTTAACATGGTATATCTTAAAGGTCAGTACTTTAGAAGTCACGTCACGTAGTATAAAGAGCGTCAAAGTCCGCAAATGATGGAGAATATGGTTAGTTGGGTCAGACAAACACATAACTTTCAGCCAGGATACTTCTGTTCATGTCCTGTGTGACATCAAACACCAATCAGTGGGGTTTCATGCACAGTTTAATCAAACTATGCTTAAAATTCAATTTTGGCATCTAATCGGACTTCTGTCCTTGTCCCAGTTTACATGCAACTGAGAAAATCAAGTAACTGACTGGAACGTGTCCTCCTCCTTAATACTAGATAACAATATGTGTCGTTTCAGTGGGTTAATACGGCCCCTTTTCTGGTTGACCTATTACGTTATAATAAACTAAGTGGAGTAAACTAAATAAAATAAGTGGAGAAAGGCGGGAAACCGGCATTTTCTAACAACAAGGACAACAAGATGGATAATGATACAGCTCTGTTCATTTCGTAATGTACACATTACTCGTTGTGCAGATAAGGTGCACACTATCCCTTGTGGTCATGGTGATTGCTGTTCTGATAGTTCTTCTCCAGTGATTGTTTTTTTCTCTGCGACCGGCGTCTTGGATGTTTTTGTTCCAGGGTCATACGCCAGCGCGGGAGGTAGAGCATACACACATGCGTTGTCTTGTCATACATGCCGACGAAAATCTTTTTCCAATAACATTATCTGGGTGTCTTAATCAGAGTTGGAGAACTCCGAAATTAGTCAGACTCACACGTTTACATGCACATCAGTTGTACAGTTATAGTCGGATTAAGGCAATAATTTGTTTTTTTCAAGTGTCATGTAAACATACTGACTGTTGACTTATTTAGGTTGACTACTTAGCTCTGTAGGCTATGTAAATTAATCTTTACACATAGAAACAGACTTATTTTAACCCAACGATGCTCTTTTTCCAGAATTTTAACAAGTAGTGTTGTTTAAATTCACAATTTTAAAAAGTGTCTAAACAACAATGGTAGTGGAGAGTCATAGCTTGATGCAGGCCTACCCAGTGTGTTAAAAAGTAACACCAAGCATCCATATGTGGAAAAATGAGAAATGAGAATAGGTTGGACATGTATGTCCCTCTTTAAATTTGTCCAATACTTTGGTATAGACCAAATACCTGCAAAAACAAATGACTTTCTCATCAGACTCATATACACATTTCTGTCCAAATGATGAATTACTTTATTAATCCCACAATGGGGAAATTCAACCTCTGCATTTAACCCATCCTTTTTTACGCACAAGTGAACACACCATGCAAGGAGCAGTGGGCAGCACATTACTGTGCCCGGGGTAAAAAAACATATAATAAAGTAAAATCAAATTAAATAAAAGAACCAAAATATTAGAAGAAATAAAAAAATATCCATTGAATCAGATTAATATAAAAAGACAAATCAAACATGCTAAAATAAAATATAAGAAGCAATAAGAATCCTAAAATATATACATACATTATCAGGTATTGATTAGAGGGCTACAGTGAATAGTCAATGTAATCTCCTAAAGTAACACACTGTCCATGCAGTCCTCAGGAGAGACTGCCACTGGTTTTATAGGTCAGATATAAATATAAGATAGTGAAGGGCTTCAAGAGATTTATGTTCAGGCCTGTCATCATGTGATTGGCTGTCATGTTCTGTACTCTTACCTGGCTGCTCCCTGAAGGGACGAGCAGCCCCAACAGAAGGACGTGTCCTTCTATTTGTGTCTGAGTAAGTGCAAATGTTAGGAGACTATGAAACACTGATACAGATGTACTGTCCCCTGTCTGTAGAGGCTCTTTTTTTAAGGTTTAGTAACGCATTCTCTTTCATTGATCAAATAAAATGAAAAGACATCTAACACATCACTTGAGATGAAAAGTATAAAACCTTGTAACGCTGATAGAATATGACGTTTGAAAACCCCAATGAATTTCATCTTCTATGACCAAATTTTCCAACGTTATCAAAAGCTCTTTATTTCCCTGTTTGTCTCTAACTTGTTTATTTGTTCCTTTAATCAAAGCAGCTTATTATTCCTGGCTGTGTCATGTTAGTTTGTACATCTGTTCATTCGTAGCTTCATCACCAGCATGGAGGATGAAATGTGCCATCACAGTGTTTGGTTTTAAAAAAATATCAAATGGTGACCTCTGGTGTGGAGTGTGTCAAATGGAGCACAACAACTAGTGATTAATGACTTCCACTTAATTAGGCAATCTAAAATAGCATCTTAGTCTGATCTTTTGGAACATACTTGCATCAATAAAGGTCGTGATTTATTTTATTTCATAAAACTTGAATTTTCTTTAATTTGTCTAATCCAAAATCTTTCTTAACCTTGTAATTTTTTTCTTTCAGGTCAAGAAATAATGACCATTAAAGTCCCTGCTAGGCCTGTATTGATAATTACTACATCGACTTATCGTTCGATATATAAAAATGGACACAATATTTTTTTTCTGTGTGTGCTAATGCTTGACAGGCAGTACGAATTAAAAAAACAACAACTAAATTTCCTAAGCAGCCATTCCAGCTGCCATTTTAATAATAGAATAATATAAAACATATTTTTATCTCATTGCAATGTTTTGTTAACAGAACCTGAAAGTCTATTTTATTTGTTTGGTTGTAGTTTATTTATTTATGTTTTATTTATCTAGAATATTTTAATATTTCTTCTTAACATTCTTCTTAACATTTCAATTCCAATGTTTAATATCATTATAAAACTAAAACAACATCAATACAACGATACTATCGTTTATCGTGATAGTTTCTGGGAAAATATATTGTCCTGAAAAAATGTGTTATCTTGACAGGCCTAGTCCCTGCTGTATTTGTTTTATAATAATAATAATAATATTAATAATAATACATTTATTTATATAGCACCATTAAAAACAGTGTTCACAAAGTGCTTAGACAGAACAAGCATGAATAAAACTCTCACAAAAATAAGAAACCAAGAATGAAGAATAAATAAAAAAAATATAGATAGACAGACAGACAGACAGACAGACATATATTACATACTATATTCTGGCTATATGTATATACGTACATTGTAGCATTCCATTTGCATAGCAGGCGTGTGAATCCCCGATTATATGGCCAGATGAAACCCACCATGGCTCGGGGTGCCCACCACCTAAAGGTGGGCGGAAAGTTTCCACCACTACACAGTCTCTGCAGGTCTCTATTGATGGTGCCAAGCTATAACTTTCCCAAGAAACGGTGTTCTGTAGCTTATTCCCAGTCTCCTCAGAAACATTATTATTGCATGTTCCAGTGAAGGTTGTGATGGATTTCTTTAAGATCTTTGAAAGAGACACACAATGAGAGTTATGAAACTGCTGCTGAATGGCGGCGGGCAGCGTTGAAAGATCAGATATTCAGGCTCTTTGTGTGAAAGCAACTAAAGATCCTTGGACACTACGGTTAAGAGTATAGTCTGAATGGTTTGAGGGTTATATAACTGTATGCTATTGTGAACTCTGGAAAGCAACAAAGCTGCTCCTCCATCCTGCTGCATCTTTCACGACTGCTGCAACAGTCAGCGCAGACTAATCTTCTTTCCAATTTGAGAGACAGAAAATGGAGACTTATTTTAAGTATGAATCTTCAGGTGAATTGTGTTTTGCAGAGTTTTGTTTGCACCTGAAGAAATAATCACAATTTACAGCAGAAGTAGGTGAGATTAAAATTACAGCTACAGTGGCAACTTTTTCATCATCTGCATCTCCACAATTTCATGTAAACAAAAGAACATTGGGTTTAGGATTAGAAGCAGGATATTTAAATATGAAAAGTGTGAAGATATGTGTTTATTTATATCCAACAGCACAAAAAAAAAAAAAAAGACGTTTGAATTGGTTGGGCAGAAACATGAAGACAGCGGCAAGCTTCCTGAAAAAACATCCCTTTCTCCATCAGAAACAGATGGACAGAAAGGGATAGAAGACATTACAATAAAAATAGTTAAGTAAGTAAGTACATTTTATTTATAAATAACTTTTTACAGTCACAATGTGCTTTACAAGGGCATAAAATATTACAACTTAATCTGACATTTGAAAGAATCCACAGACACCGCAGACCGTAAGGGTGCAGACAGTGTATTACAAAGTGTGGGTGCTATGGATTCAAAGGCTCGATCACCCCGAGCTTTAGGCAGGTGCATAGGACAGACAATAAATTTAACGTGTAAAGGAAGTTAAGGATTGTGCAAAGATGTATTCTAGGGAATGTGTAAAGGTTTACAGTAGTCTGTTTATTAAAGATTAAAAAGAAAATGCAATCTGCAGAGAAAGTAAAGATAAAATTAAGAAAATAAAACTCCGGCTTCTTTGCATATCTCTTTAATTTTTGGCCATCTTGGCAGCGGTGCTTTTCCTTCTCCTCATCCAAGCCTTTTTTGGAGCTTGTTACTCTTTTTCATTTTGCCTCCTTTAGATATTTCCCCCTTTCCCATCTAATCACGGATCATATTTGTGGTTATCTCTCTGGGCTAACGTTGACATGCCCCAAGTCCGCAACTGTGTCCCATACCTTATCCTCCTGACAACATGTCACTTGTCATGTCACTTTCTGCCCTAGACAAGGGTATATTTGATCCTAAATACAATGTAACTTTAAGTTAGCATCTGTATGACAATATTAAATGTCCCTGTAAATGTTACTTTGATTAGTTTACATTTGTACGGGTAGTCAAACTGAATTTTTACATGGAGGGTGTTATTTTGCAACACAACACAGGGGTACATGATTTTATCCAAAACTACGCTCATTCACCCATTTACACACACATTCATGGTGGCAGAGGCTACCAGGGCACACTGGTGCCACCTGCCACCATTGGGCGTTCATTCATACACCAATGAACGCAGCATCGGGAGCAATTTTGGGTTCAGTATCATTCCCAAGGATACTTTGACATGAAGGCTGCCATGGTCAGGGATCGAACCACCGACCTTCCGATCAGTGGGCGACTACCAAAGAAGCCACAGCCG
Source organism: Centropristis striata (assembly GCF_030273125.1). Taxonomy (NCBI): domain Eukaryota; kingdom Metazoa; phylum Chordata; class Actinopteri; order Perciformes; family Serranidae; genus Centropristis; species Centropristis striata. Next base: position 11,231,164 of record NC_081539.1, read on the forward strand.
CCCCATTGGAGGGCTTTGTTGGTTTGGGACTGCAGACTATTCCATGTGAATACACAAATGGAGTGGCGGTTGGTAGGGAGGAGTAGAGGGAAGTTTGTGAAAAGCCCAAAGTGTCCTATGTGAAAAAGGCCCATTATAACCAGTGTGAACAGATGTCAAGTCATCATAATTGAGCCTCTTGCAGTTGCTGTCTCATACTGTGTCACTTGATCTCATTAGTTTTCTTGGGGTTTGTTGGACGCCACTTACTGTACGCTGTGTAACGCACAGTGATCTGTGCTTTTTTTTTTTAAGTCAAACTTTTCATCCACATTTGGCCTTGTTAGGAAATTTTTAAAAACAAAATAATTTCAGTAAAACGTGCAGGTATTAATTAAACATTTCCTCTGTTATTTTTCTTGTCTCAGCTGACAGGCAGTCAACTGGAAGACAGACAAACAGGCAGTGGAAGAATTACTGTAGCTTCGAATACGATGCTGACAGAACGGCCTCAGTCAGCACATGATGCGATTCAACCTAATGAGAGACAAGCTTAGGCCAAGAGTTGACTTTGATTTCTCTCTCCAGTATGATTTTGATGGGCAGCTCTGCTGTCTCATGGATATTCAGAAACTGCCACAAAAGGCTGTCTTGAAAGTCCTTCGATCGGAAAGTAATGCCAGCTCAATTGGAGCTGCAGACATTCAGGCACTCCCTCATTTTCCCCTGGCTGACTGCCCTCAGGGGCTGTCTGATGCTTTTTCCAGAGTAAACTTTTTTATATAAAGTGGCACGGACACTTAGTTAGGTAAACACTTTTTGCCCAAAGGAGAGCCACCACAGGTATCAGAAAAATGGGAAAACCAAATCTATTGCTAAATTTGATGAGTAATGTGTCAAACAGAGGCTCTAAATATCAATCAAGAGAAATTTAAGATCCCACACTATACACCTTGTGTAAACATCCAATCAGTATCTGGTTATCTGGATAAGTAAAATTTCATGTTATTGCAAGGTGTAAATGCATGATCCTATAGGCTGTATGCGATGGGGTTTTTTTTGCCAGAACCGTCAGTGGTTTGGACTCATAGATGTCCTCTTAGAGACAACAAGTCCTCTTAACCATACGACCGTATGGTCACTGTTTATACACATTGGCAATGTTCACAGTTTGGCTTAGGTTTAGGCAACAAAAGCCCTTGCTTAAGTTTAGGAAAAAAGAGTTAGACACAGCAAAAAATTGTTACAGGTAGGGAGATAAGATAGTTAGGTGAAATGAAGCGTGATGTAGACGTGACGTAAGATGCATAATCACCATGTCCAGAAGTCAAGTAGCTTCAAATAATGTTGACTTTTGGTTTGACACAGGACATAACCACCAGTCTCCTGGGCTCCATTCCAGCCCCCCTCAAAACAGCAATAATCACTCCAATACTCAAAACCTGGCCTGGACCCCAGTGACCTAAATAATTTCCGACCAATATCACACCTTCCCTTTCTGTCCAAAATCCTAGAGAAACTGGTTGCTGCACAGGTTCATAATCATCTCACCCACAATTCCCTCTATGAACAATTTCAATCTGGTTTCGGTCCTCATCACAGTACTGAAACAGCTCTGGCAAAGATCACCAATGATCTTCTCTCAGCAGCAGATTCCCTCACTGAGCTCCTTCGAAAATACACACCTTGTTCTAATTGTTTTATTGTTTATTACTGCCATTGCTGTTTTTATTATTATTGTTTTATTTTTAATTGTTTATTGTAAGGCGACTTTGAGAGTCCTGAAAGGCGCCTATAAATAAATGCATTATTATTATAATACTACAGCCAGTAGAGGGCGCTGCTGAATACAAATTTAAATATTGGTTGTATTTAGCTGGTTTCCTTCAAAAATCCAAGATAACACAGGGGAGTAATTGATACACATGTAGGGCGATTCTCACAGAAGGTCGAGCGGCCTATGGATATACAAATGGTCATTTAAGAGCTGATGTATTCCATTTAACGGTGATGAACCACCAAAGTCAGTTGGCTTCATCTGTTGGGCGTCATGAATCTCTATAAAATTTCATCCAGTGCTTGTTGAGATAAATCAGTCTGGACGACCATCCCTGCCATCTCCAGAGCCACAATATTAGATCAGCAGTCTGCCTGGTGATATTTGACATTCTGTGTGTGAATCCGGCTGAGGTTTAAATCTGTCACATCTTCCCTGTCCACTCTGCCTTCCTCTTTCTCGTCTCGACAGTAAACGGTCAGATGGAGGCAAAAAAGAAGAGAAAAAATCTAAACAGTGGGGACCAGCTGTTAAGAAGTGAGAGTGTGGAGGTGTCATTTAATGCTGGCAGTGAGCCACATGACAACAAAATAAAATTCATGTGAGCTGCAATGCAGTTTCCTGCTCTGCTTCCTAAACGGATGGCAGCTGAGATTAGAGTTGCACTAAAATAAATATAGAGGAAAAACTCTACAAAAAGCTATTGGAGGTGACCTTTACCAGGGGACTGTGAAAAGACTTCCATTTGGCCTTAATAATAATTTGTCATTACACAGGCTGTTCTACTGAACATAACTTGTAGTATGTTTTTCCTATGATGAATGTTGTAGGTATTCAATGAAATAAATGCACGGAATTTTGAAGGTAAAATGCATGGGCCAAAGGCTTTGACCCAGAAGACTGGAATTTCTGGAAACCTCTTCAATCATTTTAAGCCAAACCCTTTTATTTTTCCTAAACTGAACGAGTGTAATGGGTGTGAGGACCCAATTGCAGTAACCCAAACCACAGGATCGTTTAGTAAAGAGTTTAATCTCTTAACGCCTGGAAGGGTTAAGACAGAGATCATGGTCGGAGATAGAAAGCTGATTAATTTATCAGGAGGACGATGGGGCAGGTTAGTCAGAGGTAGACAGGGTCGGCAACGGGGGATCAGTCCAAAGGAAAATGCTGGAGAGTCTTGCATGGAGGCTAAGAACAATCTGGCAGTGAGTGTGTGAACCAGAGAGTGGAAAGTTACTCGCAGAGCGGCTGAGGAATGGATTGTGACAACTAGTTCTGTATCATTATATCGAGTTTATATAGGTGATTGCCACATTATAACGAGCAACCATTCTCCATTGCAAAAGTTTTCAAAAGAAGCCATACAAACCTGTTTATGAAAAAAACTTTGCAATTGTTTCCCTTGTGTAAACCAGTCTTTATTTTCCTTATTAAGTTCTTTAATTCAGTGTTCTTACTCTAAAACTAATGGGTTTAAATTGCCAGAAGGCAGAAAACACAAGCAGATGGTTGAGACGTTATGTGCCACGTTGACTAATTGGTTTTTGATTTCCATGTTATTCAAAAAAGGATAAAATACTCTAAAGTAAATACATTATTTCTATTTGAACACCTTGCAACTGTAACAACATGTTTTTAATTAAATGCAGGTATTAGATTCAGAGTAAAATCTCTTTTGAATTTGAAGGCTTACCTTGTATAGAGATCGCTATTGCAAACATAACCTAAGCTAATGCCTTCCTTTTCCTGTTTTGAAACAAGGTTGTCAGTATTGTTGCTCTTTTCTGGGAACAACTTGACATCGACACAATGTTCACTGTTACTCAGGCCGAATTACACGAGGATGATCTGAAAAGCAAAAATATGGAGGGTTTCTCTTTCATTAAACATAATTTCAAGTAGCAAAGAGCCTACTTTTCTTTGTGCGCCATTATAAAAGCACACAACATCATCCTAATAATGGCCAGAAAGCAACAGTCATGAGAAAATGAGTGCACGAAATGACAGTTGGTTATTTTTTCCAGTGTGCTGTGACACAATAGAAGACAATCGATGCAGCATCTGGGACATCTTGAGACGCCCTAAAGCAAACTAGTATGTCAGATTTGTTTTTTGCCTTTGTTATCTTAGTGTGACAGTGTTCCCTCCTCCGTTACACTGTGAATATAATTCATCCCTTTTCCCTCCCACTGAATGTGTCCTCTCGAGCTGATTGTCAGACATGATCTAAGGAAGAAGTATCAATCCGAAGTGGTGACTTTCCTAAAATTATTCCTTGTAAAAGTGAGATTCTTTTTGTGCTCGTTGGAACTTGACTGGTGAAAGTGCTACGAACGGAAGAAGAATCATTCTGGTAAATTAATCTTTCCAATATACGAGGACTCACTCAGTCCCCGTAGCGCCAGTTGACAAAGTGCTGAGGGACAGCTAACGAACCAGATGCACCTGAAAGGAGCAGGCAAAAAATAATATGAGGAGATACTGTTGGGTTCATTTCCCTGTTCACTCAGATAATAGATTTTCTCTGAACCTGTGAGCGGCTGCTTAGATAATCGCGTCACCTCTGTCTTTTTATCTTACTCATATCTGTGGCCTGCAAAGTCATATCCATACAGAGTGATACCGCTGCAGCAAAAACCGTCATGAATTAAAAGCTTTCAGCAAATTCATGACAATGAGGTGCTGGCGCTCATAATGCCACATAATTTTCTGTGCCGTGTCTGAACACACCAACTCAGTGGCTGCATCTTTGGACAGCATTAAAATACTGATACTGACTATAATTTAATATTTCTTTTTTTTTCTTTAAACAAAGATTATATGGTTGCAGCTGAATTGTTTCCATCCTCCGCTTCAAACCCCTGAGCTGTTTGGTCCACTAGTTTGTTGTTTTTTTGCTGGTGGAAATGCTCTGATGCATGTGGACCAAAGAATGGAACTAGTCTTCTAAGGTCGTTTTTACATAATAAGTCTTTTGGTGAAGTTATAACATTGGGCGTGTTTCCATTAGGGTAAAGAGTGGCTGCTGGGAAAGTTAGAGGCACACTCTCAAATTGCCTCTCACTCGGCATGTCTCCATTATAAAAAGGCCCCAGAGGGATTTACGAGACTTCGGAGGTGACGCATGGTTTTGGATCGTTGCGTAATCAATTAGAGACAGTTTCGACTGTGATGTCACACACGTTACAGATTTAACACAGGAGACTGCTCGTTGTTTTCTTCTGCTGCTCCATTTTCTTCTTCTTGATGATAAAATTATTATTGTGACCAGGGCAGGAATTTCACCCTCGTGCCCTTGAAAAAAATATCTGCCCTGAGGCCACGGTGGCCTTGATGCCCCCCCTGCACTGCCCCAGTTGGTTTTGTGGTTTTCTAGTCTGCCTCTTTCCTGTCAACACAGCTTTGACACCTGCGTCTTTTGAGGACATTTATTATCGATGGTGGTTTTGATTCGAGCCTGGCAAGAACCGCTCGGACGGGCTATAATGACTAAATTGACTATTTGGTCAGCTTGAAACAAACTCTGGTGTGTTTTGTTAAACAGCTCAGGTGTGAATGCACAATAAATAATGGGGGTTTACTTCTAAGTACAGAATTCACACTGCATTCTGGGTTGAATTTGGGCAGAAATTTGAGAATCAACAGCAGTCACGATCATAGCAGGCTTGTAGAAAGTTTCATGGGGTGGTTTCACGATGGAAGTAAAGTCCCTTATCCAAATATGGTCAGATGATCACACAACACAGTTGCTTGTGGCTACACACAAAAACAACAAAGTCTTCAAATTATTTAGCGACAGAATGGTGGCTAATGGATTCAATCGCACAGTGGCTCAATGCTGCATAAAAGTGAGAAAAACTCTGCCAACAATACATTAAAGTGTGCGACTTGCTTGAAAAAAAGTCTCAGCTCTTTCCCTCACGTATTCTGCCCAACAAATGAAGGACAGCATCAGCACCTTGGCATATGTTTACAGTGCTTGGTGCACTACATAAAGCACTCTGTGAAAGCAAACTAAACCAAATGAAACTTCACCACTAAATCCTAAGTCTACCAGACTTTATATTTTATATGAACACAACCTTAGACACATTCACCATTCATCCTGCTCCTCTTCACACACCTGTCCCTCATTCCCCGATTAAGTGCCAGAGTGCATCCAGAGGCCCAATCCCAATGTTCCCCCGAAACCCTGAACCCTCAGATACTTAATTGACTTCACCTGGTAAGTGCTTGAGTGTGAGAGAGTACAAGGCCTCCAAATGGAATAAACAGGAATGGGACAACACTTTATGATGTTACCTTGACGGTACCAAAACATGTTACTTATAACTGCCAGTTTTGTTTTTTTTACTTTCTTCATGGCCGAGGCACTTAAAGGCCTAACTGTCTTATTTTAACGTCTTCTAGCCTCTTGCCTTGCAGAGTGAATGAGAGGTAATTGCGAAATAATCAACTTTCCATGCTTGATATTAGATAACCCCTGCTCCCCAAATTGTTTTCAAATTCCATAACATGACTTCCGTCTTGGCATTGTTCATAATTACAACAATTTAACAGCCACTGGAGGGTGCTACCAACACTTTATGTTTATGTAGAAGCCCATTGAATGAACTGATCACAACCTATTGGACCAACTAGAAGGTGGAGTAGGTCCCTACTCGGCCATATTTATGGGATAACTTATAATAAATACACATTAGTGTGATAACGGCCAAATTGGCTACTTTATTTAAGTAGAGAAAACACTCAATTTGTCCTGAATTAAACACATTATTTGAGTAAAAGTACATAAGTATTATTAGCAAAAATGTACTTGTTGTAAAGTATAAATGAAAAGTACTTCTGCAGAATTCTCAGAATCTCCTTCCTTATTCTACAATAATATGAAATATATTATAATACAGGGTAGATAGTATATTACTGCAACATAGCAAATGAGCATATGTTTCTTTATGTACAAAGTAACTGTCAAATCTATGTAGTGGAGTACAATGTTTCCCTCTGAAATGTAATGCAGTTAAAGTCAAAAGCTTCATAACATGGAAATAATGGACTTAAGTTGACATGCTTATTCTTTACTTGATTATTTGAATAAATGTTCTTAGTTACACATCACTACTGGCATTTAATATTATCTTGTGAATTTAATCAATTGATTGACTGGGTTTGAATGAGTAAATTTACATTTGTTTTAAGATGCTGATTTATTTAGTTATTCAGTCACAGCTGCAGTGAAGCATTTTTATCATGTGTGTCAAACAGAAAAACAGAGGAAAGCGAGAGAAAGATTGCTGCAGTTTGATTCCTCTTGCTGCATCACTACAGGGAGAGGAAAACGGTCTCTGTCTGGTTTTACACTCTCTGTCTCACTGTTGACGCTCTGCACCCAAATAAGACCGGGCAGGAGGAAACCAAATCCTTGCATCCATTACAGTTGTGACACTGAGGAGCCTGCAAACAACTTCAGAGGCAGAATTCGGCTAAGACACATGACTGTGGGACAGCCCGCTGGGCAAGACTTGCCCTGAGCGTTACATGTTCCAAATGACAGTCAGTTATCTCACTTAACATATGGTTGTTATTATTACAGAGAGATTAGTGGCTGCCTTGAATTACTGTCTGGGCACGAGGGTGAGAGAATGTAAATGTATTTTAAGGGATATTATTTGGAAATATTTGCTTCTCAAGGTCAAATTGGCGCTTTCTACTTTGCAAGCTGGTCAAACAAGAAGTGTAGCCTGTGCTAATGCCAGAGCATTTTGATCTGTGATTACCTTCAGGGGTCTGAAGAAGTCTCTAAGTGTGAAAATATGGAAATTGCACTGTCAAGCAAAAACCTGACCGCCTGTGCCCTTATTGCTCTCAGTGCCAAAGTGTCCCATTTTTAGAAGCCTCATTTTCGCCCACATGTCTCGCCATACCGGCATGTGGGCGGCCTAATGCCCCTCTGGTCACCATTAGTGCCCCTCTGGTTGGTACAAAAGACCCCCTGGTCAACTCAAGTGCCCCTCTAGTGTGACCCAAAGGCAAGATGAACAATCACATTAATCCTGCACATATGACTGAACCTCCCAACCCCCACACCCGCCCTTTCCTTTTTTTAACTTGGTTTCTCTGTGCACGCCATTGCTCATAGATGTGACAAATTTGTCCCAGAAAAAAATGGTTGGCACACTTTTGTCTTACTAATCTCCATGTCACATTTTGGTGAACCAATATCTGTAATTCCATATTTCAGGGGTGTCAAACTCATTTTAGTTCATGTGCGTCATAGAACCTAATTTGATCTAAAGTGGGACTGATCAGTGTAAATATTGAATAAAAGCTAAAACATGTTAAAATTAGCAGCTTTTAGTGTAAAGTTTTTCAAACCCATCTATCAGCTGCTACAATTAAATATTACAATTAATATAAAACAGCCATTTATAGAACAGCCTCTTTCGGAGTATTAAAGTGCGGTACAAGGTTCGATTTTCCAATAATATTCAAATAGTTTCTAGCGAATATCAATGTTCAATGTGTATGTGCTGGATGGTGTGGTACCTTATTAAATTAAGTGTTTTATGGAGTTGCAGCGTTGTAGTGTGGCATGTAATGTAATGTAAGAATACATGCTGCCTACGGGCACTGCACTAGTATAAACAAAAACACAGAAATAACAAACGTAAGTTGTCACTACTTCATGTAACATTCATTTTTGTTCCAACACTGGCAATGCTAACATGTAACTCACCAACAAGTCGTACCAGTCCTGACAATCAGTTAAGTGACGTGTAATTAAATCAAAGCATTAACTGCACGTCTAACAAACCCCGTCCACGTCACGTATACAGTCGCGAGATTAGGCAATTCTTAACAAACAAACCTTACATGATTAAAACATACATCAACTTGTAGTAATATGTAAATGGAATATTACTTTCAACTGCTATACAATGTATAAAATGTCTTGTGCTGGTTTTATGTATATTTTTCAGTATTTTTAAGATGCTTTCACTTCATTTTGCTCTGTACATAAGTAGCATTTTGAGTATTGGGGCACAAGTTGAGGCATGGGTTCATTTAAACTGCAACACCAAGAGCCATTGGGGGAACATTTTTCAGAATAACAACCTCAGGTTCCTGTCATTTTTTATTGAAAATCAATGCACTAAAGGCACAAATATCTTCATTTTTTTTCTTCTTCTTAGCAGTATTGCTAAAACCAGCACACTTGGACCCCGAGATGTCTCCGGCGTTATCAGGCCAGCTGGCAGCCAGTCCACAGCGCTCACTCACCGTGCTGAAAGCTGTATGGCATTTTGATAAGAGTTTTGAGTTTACCTGCATTACCATGTTTCTTGCTGGGTGTTATGACGGCCTGTATTACTCTTTGGGGTGTTGTGTCTGCCCTCCAGGCGGTTTCACTGTTATCTGGGCCCAGCCAGGCTCACACAGGAGAGCTATAAATGAGCACTGAGAAATGTGATAGCTCATGTGTGGCCATACACTACCTTTACTCATGAATAAAACATGAGGAAGTATGGACCATTTATGCAAGAAATACTCGTGGGTCTACCCAATTCCATGTATCTCTCTGTGTGTTTATCACTTGCCCTGTTCCTGTTTCCCCTCCACACATAGAAATTTCAAATTATTTTGGCACCAAACTACAATTCTGTATTATAATAGCGCTCTCCGGCTTTCCAATCATATCTTAATGAGAGGTTGGATTGTGGAGGAAAATCTCTTTTTATTTCTTTCATTCTCTCCATGAGGCGTTCCCTTTCGGCTCCATGCTCGCCTTCTAGAGATAAACAGCTTACCTTTGGCATGACCCATTCCACTTTAATAAGCACTAAGTACTCCACTGTCCCACTTTTCAAAGCCATTAATTTGATAAGTGAGGGGATCTCTCACTTAGCAATCATATTCTGGACAATTAAACCCATATCTGAAGAATAGGGCCTGTCTGGAGGGCTTTTTACTGCCAATTATGTGGAACCGTTTGTCTCAATGTCTAATATTCTGTAGAAATGAGCCATTGTTGTCAGAGAGCCATCGCCGATATATTGACATAATTTTTTAAGGCTTTAGTTCATTTAAATTTGAACATTGAGGAACAGACTGTTATTACTGCTGTGAAGTCCACTGGCAAAACTGGAGTTTTCTTGAAGGGAAATTAGTTTTTTTGCTTTCAGACGACCCACTGGCGAGCCCTGACAATTTTTTTCCTTCAAAGGCTGTTGCGGACTCGGGGGCGAATTCACAAAAGCACTTGGAAGCTTTTACCCCTCTAAACGTGCAAATAAGGCAAAAACAAACCGTGTTGTGAGGGGTACTCACACCTGCCACTCATAAGTGTGAACAGTGATCAGCTCAGTGCAGTGTCAGGTGTGTGTAGGGATGGGTACCTTTCACATTTGAAGGAGGAGAAAAAAAAAAAAAAGGTTGCAAGTGCACGTGTGATTTGTTGTGATGACGTCGTAGCTGTGCGGCGCAGCACCGGTCAGACAGTATTGTGGGCATGGCATGGTTGGAATAAACAAAGTTGAGTCGGGCTGCTCTGTGCACATATCGAGGATGACGCAGGAGCCTGAGGGATTTAATTTCAGCGAGGCTGTTTGGAGTAAATTGGCAGGTAATATTCCTGAGTTGAAGAGCAGAGTATTAGCGGAGGACCGGAGATGTAGCAGCTAGCTGCTAGCTGCTAATGACCGGTCTACAGAAGAATGGAGAGAGCAAACGGAGTAAGGAAGGTCCAATCTGGAGGCAGACGAAGGCCAAGCCCGGGGAGAGACACTGGAGAGATAGCAGCTGGCGGCTAGCAGGCCTAGAGTCGGCTGTTCGTCTCTGCGCCGGGTTGGAAGAGGGCAGCAGCTAGTGGCCAGTGGCCGCGGTGAGCAGACAGGACCAGACGAGGAGGTAAATAAAAAAATAAAAAATAGTGCGATCGTCAGCACGCTTGTTAATCAAAGACGTTAAATGAAAACAGGTTGAAATCAATGATCAGTTTAAAGTTAACACCGTTAAGGTACCGAAACATGGTACTGTTTGATTTTACATGAATCGGTACTCGGTAGTACCGACGGAATTCGGTCGGTACCTATAAAAGTACCGAATTCGGTACCCATCCCTAGGTGTGTGTGTGTGTGTGTGTGTGAGTCTTTGATTGCCCCTGATACGAACCAGGTGTGTGAGGCCTATATACATAGGTGGGTTCCAGTGCTCGGTGCTGACTCATCGTCTCATTTTAGAGGCATTGAGCACATTCAAAGATTATACCTAGTGTTTACTTGTGTCCCCTTTCATGCTTTTAGTTATTGTTTGTAAAGTTACCTCAAATATTCTATTGTGCTGATTCTTTCAAACTCAGCTCTTTGTGTCATTTAAAGGCTTCCAAGGCAGCGGCGGTTTTGTTTCTCCTTATCCGAGCCTTTTTATTTAAAGGGTTGTGTTATTCCTTTTGCCTCATTTAGATATTTTCCCCCTTTCCCATCCAATCACGTGCAATAACTTTAAGATACCCCAAGTCCGCAATCCCAGACCTCATCCCCCTGACGTGTAATTCTCAAAGCACCCACAAAGGGTAAATTGCACCCCTAAATGTGCAGCTAAGCATATCATGTCTCAGTGCTCCCGTTCTATTTGCACATATTTAAACGAGGTAATATGCATACATTTGGTGCAAAATCTACTCCTTTCCATGCAAATGAGCCTCACTGCAAAAAAAAAAGTCCAATTTACAAATGCCAGCGCGAATAGCCCCAACACTTATTTTTGCAGTTAAATTAGCGAAATCCGATTCATTCAAACAAAAAAACAGTACAACCTAACCCGAAGTACATGTCAGGTTGGGAGTTATTCAGCCCTTCTCCCCTCACAATCCATTCTTTAACCTCCAGCGCATTTATACTCTGCCACTTGAATAATTGCGATGGTGTAAAAAGAAGGCAAATTGTGCTCAACTTCAAGACTTTATGGGCGTGTTTGCGTCATAATATTATTACTTTATCTTTAGTGAATAGGTCTTTATGACTGGTCAGATATCTGTTGCCATCCATGGTGCTATCAGCAGTCGCAATCCATTCTTTGGTAATATTCCCCTCAGTCTTAAGGCTAGACAGAAAATCTTGGAATCCATTGCTATCAACCATGGCATGATGGTAACACCTCACATGGCTGTTTTATAATGGGACACTTGACCTCTGACCTCATGATATCTTACTGAAAATGAGTGTTTAAATGTTTCCGCATACTGGAGTCTGAAAACAGCCTTGGAATTGGATAAATGGGTTATCACTGAAAAGCTGAGACTCTTGTGGATGAAGACAGACCATGCCTGTTAACTTTCTGAAGCCCTTGCCAGAGTTCAACGAAGGAATCCACTCAGCCAGCTGGTCCTGAGGCTGGCCGACCTTTTCACCCTCTGACATCATGAACCCCTGCCAGCCACACAGCAGTTACACAATCGCTCAGAAAAGACTTGAGCCAAATTATCAATAGAGGAGAAAAAAAAAAAAGTGTTTTAGTGTGTAGCATAACAGTAAGCAAACTGGAAACATGTGGCCCTAATCAGACCATAAACTATGGCACAGTTACTGTACATTGTCAATGACTTTGTCAGGTTATTATCAGACTGTGTGACCAATAGAAAAGGGCAGACACAGACAGGACAAGCTGCCCAGAGAGGACAAACTGTGCAGTCACTGTGATGAGGAAGCTGTTAAAACACTTTCACTTCATAACACAATGTCAGCTATGTCAACTATAGAAATATTACAAGATCGGGGCAATTCTTTTAAAACTTTTTGGAATAATTCATCAAGTCTGACAGAAATGGAAAAACCACACTTTGAATGTAAAATAGTGTAGTGACTAAACACTGTTGCTGTTTGATGTTCCAAATTAAAAATGTTACTTTTGGTGGTGATTGTAATGTGTGTGTTCAGACTATGGTCGCTTGGTAATGATCATTTTTGTGCTGATTTATAGTTTTAACCGTAGTTGGGGTGGCTTTTACATTTCTTGGCAGCAGGCAGCTTATCATCCTCTCAGCCTCCATGGTTGCTCTGCTTAGGAGTACAAATGGCAGTGCTGGACAGGGGCATAAAGTGACCCAAGGCCCAGGGAAACGGATCCAGTGTTTCCGGTGGATGATGGGGAATGAAAGTCTTCTTTGCATTGTCTCTGACAGCACCTATCTCCTACTGGACTCAACCCCATGGCACTTACTTGTGTCTTCTAACTACATCATTGCTAGTTTTTATGTCCACTGCTTTGGATTTCGTCACATTAGTCATGCTTCCATCAACTGATTACTCTGCGCATTTTGAAGATTCACATGAGAAAAGCTTAATGGAAACACCAAAATTCGATAAAACTTTCGAAAACTTTTTTACGATTGCTTGTTTTTAAAAAAAATAGTTAATACGCTAAACGGGACATGAAAACGTTTTTTCTGAATAAGTTCTGACCTAGCAAACATTTAACTCACGTGATTGATCTGGGTTTTTCGTCAACATCAGTCAACATCAGTCAACATCTTTTCTACATTTTCTCTTATGGGTGGCCAAAGTTTTCTGATGAGCAACCTCTTTTCTTGTTTCCTCCCTTGCACAATCTCTTCTTCTACTGTTTACTGACAGATTAGCCTACAGCAACACATTACACTGCCATCTTCTGACCAAAGCACGTTTATGCAGCTTTGTTAATTCGCTCTAAACCCAGGTGGATGGAAACGTCTCTTATTCTATTTTCTTTAATGCAACATTTAAAAATTTAGCTTCAAATGTATCTATTTGCTGTTGTAACATTGTGCTAACCCAAACTGACCCTATTAGAGAGAAAGCCTGGCACACTAGAAGCAGCATTATTGGACATCAATAAACAAACAAAAACAATACATGTTGTTTTTGCTGCACTTCATGCTTCATACCCTCAACCTCACCTCAAAATTTTTATTTCCTGCTGTCACTGTTACGACATAATCAGAGGTGATAGCCAATCTGTTTGGTTCCCCTCAGGTAGTAGAAACACTGACACACAGATCAAAAAACCTGCAGCAGTACAACGTAACCCTCCTCAACCTGATTAGACCGAACATATAGTCATTTGAACCCGTCTGAACTCAGATAGGGTCTCAGATATCAGCAGGACCTCTATTTCCTGCCCTGTTGTAGCAAAGATTAAAATGTTATCATGTTATATTGGAATGAAAGTAAAGATCCAGGTTGTAAAAACAAAAGCAGACAACATATTCTCCATTAACCCTCCTGAATAAATTCAGTTAGACAGCAGGTAAGCTCGTGGGTACGTCAACCTGACCGACCTGAGTCCAAACCCTCCACCAACACCCCCTTCCTCCCTGTTCCAACATGACAAATGAAGAACTATGAGGCTATTGAACAGCTGGATAAACACAGGCAGCAGAGCCAACAGTACACAGAGATCAGTCAAACGTCATCGCCTCCTGACAGCTGGGTCAGCCAGGTCTCATGTAATAGTGATGAATGATTCCCCTGAACTGATACCAAGTTTCAAGCCCACAAACTATCAAAAGATTGTTCCTCGCTATATTTGGACTCTCAAATACTGACGAAAATTGCCCCAAGTGAGTGGCCCTCTTTCACATTTTTCAGTGAGTCACTTGTGTGATCACAGCTCAGGAGGAGAAAATACTCTATGGGCATGTCACTGGCCAATTTTGATTAGACAGAATGATGCAAGCTTTAGTCTTTCAGTGCTATTCAAAAAGGCAACCACTTGATGTGATTCCAACCAGCTGCTAGAATAGACATATGCTGTTAATGACTGAAGCTGAAGCTTTGTTCTGAGAATTGTTTCTCATAAGAAACTCTTCATCATACCTTTTAATATATATTAGATGACTGTTCTATTTAACAATGGGCACAGCCCCTGCTTATCTAAACTCCTTTGTTCAGGTCCACAAACCCTCCCGCCCACTACGCTTTTCGATTGAAAGACGTCTGGCTCCTCCGCTGCTAAAGGCCTCTATGTTTCAAACCACACTCTTTTCCTCTGTAGTGCCCCAGTGGTGGAACAAACTTCCAAACTCCATCCGTTCTGCTGAGTCCTTTTCAATCTTTAAGAAGAGACTGAAGACCCAGCCCTTTACTGAACACCTTCACTCTTGATCTACACTAATGACTATGACAAGTATCAAACTGACCGCTCTTGCGACTTAAAAGCACTTGTGTCCTAATGGACTCAAATTTAACCCACAGCACTTACTGTTGCTATGTTTCTTGACTTTGTAAGTGGCTTTGGATAAAAACATCTGCTAAATGACATTGTAGAATTTTAAATATGTGGTTACTGTTAACTGAACTACTTGTTTATGTTTCGGAAAAGATCATGGTTGGGGTTAGCCTGGGGAAGAGACCTGCAAGCTCATGTTTCATCTTTTCTGACAGATTTAGTCCCCCTTCAAGTTCAGACAGATTTCTGCCCTTTCTGGCCAAAGCTCTGGTTGGGCCAATCACAAGCGTTTATCCAATAAGGTATTAAGTGGTTTTAAACGATGACTGACGGATAAGCAAAGTTAGTGTCTATCATTTTTTCTGCCCCTTTTTAGATGAAACCAAACCCACTTCATTATGATAAAAGCCTTAATGGCTGCGTTGGTAAATGTACTGTTTATAAGACTCCAAATTGGTCAACATCTAGCTATTTAGCATAACCCTTCATCACAGGCCCTCCATCACAGTCCTGCATAATAATGCCTGTATCTCCTGGCTAGTTAGCTCAACACATGGTTTTGTTGTTCTGATTGGTTATAGGTCTATCCTATTGTGTCCAGAGGTATTTTGGTCCATTCATCACAACTCTTAGGAATCAAAAAGGAACTGAGAGGTTCCAGACTAATCCTCATTTGCAAATTAGTCTGGTGGTGCTATGCAAGATTTGGGTTAAATAACTGTTTTTTTATGTAACTAACATCGTATAAGTGTAAGTTTCGTATATTATGTAATTAACTCATGCAAATAAGTTAAAATAAGTCAACATCATTTGGTTTCACATGGAACAATTATTTTCCAATAATATTCGAATAGTTTCCAGCGAATATTAATGTTCAATGTGTATGTGCTGGATGGTGTGCGTACCTTTTGAAAAGTAAGTGTTTTATGCACTTAATCTCCCACTATACGAATACATACTTCCTATGGGCACTGCACCAGTACTAAATAATGTAAGAAGTAATAACGAGCAGTTATATCTACATTTCAAAGAGATTTTGGTTATAATTGCACCATTGCATATCTGAAAGGAAAAAGAACCCAGTCGCACTTTTGTCATTTAAAAACAGTGCAGGTAACTCTTTCAGCCTGGTTACTGTGATCTCATACAAAGAGCTTTGTAACAGTAACAGAAATGGGATGGCACCATTTGTGGTTGGTTCCTGTCTAGGTGTTTTATCCATGGAACAAGCCACCTTGTTTTGGTAGACGAGATTAGATCATGATTCACTTCATGGAATCAATTTCACAGTGTATTACAGCAGCATCCCCTGCAAGATCAGTCTGAATGTCATTTTGGGGAATGATTTGTCTCGCTCCGAGTGCACAAGCATTTCCCCATGTACTGTACCTACACTCCTCAGTTTATCATATTTGCCCTCAGAAAATCTTTATTAGCGTGAAAGGCTTGCATTGGGTCTCACGGGAGAGCGGGCTGGCATTGATGCGGATGACAGCAGCAGTCTCTTTTCACACTCTGTAGTGTTGACAGACATGGAAATAGTAAAGATCTGTCAGGAAGCACTGCAGAACTGCTCGAGCTGCGCCGGCTATAAATATTTCAGGAAATAACAATCAGGGCTGTTTATTCTTTCCGAAGTTATCCATAAGTATGACTGACTTGTTTTGAAGATGCTTGTTGTTTTGACAGATTTCGGGGCTGACAGTGAGTGCTCCCTGTCTGTGTGCATGCTGACGTGGTGTCTGCCACCTGAAGTCAACAAGCTGCAAGTGCACACGGTGTACAGAGACACTGCAGCTGCATGTCAACGCTTGACTCTGTCTGAAATGTCTTATTTTTGTAAATTTGCACTTACTTTTACATCCTTGTTTTCATCAGGGGCGATATTGTAAAACTAAAGCTAATTATAGATTCAAGGATGAATAAAGTGCACTGCCACCATTGAGGACATATTTACTATTTAATGTTTAATGTAGTTCTATTCTATTTGTGTTAAGTCATCCACTTCAGACTGAAATATCTCTGTAAATAGCAATTATGGGATGAAATTTTGTTTAAATATTCATGTTCCCCAGAGGATGAAGCCTACTTCGTTTGGTGATCTACTGAGGGTTCCTTCTAGCACCACCTGCAGGTTAAAGTTTTCACTTTTCCTCTACATGTTTACCTGATGGACCACCAAGACATTTGGATAGAATGCACAGGTGTTTTAATGATCAATGAGCCTTTCAACACTATAAACGTGCCACTGGAACACAGGAGTGATGGTTGCTGACTATATATAATAGATATTCCATAAGAAAATCAGCTGTTTCCAGCTTTAATAGTCTTTTACCACATTGACAATGTCTAGACTGTATGTCTGATCATTGTAATTTAAAAAAATGTGCTTTTCTTCCAAAAATAAGGACATCTCTAAGTGACCCCAACATTCTGATCTTGTAATGTAGTTCTATCCTATTAGTGTTAAGCTGTCCACTTTGGACTGAAATTTCTCAGCAATTATGCAATGAAATTTTGTTTAAATATTCATGTTCCCCAGAGGGTAAAGCCTATACTTAATTTGGTGATCTCCTGAGTTTTTTTTCTAGCGCCACCTGCAGGTTGTAGGTTTTCACTTATCCTCTACATGTTTACCTGATGGACCACCAAGACATTTGGATAGATATTTACATACCCAAAACAATGGTACTGTTAATCTGACATCATAATCAGATCAAACCCTGCAGTCATTTGTTCAGCAGCTTTTTCTTGTTGTTGTTGTTGTTGTTGTTGTTGCTTCAAAGCCTGGAGCTTGCAAAAGCAACAAGGTTACTGTTCAGTTATAATTCCGTGCAATTATTTTCTCAAACAGATTGGAAGCTGTGAGCTAAAATTAGTGTCAGACAAATGAGGATTGATTTAGAAGCAAGCATTGATTACTCCGGTCATGACCAATGATTCTAATTAGCGATAGCCTTTAACTTTGCTGTCAGCGTCCTCATTTACTAAACTGGGTGATAATATATATAAAAATTTGCCTTGGATGAACACTTGATAGATGAAGTGTTTCTGCAGAATAGTGAAACACTTTTATTAAACTGACTGTAAATCAGGAGAGGAGTATCCTCGAAGATCATTTTTATAGTCTGAAGTGTTTTAATAACCTTTCATTGTATTTTTTTCCCCCAGAAAAACCCATCAGACTGCTTTTATTAAATTCTTCTTAGCAGATTTTAGTTTATTTATCAAGAGGCATCTTGAAAAATTGAGGCAAATTACTTGATGTTCTTGTTGCTTAAAAAGCAAATAATTGTTTAAGTAAAACAGGCTTGTAATATTCTGAATGCATTCTCACAATGGTATTTAATAAATCACTGAAACAACAATGACACTGATAAATCACCTCCATAAAGTGGAGGCAAAAATATATATATATTTTTAAATCTGTTTATCTAAGAAATGGCAGAGAGGGAAAAAGCCTTAAAATAACCAACAAAACTGATCCATGATACTTGAGAACACATCTGACACGTCTAAATGTAATGTTTAGGAAAGCAGGGCGAAAAGGAAAACAAACAATGAGAAAAAGAGGCAGAGGCGAGGCGTGAGGCCTTCCTGAGCAGGTGGCAGAGGCATCCAGATGCTGCAGAGAAGCAGCGAAGCAGATAATGTCCTGCCTAGATTACCTCGAGGGCCTGATTACAGTGGAGCGTCGTCATCTGGGTCAGCTCCAAGCTGGTTCTGCAGGGATCAGCTGTTCCCACTGTCGTCCTGATGGTCTGAGGTCTCATCTGTCCCGAAACACAGAGGTTTGAAAACATATTTATGTGTAGTGAAATTAAATGTAAATTTGGAAAATGTCACATTTCCATTTAGGGAAATGGTTATGCCTGTACTCTGTTACACCAAAAAATATCTCAATGGTTTAACATGCTGGATTCATGGAAGTGCCTTAAATCTGCATTCTTTCTAATGACCAACTGGGGGCAACTGGTTTAAAAAAAGAAGTCAGACTCTATAGACGTCTATTAGGGCTTTTCAACTGGGAGCTGGTGCTCGGCCGGAGCCCAGCCAAGGCTTTTGTGGTTTGCAGTTACTTCAACTTGCGAATCATATAAAGTGCGTTACAGTAATCCAGCCGAGTGGTCACGAAGGCATGGATTACTGTCTCAAAGTGCCGTGTTTGCAGGAGTGGTTTTATTTTTGCCAGCTGCCGTAGCTGGAAGAAACTGGACTTCACCACATCTTTAATCTGGCTGTCAAATTTAAGGTCAGTGTCCACTTTAACCCCCAGATTACTCACAATTCGCTTTTGATGTTGTGCCAAAGAACCCAGATCAACCAGGGGGGTGGCCACCAAAGACCATGACTTCGGTCTTTTTTTCATTAAAACTCAAGAAATTTGAGGACATCCTGGCTTTAATGTCATGTAAGCACCTTAAGAGTGGGTCATTAGAGTAGGAGTCAGCTTTTTTGAGGGGGACATAGATCTGGCTGTCGTCTGCATAACAGTGAAACGAAATACCATGTTTCCTGAGAATGGACCTAAGTGGGAGTAGATAGAGGGAGAATAGAAGAGGGCCAAGCATAGAGCCCTGCAGGACCCCACATGAGAGAGGAGCAGTGGAGGACTAACAGTCTCTGAGCCTAACACAGAAAGTCCGATGTGACCAGTAGGACCTGAACCATTCCAGTGCTGTGCCACTGATGCCCACCCACTGCTCCAAACGAGCCAACAGGATTTCATGGTCCACTGTATCAAATGCTGCAGACAAATCTAAAAGTACCAGGACAACACAATGACCAGGGTCAGTAGATAAAAAGATGTCATTAAAAACTCTTAAAAGCGCTGATTCTGTGCTAGCTAGTTAACGCAAGTGGTGACTTGGCGTTTGATTTGCGTGACCTAGCTCCACACTCTTATCCACATATGGTCACCCAAAGAAGATGGCAATGGCCAAAATGTCAAACTTTAGGCTTCAAAACGGAAGTCCACAAATCAGTGGGTGACT
This sequence comes from Centropristis striata, assembly GCF_030273125.1. NCBI lineage: Eukaryota > Metazoa > Chordata > Actinopteri > Perciformes > Serranidae > Centropristis > Centropristis striata. The sequence continues at coordinate 11,251,120 of NC_081539.1, forward strand.
TTATAGTGGCTACATCCATTTCTGTTCCATACAGTCTGTGGTTGTCAGTCAAACTGTGTGCTGGCATCTTGCTTGCTCGGTTTCCTGTGGACATACCATGACCAATAGACCCCTTTATCAGAAAACGTCATACTAGCATCACACACGATTGTGCATGCATGCTGGTTGCAGAAGGAATCAGAAGTAGGCTTAATTCATGAGAACTTTAATTGTAATATGTTTTGAACAACAACAACATAGGTACAAAAGGTACCTATAAACTTCTTAATTTTTATACATATACATTTTTTATAATTGCCTATCCCTGAGTGACAAGTTGTTGTAATATCAAGACAGCATTTCAACATTAAAATAATAAGAACATTGGTTGCAATGAAAAGTAGTGAGCAAAAAATACTTTTGTCAGTCCGGGTTTTTGCAACTGGCATATGTGTGCATTGTCAATGTTTGTATACATATAATTGGTCTATAAATTAACATGGAGTCAGACAAATGTTGCAGTGGGCTCTTCAAACATTTTAACCACAGGCGTAAGGGTCATACAAGTGTAATAGAATTTTTTTTTTAAAAGGCTTAATTACCTAAAACTGGACGTTTATTTATTTAATTAATTAATTAAATTTAATCTAAACTAACTTAAAACATTGTCAAAGTATATTAGAACTGTGTTTATATGCAGGATTATCTAACTAAATCATCTGAAAACTCTGATTAGTGAGTAGGCTATGTGTTAATGGCTGCTGATCTGAAACATTTTATTTCTGACTCATGTAGCGAGCCTGCTATCTTTTCATCAGCTACCACTGTCTAACACTGTTAACCTAATTGGTACATGACTGCCTGCACACTGAGCAACTGATTATTATTGCTTATAGTGGTCATTTTGTCTCTTGATGGAACTTCCAAAATTATAAAGGCCAGAGGCTTATAGGCCTAATGATGACCAGTAACCGATATAGAGTAGATACTCAATCTTTAGACGAATGTGTTAGAGGATAATCTTTTCAGCTTTTTAACTTAAATCCAACAGAGGCACCACCAAAGCATCTGTACACAGTTCTTTTTTTTTAAAGTGGTGTTGCATGAGCGACTTATTCATAGTCAGTGTTTTACAGTAGATGGTGGTCAGCATGCCCTCAGTTTGGAGAAGCAATGTACTGCTGTGGTTGGGGGCAGCAGCAAAATGTATTTCAGCCACATAAAAATGGCCAACCATCAGTTTGTGTATGTCAAATTTAAAATATTCTCCCCACATTATCCTGCCGACTGAAGCTGTTACATCCATCCATCTACGCTCTCTTCACAGCCACACTTTGTGTTAATTTGTGACTTTGGTGTGAATGGGAACCAACCCTTTTAAACACCAACAAACCAATCCAAGACCAGCAACTCCCGTGTTCTAAAAAGCAAAATAATCGTTTTTGTCAAAGGAGTCTGGTGGCTCTGGAAAGACCATAACTGCTTCAATTCTCTGACATAAAGGGCTGTCTGACAGCAAAGTAAAGGGTGAAAATGGTCTAAATATAGCATTCAATTTGATTGGGCATGTGAAAAGGTATAGAGAGAACACAGAGTTCCTACATGTCCTGCCGCAATCACTGCAATCAGGCTCAGGCAGGCCACCTAGGCCTATGTACTCACTGTGGTCAGGTGGGCTGAGTGGAGGACCCAGTAGTTTCTTCTGTGTGACCTGTTGGCTAGTTAAAGGCTCAAATATACTTTCTTTTGAACCACACATACAAATAGACAACCGGCTGCGTCATAAACGTAAATGTTCACATACTTGACTATGTAAAATGTGTGTTACTTGAGGATTCCTCTAGAGAGAGCACCACATAAATCAGACCGCGTAAGGTCTCAAATAAAATACAGAAGTATAGCTTCCATATTTGAGTAATGTAAACAAACCTGATGATTGGTTGACAAAGAACGCCATTGTTTTTTCATAATTTTCCGCCATGCAAGGACGTACCAGTACACATAACCCTACACTGCTCCTAGCAGTTTTATGCATATTGCATCTCAATGGCATGTAGTGTTAATAGTGATCAAGCCACCGCAAGATATGCAAGCTGATGTCATGCATAAAAGCAAGTATATTTGAGCCTTAAGGGTGGAGGGAGAACTGATGAGTTTATGATTAGTTGCTCACTTTGGAATGTTGTTGGCATTCAGTCCCATTTAATGTCATTAATTTCCTGTTAAGATTAGATTTTAGTCCCTCTCCGGTTTACCTTACCCCCATGCAGTAGTACAGTGCTATTAGGGTGAGGCCCAGGTGTGGTATATAAAACCACTTAGGCATTACCTGTGGGAGAGTTGTTGCCAGCAGCTTGTGATGTAGCTGTGTTATTTCACTTATTTTTTCAGCCTTATTTGTTCTTTTTTCATTTTCTCCCAGGACTTTTGTTCTTCTCTTGTAGTTCTCTTGTGGTGTTGGTTAATAAAATGAAAGCCTTTTTGCATGGACTTCTGCCTCCCAAGCCGTTCTTCAAATCAACATCATTTTATTTTTTTGTTCACTTCCAAAGCCATACAGCCACTCTCAAATCCCTAATTTTGTAGAATTACTACCAGTGAAACAACACTTATATTGATTTTTTTGTCTAAAATATGCTTAGCTGCTGCACCCGTCCACAGCAGTACATTGCTAAGCTTCTGTGCCATTACTAAGTGCATCATAGAGCCCCACTTAAAAAATCCGAACTGTCCCTTTAAATTATTTGCATTCATATTTGTATTTGTCAGAACACGATTCATTCTTTGAGGGCCTGCAACTGGACATACATCTAAAATAGAGTAATTGGACTGCTTTTGGTGCTTTTTATAATATCTTCATATTTATTGAACTGCAGAGAGTGATCAGTCTTATCTAATTCTCAAACTATTCCTTTATCCAAAAACAGTGTACCATTAACTGAACATCCAGTTTTGAATACGTTGTGATGACGGATTCCCAGATGTTGACATCTTGCAGCAAGCCACAGTCAACATGTAGACATGTAACTCATTTTTACTATTTAATAAAAATATTTTTTACTATCCCTCTATGCCTAAACATTGTAATAGCCAAAGGTGTTTGTGTGTGTGTGAGTGCCAGAAGTGTAACTTGAGCTGAAGAATCAGCTGAGAGACACTTGGCAGTGCCATCGTTAGAGAGTGCAAACATAATTAACTAATCATGCTGGCTGACACGTTACAAATACAGATGTAATTGACTGCCAATGTGAGTTTGAAATATTCATACAGATGAGTTGCAATGGTTAGAGAGTGATACTGTAACAAACACAATCCCAAAACTAATTGGGTCAGCCACCGCTCAAAGAAGCAATTTGGAAAGCAATTACAGTCTCCAGTTTGCTCGTTAGCGACTGATAACCGCGCGAAAATGTCTAAATCCTCTGATGAATCTCACCCAAATGTGAGGTTTGCTCTTATCAAACTTCACGACACCTTAATCATCCCAGCATTGCAGGTAAAGGCGATGAATGCACAGATATTACAGCTACCAATCCTTGAATGAACTATATTCTGTAAGAATGTGTCCAATCCCATGATCCAATCCCATTATCACCAAAGTAACGGCCCCTGGCTGCATATGATCAAACACCGGATTTGTGCCTCTGAAGTTTCTCTGACTGAAACCAAATCCAAAGGAGTTGAAAATGGAGCGACTGATGTTGAAGGTGAATGAAATTGCTCACGCATTCATGCTTTTATAAAGGGTAGCATATAGAAAGGCAATCAGCGGCGCGAGGCTGGGTGATACAACATGTCATGCTGTCGTAATTGCTCAGTAATGGATGAATAATTGATGTCAAGTTTTAAATTAAAAGGTTATAATGAGTTCTTAATTACTAGCTTTTGTTTATTTAGTCAATATTCACCATGTTGTGGTGATCATAAAGGATCAGCTTTTTTAAATTAAACATTTTTCCCCCCACGCACCACTGGTGGAAACTGGTAATGCCCATAGTTTGTTTTAGGGTTTTCATATATCTGCCTCTGAGAATTCTGCCTCTACACTAATGCATTGGAGAGATTGTGTGAATTTTACATGCATGGCCTCCAGCTTTGGAAAATGAAAGTAGTGACTCCAGAAACCATGTGTAGGTCAACAGTACTTTCTATTTTTTCTAATAGTAAATATCTCCAGTAATCGCATTGAAATTCAGACGAAGGAGTCGATTATATGGGGATCATGAAATGTACTCAGAAACTCTGCAACCCCACGCATTTATTTACCATATTTTTTCCTTTTTATTTAAGCACCAACATATCACCTTTAAATACAGTTCAAATATCTATATCTGCAGTATATGAATACAGAGCTACAGGCAGTTACAGGTGTGGTTAAGGTTTATGTGACAACTGGTAATGAAAAGATGGTGGCAACGGTGTTTAGACCGTGATTGGCAGATGGTTTATCCAATCACCTGCCTTTTTTTGTTAAGTGCCTGCCCTATTCCAAACAGTTTCCAATGACAGCTTGTGTAACAAACCATCTGGCAGCGTCAGGTTATAAAATTCCAACTTAGAAACACTGACAGCGAGAACAGATTGCCTCCAAATTAGAAAGAATGATTTTGAAAGCATGCAAGGATTCAGTTTCCTGCAGTCAGCAAAATATTAAAGTTCATCCCCTGGGGACCGTTGATATTCACAGCAACTTTCATGGAAATTTGCCCATTGAGGCTTGAGATACTTTGTCATGGACATAAGTGCTGCTCAAGAGGACATGATGGTGTTCTCGACACAAGGTCAATGTAGGCTGCAGGTAGGCTGCAACCACTGTAAGCTTTATTTTATTATTATTATTTTTTTTATCCAATCTTTAGTTCACTGTTCCACTGGAATCTTTGTCAATTGTCTCAATAAACTTGTCAAAAAAAAAAAGACAAATCATCACAGGTATAGAGGAAACAAAATGACGTATTGTTGTAGGCCGACCCGTAAGTTCCCTCAAGCATCTCCACAGGGTCTACTGAGAATTCCTCTATGGGATTTTTGCATTGCATTTTAGTTTTGCAGAAAATAAGCTCTGTGGCAAACACACGTTTCTGATGCTTACACGTTTTGTTCAGCAGGAATATCTTCACAAATGGTCACCACTTTTATGATGTTTGAAGCGTTAATGCGGCCAAGTAAAAAGCTAACGTTATGCTATAGAGAACTACACCATGGTCGCATGACTTGAACGTCACTACTGTTAGCTTCAGACGATGTCCTACGGCGCGGCTGTGGCTCAGTTGGTAGAGCGGCCGCCTACTGATTGGAAGGTTGGTGGTTCGATCCCTTGACCATGGCAGCCTACATGTCGAAGTATCCTTGAGCAAGTTACTGAACCCCAAATTGCTCCCGATGCTGTGTTCATCGGTGTGAATTAATTCCCAGTGGTGGCAGGTGGCACCAGTGTACCCTGGTAGCCTCGGCCACCTCTATGAATGTGTGAATGAGCATAGTGTAAAACGCTATATAAGTGCACTCCATTTACCATTTATTTTACCATTTATCCAACAAGCTAGCGAAACCGTAGCCTAATAAATTGTTCATTAATCTAATCTACAATCTACAATCTTCCAAAAACATGACTAGGGGCTGTAAGGCGACTAGTGAGAGAGTTCCTGTCCTTGTCCGGTGTGATGACGTTTAATCTACCTGACAACCACTATAGACTCAGTTAGCCACTTGTGAATTTTGAAGTTGCTAACGTATTTTATGCCGTACAACAAAACAGAAACATCCCTTCAGCTTTTGTTTACCACGGACCTTATTTCAGGCTTTTAACCACAAACCCATTTAAAATCCTCATTTAGTTTGAGGGGAGAGACCCCGGGGTGCTGAAATGCTAACTTGCTTTTTGGTTTAAGAACTGATTCCCTATACATGGATGTATCCTCGCTTATAGCTCCTCCAGTGAGCCTCCTTGATCCTCGTCTTCAAGATGGAGCGCAGAGATCAATTTCTGGGTCACAAGCCGAAGGATTGAGGATGGAGGATCTAGGAGGCACAAAACTGGGAATTGAGACGAAGCTTTAGTCTTGTTATAATGTAATGAAAGTGGGAAAAAAAAAGTTCTTTCTGGCAAAGTCTAGTTCAAAAAGAATCATCCTCTGGGGACCATGAGTACTGCAACCAAATTTCATTGCTTGTATATCTTGACACACTGATTAACTGACATAATAAAATGCTGTTGTTCGCCTATTTATTTCTAACTGAAATATTATTAAATATAAAGCTTATGATCGTGGATAAATCCTGCTATGTTTGCCATACAGCAGCAGCAGGGAGACGCCTCTTCATCAACACCGCTGCTGCTTTGCAAGCAAATAATGATTCACAGCTCTTTCAATTAGCTCAGGGGTCCTAATATAGTAGCCAGGGAACAGCACATTGCCTCACCCATAAATCAAATGGAATTATAAACTAGAAGACATGCCAAGTGTGAACATGGAAATATATCCCACTTCTAAATATGCATCTACATATTCCATCAATTCATTCATACACTACCATTTCCACATCCATCAGTGCATAGCTTGATAAAGATTAGTCACAATGAGTGCCTTGAGTCAGCTAATGCTCAGCTAAATCATTAATTTGCTCCAATTAAAGAGGCGAAAACCTATTTCTGGCTCACATACTCAGTCTTTGAAACAGCTGCGTTATTAGTTGTTGATTAAGTTTGTTTGTGAGCTTCTGTTCATTTGCATTTTTGAAGCTCCTTACAATTTTCAGCCTCCAAACGGCATCCAGAGGCAGCCGGCAGATGGCTGCTATTCAGTGTTTATCAAGCAACACTAACTTTTATGTCTTTCACTCTGGTCTTCAGAGACTCATTATCAATGCTAGTTAGACAGTATAATAAAAAGGCAGTTCAAAGGTTGTACACCTGGCAGCCGAGATGAAGACACCTTTTTTTTATATAAATCTATAAAAAGACATGTACTATATAAGAAATAGCAGTTGAAAGGAACACATTTCAAGGTTAATCCTAATATGGGAAACCCCACTGGTCTGGTCATTCATCGAGGACACCCTGCAATCCTGTGTAAATAGACCATCCTGAGATTCTATTTGTACATCCATCACTTAAGCCTATTTTCTTTCATAGCCAGGCTTTATCAGTGAGGGGTGTCAGGGCCTGAGGCACAAGCCTACTGAAAACCATCAGAATAATTCAATCAGATTGCCCAGAGATCTCATTACAGGTCTGGAGTGGGACGCTAAGCATTACACTTTCAGTGTTGCCAGCAGAGGCTCTCTGAAGGCGGTGGGTCGGCTGATTGACAGGCTGAAGGTTCTTTCAGGGTGAGTTCATAGTTAAATTGCTTCCCGCTCCCCATTCTCTATATCAGTGCTCTGTCTCTCAACTCTCACATTCTCTGATACCCACTTTGAAGTCCTTCATGTAAAAGGTGTAGCAGAGCAGCCAATACACATATTAGGGTTTTTTTTTCTGGTTTTTAGATGGGCTGGAGATTCTTCAATAAAACCAGGTTTTCATTATAATACTTGAACTCCCCAGTTGCCCTTAGATAGCTCTTAAATAATGTATTTTTTAATGCAATCACTAACTTTATGGGTCTTTAATGACTTTCAGTCTGGTCCAGTTAAAGTATTGGTTGTAATTGGCCAATAGCAACATGGTTCTGGTAGGGACGGTAATGTTGCTCTGACAGTTAGTAGAAAGTAGTGGAGCAACCAACCATCTCAGCAACTATTGCATGGATTGCCATGAAACTTGGTATTAGGTATACCCTTGGTGCACTTGGTGACTTTGGTGCACTTGGTGACTTTGGCAATCAACTGATTTTCTTTAAGCACCACTATGAGGTTGGTGTTTGTAGTTTTAAGGCATTAGATCATGAAAAGTATTATTTTTAAAGAGTGAGCTATATTATATGTTTTATTGATGTATATAGTGCTTAACAATTTTTTAGACCAGCTGTTATAAAAACGAGAAAACATTAATATTTTAGAAATCTTTCAAAAACTTGTTTTTGCCGGCTCACTGAGCTTCTCTGAGAAGTCAGAAATTAATCAAGCAGAACATTCAACCACCAAAACCCATTTTTCTGTTCAGGAATGCAAGTAAATAACTATAATTTGACATCTTAATCAAGAAATAATGATGTGCTTTACTATTTTTACAGGTTTTTTTGTAAAACAGTAAATTTGAAAATTCAGTAATAACAATAATAAATATATTTAACATTAAAAATATAATTTGGGTTAAAGAGCTTCTACATACTGCTGTATTAAACATTACAGAAACATAAGTAAAAACACACGTATGTCTATCTAGGCAAAAAAGTTAGTGTATATTGTTTACTCTTGTTGATACAATGAATTGACGTTGGAAGTAAAATTACAGTGAATGTCGTTGTAACAGCGCTTTACTGTTCAAACAGAGCAGGGCAGAAAGTGTTATCGTGCATTTAATCATCTTAATTTAATAATAACATTTAATACAACAAAAGAATCACTTAAATTTGTTGAGTGCTCCTGCTGTGGTTTTGTATATTGGAGCTGTGTGTCACGCCTCTTTTTATACATCATGCATTGATACATTTGCTTGTTATTTATGACTAAATGTTATATTCACAAATCCAAATTCTTAAGCCTTTTTTTCACTTTTCAGATACATTTCCTCTTTGTTAAATGTAGGCTATAAATATTATTGTAAGCTTTACAAGACATTATAGTTTCTTTTATTCCCCCTGGCATGTCTGTTGACTAATCAATTCAGTAAAATTGTAAAAACTTTTCGAAATTTTTTTTGTATTCCGACCTTTAGTTCCCCTGAGAAAAAACCATCACGGGTGTTGAAAAGACTTCCTCAGAGTAAACACTGGTGTATCCTCACTTATAGTTCCTGCAGCGAGCCTCCTCAATCCTCAAGATATATTTTAGAATTTGGGATGTCTTCCAGATGGAGCGCAGAGATCCATTTCTGGGTCACAAACCGGAGGATCGAGGTTCGAAGCACGTAATTGGGAATTGAGAGGCAGTTTAGTCTTGTTATAATGTAATAAAAGTTTTTGTTTTTTTTAAGATGTGCTTTCTGGCAAAGTTTGTATCCTTAAAGTTTGGTACGTCATCAATCTGCACAATAACAACTTCTCCAAAAAATATTCATGTTATCTGCTTGACTCATGGGACTACGAATACCTTGCCACTTACTAAAAGCCCCACATATCATGTAAAACATCTTACCTGGAAGCATGTTTACTCAAAAGAAAATATCTTGAGATCACTGGATCCTTTTTCTCTCGTGCAGTGTTTCCATGGTGCAGAAATAGAAGTGATTTTTCAAATAGTCTCAAGGGCAAAGTGTGAATTGTACATTGTCAGATAAAAAGCTGCTCAGCGGCTACACGGCATCTAACTAATGAAATACAAATCTCAGTTTGAAGCTGTGCTAGGAATTTGGAGTCGGGAATCTCTTTATATGAGCCTAACTAAAGCATCAGGAAAGGAGACCGTGCACATTTTCTCCAACTAAAGTCTCTGCTGGGAGCTGCAGGTTTAATAGCTTCAGGTTGCTTTGCAAAAGGCTTTTAGGTTGTCCTGTTTTGTATTATAGACGGCATACAGTGGGGAAAAATCTTTACAACACTACCTACCTGCTGATATTCCTTAAATTATACAATTTAATTCCTTACTGACACATAATAACATATGTTTTATCCGTTGCACCTTGTATTTTTATTTTTTTCATTTCTGTCACCTCGCCTCTCTTACGAAGGTATAGTCCCTCCAACAGCAGCTTTCCCCGACTTCACTAACCTGTCCTTCTCCTGATCGTAGTCTCCCACTGACTTGCTCCATTTATTCTTCAATTATATCCCATTACTGGACCAGTACTGCAGACTGGACCATTTAGCTTTCTGACCCCTCTTTCTCTGTCTCTCTTTCCCTCTGTGTCGACCACTTCATGCGACTCCGTTTTAGACACTCAAAAAAGGAGAGTATCTACTGAAAAATAAACCTGCTCTCAATAAGGAATAACCTTTGCTGAATAAATATCAATCTCTGAAAATACTATTAGAAATATTCTTAATAAATATACATATATATAACTCTGAATAGATAACTCTTGTTTCAGATATTTTCTCTGCAAAAATAAACAGTATCAGAGCACATGAAACTCATTTTGAGTTATTTTAGTGAACTTTATTTCTCAAGTGACATATCAGTCGAGAATTTTTGGCTTTAAAGCTGCTACTGACTTCTGGGGAGACTTGGGAAGCACCAGATGATACATCAGAGTAACTACAGGGGGGTAAAGTTTAGGCCAATGAAGGTCAGCCAAATAAAATGCATGAAACTTTTTTCGTGTTTTCTATGTTAACCTAGAAATATGAGTAACTAGAAGGGTTAAAAAAATGTGATTGTAGATCTGTATAAATTATAAAAGCCTGATCAACTTTTAGTACCATTGCACATGGATATTCCATCCTTTTTTATGCCAGTGGTATGGAAAATTTTGAGTGTATTGAACTTGGCATTGGTATTGATTGGTGGGTGGGTGGCATGACTTTCAAAAGCCAAGATTTATTTGATATACAAAATAACAATACAGGATTGTTTCAAGTAATAAAATTCTTGCTCAATCTCAGTGCCATCTCAAAAGACCTTCTCATTGGTATTATACTAAAAAGAGTAAAGCTGACAATGAATAGACCAAATTTTAAGTTACAAGAAATAAAGTTACAAGAAATAAAGATAAAATGTGCAAAAGTAGATGTAAGGAGTAGATGGATGTAGCAGTATGTGCTTAAAGTGCTCAGTATATATGTATAAGTGTGTGTCTGGTGTATGTGTGGGGGTTAGCAGTTCAGTAGCCTGATGGCTTTATGTGGGCAGAAGCTGTCTCTGAACCAGCTTGTTGGTTTCCGGATGCTCCTAAACCTGGGGTCAGAGAGGATCTGCTGTGCCTTCCTCCTGCAGCTTTGGTTGGATCTTGGCTGGTCGGAGCATCAGACCTGGTCATGCTCTGAGCTGACTTGACTTGACCACCCTCTACAGAGCTTCTCGTTCGAGGGCAGTGCAGCTGCCGTACCCCGCTGTGACTTATCCATGCAATGTCTTGTTGCAGTAGCACATCATAGGAACGTAATTTTTCTTTTCTGCCAATCCATTTCAACATGGATCCAGCTTACTGAGTATAATTTTGTGACATTATATGAATTACAATTACTCTATAGTGCCATTGACAGGTGACCAAATGAAATGCATGTTACCTTAAAAATCTGGGGTTGAAAATAGCTGGAAACGTGATCATTTTACACATTATTGTACTGTAACATCACTGTATCCCAACTCGGACACTGTTTGGCTAAGATTCTATCAAAATTTCACATAAACTACAAATATAAATGATAATGTTATGCTTCCAATTAATTAAATGGTGTGAAACTAAAGTCTCACTTCTTATCTTTTGAACCGTATATTGTTTTAACCGTGTATGTTAGCGTCATTTCACCAACTCTAGAAAACCCAAGGCTAATGCTGGTCAATTAGCCGTCCGCTAACTGTATCCCAAATTGGACACTTGGATCTCCTTGCTGTAAAACAATGGGGGCTGCTGAGTTTTTCGGGGGGAATTGGATGTTTCTGGGTAACCCAAATAAATATCACCGCTACCAACCATCGTTATCAACACACTCGGACCGTACTTCCGTCCTTCACAATGAAATACAGTACAGTAAACATACAGATGTACTTTTAAGATCGTCCCCTGAGTGTCGCCCAGTCGTTCTTACTGCTTTCTGTCTTCATCGTTACTTTTGTATTGTAATTAGACATGTAAATCTCCATGTAGGTAAACTAAATTCCACACATAGATTGTTAAATATGTAGAGATCAATTATATCTCCACTGGTGGTGGCAATCTTATTCAGAATGACCGAGAAACACCGGAAAGTCCGGCATTGTCCGATTTGGGATGGTCTCTATACCTTTAATGACAAATCTGCTCAGATGAAAGTTCCAAAACACCTACGAAATGGACCTTGTGGTGAGACTGTTTGCTTCTTTACATTCCTTATATTTACTGGTAAACAAACTTTGTTGCTATAAAAATGTGGATGATAGCTGAAAAAATGCCAGACTTAATTGGAGAAATGAAGAATTTTCAAGAATCTATGCATTTTCTACACAAGTGTTCTTCTCCTGGTTGTGTTTTAATTATATTTCAGGGTCTTGTTGATGCATCGAGCATCATTTCTGAATAGTTTACACTTTTCTAATGAAATGTAACCAAGCTTTAAATTCCTTTACCACGGCGGTGTCGTCCCTGAGCAGCTTTCTTTCAGCTAATCCAAGGCTCTCGTCATGTGACAGATGAATGTTGGTAATGGGGCCACATCTTGCATACATTACATTAAAATAGCAGCAGAGAAGCGAGGAACGAACGCAGTGTGTGAATTCCTCTCGTGTTTCTTTTGCCCTCTGGCTGCGCTTGTTAGCGTTTAATGAGCACTTGATCATATGTGATGTCTTTTTGGTCAGCTAAGGATAACGTGGTGAGGAGTGGGAGGAGGTGAATGAGGTCTCCCTAATAATAACTTCTTCTCTTCCAGCCCTTTGGTTAAAAAAAATAAAATGCTTCACATTAAGGACAGTTCTCGCCTAAAGAGATGTGGGTTTGTGTTTGTGAGGTCAGGAGTTCAAATCCTACCAGTTTCCCTGACCGGCTGGGAGAATCTGGTTGGTGAGGTTGAATGAGTTACAGTCAAAGTGCCCTTAAGACACCTGGCCCTGAGCTGCTCTGCTGGGCAGTAAGCAGAAGACTGTGGTTGTACTGGGCAGCTCCCAGGTGTGAATATGTGTAACCTTATCAGGGGGAAACCATACCCATGCTGTGAACAAGCTTGTGTGCTCAGCAAACCTTCCTCTGCATAATTAACACTTGGAAAAATGAACTTGGGCGGATATGAGGTGAGGTCAGCCTGCTGCTACCATCTGTGCAAGCAGGAGTGGAGGATTTTTTTTTACTGTTTTGTGCTGAAAAACACTGAATCATATCCACACCAGCACATCCTCAAGACCCTCTAAAGCATCCAAAGGCTCCCGAGATCTCTAAATTCACACTGATAAAATGTGTTTTCAAATATTTATAAGGTTTGGCGCCCAGTTTCGAGGTAAATTTGCGAATATGTTGCAGCCCTAGGGTACATCTGCCAGGATAAAATATAGAAAATACCCAAACCTTTTATTGCAAAGTTCCCTTATGAATCAGTTTTTTATCCTTCAAGGACATAGAAATAAGTTTGTTTCCTTTGGCTCAATAAATATCAAATACATGCAGGATTAAGACTGCAGCAATATTACGAGATGCAATAAATGGTGACAGAAGACGTAAAACAATTTTTCAGATTACATAACTTAGAAATATATTGTTGATAAAAAGTAAAATGCATTGTAAAACATACATTACAATATATAAGACCAATTAAATAAATTGTGCAAATGTCTACTGCCCTGTTTGCAGCTCTGTGAGGCCATACTGACAAGAGGCAGCGTTTTGAACTAAATGCTAATGTAAGCTAATATGCTCACAATGGCAATGCTAACATACTGGTGTTCAGCAGGTAGTTTAGTTTGATAGCATGCTCACATTAGCTCATGAGCACTAAACTGTATGTCTGCACCGAGTTTGAGATTCATTGTGTGGAAATTTGTGCCAATCCATAGTAGATGTTGTAGATCGTTTCACTGGATGAGTGAATACTAGGAGCTTTGGCAGTGCTGAGGAAGACTTAGGGGATCACCAAAGTCAGTCTTGATTATCATCTGGAACCATAAACGTCTTAACAAAATTTCTTGAGTGTTTCCAGTATTTCTTGAGATATTTGTGGACAAAAGTGGTGGATCAACTAACCAACAGACCATGATGGTATAGCATATTATTATTGGATTTTAAAAGAAGAAGAATTACTTTATTAATTCCACAATGGAGAAAATTCAACCTCTCCATTTAACCCATCCTGTTTTCACACACTAGTGAACACGCTATGCACAAACATGGGCAGCACATTACTGCTACACTGGGATTCGAACCAGCGACTCTCCAGTTACAGGCCCAATCCCTAACCTCTAGGCAACAGACTGCCTTTTATGTTGTCACTTAGAATCAAGCAGACTGCTTGTAAATCTACTAGAGGCACAACCCCTGGAAGCAGCTGGCCACCAAGGCTGCCCGTAAGAGCGCCCCCGGCCAGATAACGGAGTTATATTTTATCGCAATATATTTCTATGATGCAGTGAAATATAGAGTTGGATTTGTTACTACTACTACTACTACTGTCCACTATTCCTACTCTTAAAGTAATGGAAAGATAATGCAGGTGTATTACTGTAAAGTGCTTCTTTTAGGGCCTGATTAAACAGAGTGCTGCCTTTCATGTTGAAGAAGCGTAGATTCGGCGGAGCACTTTTTGCAGTTTGCTTTTTAATGTGGCCAAGTAACCACCAGTAATCACCTTAGCCTTACTATTATTTTGCTGCAAAGTGAACTCACAGATCTGTGTATGACACGAGACCCTCAGAAAGAGAAGTGCCACCACCAGCTGGTCGATGAGCTTCGTCTGGAAAATAATCGGTCCAAGAATTAGTTTAGGATAAGTCTGGGACAGTTTGACAATCTGCTCTCAGTTTATCGGACAATGGGGAAAATAATGCGAATGACGTCAGGTGCTTTACTGTGCTGAGAGGTTTTTGCTCCTGCAAGGCATTTTTCTTCCTGCAAAAACTACAAAAGTAGTTAGCAAAACGCTTCAATCTCAGTAAAAAAACAATGACAAAAAGCTGCCCCAGGCTACTAAAAAGCGGCCTGCCTGATCAGGCCTTTAATGTGCAGCATGACTGGGTAGTAGAGGGGTATTTGTGACTTATTAATGATTGTTAAACACTGCAGGTGATGTGCTTTTACTTTGATATTAGCATTTAGCTTGACATTGACGTGCAAGCATGAAAGCAAACCCAAATACAATGGCACATGAATGTAAATTACAATCACCGTAAGCTTCTCTGCTGCGTCGATTCCAAACGTGTTATTGTGTTCGTGTCTTCCACATGAAGTGGAACTAAATGAAACTATTTTGTTCAGTCAGCAGTGAGGCTGAGCCGCCGTCTGCTGCTTCACCGGCTCCACTGCTCGCTCACTTCGGTCTGTGCCAGGGGGCTTTGTCCGTCCAGGAGATGCATGCTGTGTACTGAGCCCATCAAGAGAAACGCTTTATTGTAAACAGGGGAAGCTGAGGCCCATAATGAGGTTTTGGAAGCTGTGGAAAGTGGAGTGGGTCATAGCACAACAAATCAACAAGGCTTCACCGGGATAACGTTATCTGGCCCGCAGCCAAAGGATTACAGTAACGGGAGGAGAAAGGTGAAGGTTTTACACTTTATAGTCAGAATAATGACACACAAAACAAAAATTATAGGTGTCAAAGAGCTTCTTGTGTCACACGTTCTGTATCCTTGAGCACGCGTACTATGAGGCCATCAGTAAAAGTAGTAAAATTATAATCCAATTATTGGTTTATGGGTAACACTTTAAATCATTCGACTGTTAATGGAAGTAACTGCAGCATCCATCCCCTCATAATAAGTCATCATCAATAATTGTCTAGTTTAAAGTAATTGCTATTTAATAATGAGTCTACCCTCAAACTACTCATACATTTTATTCATGGCCTGTAGTGTTGCAGTCATTTATTATGGTTACTGTGAGTAATCTGTCCACTTTTGTGCCTTAGTTTAAGGTCTGAAGTCCTGAAATCCTTATTTTTTAAATATTTATAAAATATATCTGAAACACCTGTGGTATGATTAGCTACCAAGGGTTAACTATTTTTTATTTTTAATGTTCATATCATTCTATACTTTAATATTCTCCACCTTGTTTGTTTTATATTTATGATATATTTTACACTTCCCTTGTTTATACTGATCCTCCTTTTGGCTTTCCACTTGCTGCTGTAACAGTTCAATTTCCCCATTGTGGGACTAATAAAGGTTTATCGTATCTTATATTAACTTTATAATATTATTTGTGGCTAATTTCTATTTCCATTTGCTACTAGACAGGTTGGATTTCCAACCGGGCATCTCCTGAGGATCCCATGCTACCACGGGCCCCATTCTGACTGTTTGTTTGGGTTTTTGGATTTTCAAATTGACAAAAAAAAAAAAAAATGCTACAAAAGACCCTGTGTCAAATTAAACTCTTAGACCTCAATTGTTTCAATTAGTGTGTATTTACTGTATGGGTTATACTGAAAAAATAAGGTTTTAATCACATTGTGATACGTCAACTGTACTTGGGGGCATCACAGCATTGGTTTTAACATTTCAACCATAAACTGAAGCAGAAAAGTACAAATTGGCGCAGTAACGCCCCCCATCACAAGTCAACAAACAAACGTTGGACTTTCACCCAGGAGACTGGGGTTCGTGTCCAAAACAAAATGTGATTTATACATCACTGAACTTCCGTGACTCAAGTTTTGTGCATCACCTTTTTACGCAACTATGTCACTTCCGGTCATCATGTACTCCTTGTAACTTCCAGCTCTTACGTATATTTATTTACAGTTTAAACTGTCTTTTATAACTCCTTACCAGGACATTTTTTGCCCTAAACCTACAGCGAACCTTACGTTTATGCAGTAGTCACACTGTCCTCGTAAATACTTTACTTTTGGCATTTATGTAAATTTATTTACCTTTTTTAATGCCTTACTAGCTCTGCTCTACTCTGAACCGCAAAAAGGGAACCGCTCATATGGCTGGTATTGTCAAACGGGTTGGAGATCTTGTTGATTTTAACTTAACTAACATCACTAACATACGTGATGTAGAACATGACATACTTATGATCTAACGGCGTGACATACTTTGGTATGGAAGTTTAAACAAACATACTGATTTTAACCCAAACCATGACCTTTTCTGAAACTTAACGAAGTTGTTTTGTCGCCTTAAGAAAACCAAACTAGCCATGTGTTTAAAACTTCAGCTGTTACATTTAGGAAATGCTCCTGTGGGTCATTATATATAGTAGGCCTCCAACCCATTTTTCTCTTTAATTTTCTGGTCATCTATGGCTTAAAACATGACAAATCTAAACACGAGCTGCATACAAAGAGAAAGTTTTTTGTTTTTCTATCAATATTCAGTCTGCACGGTAAAAAAAAAAACATCTTCATTTTAATTCCAGTGATTTCACAAATATTATTTATTCTCTTCACACATTAACCCAGTTCTGATTGTTGTTGTAATAAAACAAAATGTCAATTACTTATGAATACAGAAAAGGATTGGATTATACTCCCACACTCTTCCTCATCATCTCCCATCTACACATTTCTAATCAAACAACTCTACAGTAATTATGGTATTTAATTTGCAGTGTAATTAATGGGATAATCCTTGTGTTTGGCAGTTGTCTTTGCCTCATTGTACAATAATCCTGATGGTTATCTAAGTCTATAAACAAATGAGTTGTAACAGTTGTTGAAAAAGTAGTGCAGCTGAGAGTTATTTGTACATAGGCCTGCTGTGATTCTTCATTCCAACACAGCTGTAATATACACATTTGTTATTAAAGGCATTTGTCACCAGTTATTTCTGTTGCAGGGTTCATTAAATCAGAGTTGTGTTTGGGAGTTTGTGGATGTAAATTTCTCTGTTCATTTGCTTTTCTTGGCAATTTGCATGAAGCCTTCAGCTTGATTGCCTGTAAAAAACCTATTAGATATTTGACCTATCAAAACGTAATCTCTGGTAACTGCGAAATGAAAATATATGTGATTTTTTTTTTTTTGCATATTAATCATGAAAACAGATATATTGCCATTACGCTGAGAAGTTGCCTGTGGCGTTTTCTTGAGGAAGCATTCTGAGAGAAAATTGATGTGAAAATCGCATCTTAATTGAGTTTCCGGCTCAAGGAAGGATCCATAATAGAACCAGCACCAAAATATTAGTTGTTTTATGCTTGAAATGTTAAAGGGAATCACACAACTTGAGGCAACTTTATTAGAAACATTTAGAGGAATACTAAGTGGTGGCGAGATGGATTGATGCATTGTATTCTTTATTTTAATCGAATCCTTTCCTATTATTGTCACTAATTATTCAGATGTTTCTTCTGATGAGTGGTTTATGAAATAATAACTTTTTTTAATAATTGATTTCAATAGTTAAAAGAAATGTGCATTTTTTTCTTCATACTTGTGGCATTCCTGCAAGTTTATATATTTTTATAGTGAGTAACTTACAATTGTAAAATTAAAGTAAAGAATAAGGTACATAAGAAGATAAATGAATAAAGAAAATAACAGTTGGTTGAGAAAAAAAAAGTAAAGTAAAAAAGTAAAAGTAGACTAGTATGATGCACATATATACACACTTAATGTAAATAGACAGGACTATCCCATATATACATACCTAAATAAATCTAAATATACATCTGCACACTGCATCTTAAAAACCCCCAGAAATTTCAGGGTTATACACCATAATATTATTTAATTGTGATTCTCATATCAAATCCATTTATTCCATTACTTCAAATACTGTTTTCCTTGATTTCAGAATCTATAGATTATTCTATCTATTTCAAAGATATTACTTACTTCTGACTGTACTTTTTTGAAAAAAAGAAGAAATAACTTTTGAGGATGAAAACTACATTTACATGATAGTGATGTCTCAAAAAGGTCATGATGGTATTAGATATTTCAATGGGTTTGATGGGATTTTATGGCATCTGAACAACAAAAACCTTCCGAAATATTTAAAATAAAATCATGCTCCTCACAGATCAGTTTTTTCCCCCTGTTACAGTAAAGAGCCAACATGCAGTCAGACAATCTGTTCCCCAGGAGCCTGCTAACACCTTCTATCACACACCATCAGCAGGATGTTTATTTTCCAACACCCTGCTGCTGATTGTGCTGCGGTGATTTAATGAGCAGAGAGAAATTGACTTTGCAGGGCTTGATGCTTCACCCCAGTGAGGTTAGCTCCATGGAGTACACATTATTGGTGGGGGAGCAGGCGTTTGCTGTTCACCGGGCTTTCTGATGCACGGACCAAAATGGTTACCTGGTGGGTCAGCTGCAGCAAGTCTCCTCAAGATGTCTGATTGCAGCAATCTCCTGTGTGTGCTGGTAATCACACATCAAACTGTGTACCCGCGCCAATTTGTATATGACTGAGTGCACAGCGGGGCATATAGGACAGCACCTGAGAGAACTCAAAGATTTATTTTATCAAATTTGAGCTTAAACCGACAACCTCTTCCTGAGATTATTCATGTGATACTTCTGAAACACAGTTGAGACGGTAAGTGAATATGAGCCTTGATTTAAGGACAGGGCAGCACCTGTAACAGTAAAGCCACTTTTGTAGAATTTGAAAATCTTCTTGGGGAAAAAAAGACATTATTCTAGACCACAACCTAGAAAACTTTGAGATGAAAGTGACAGTTATGCCGACATCCGTGGAACTTCACCAATGCTGCATTATGTCGTTATCACAATGGGCATATTGAGCTATTTTGCTAAAAGTTATGCTTTATATTTTTTTATGCCGAAGTACCCAGTGAGAACCCACGCTGACACGGGGAGAACATGCAAACTCCACACAGAAGAGCCACAGGCCGGAGTCGAACTGCTGTGAGGCAGAGTGCTAACCACTATATCACCCTGGAGCCCCTTTATTCGTCATAAAAGGTGAAAATATTATGCCAAAACCTGGTACTGCTGTCTGTATCACACAAGACTCCAACCTCTGTCGCCCAGGTGTTAGTCCTGTATTTCACCCACTGATCCATCTCGATTTCTATAAATCACCTGACTTTTTTGGCATTAAGCCCTGAAGGCAATCGACCTATCACCAAGGTCACAGTCTGCCCACTGTTTGCTGGGAAAGCACATAGACAAACCCTTACCCCCCTCCATGGATCCACTTGGTAGATAAATTGGCTAAAAACAACAAATAGACTGCACCACTCATCCAAAGGATATTTACATTTTTCTACAAAATGTATCAAATCAGAATTAGCATCACCATCTTAGAGTCGTAGGGTCACTCTTTTAAACACCTTTTTGTTTAAACACCTTTTTGTTTATCGCTGTATAATAGAACTACTTAGTTAAGTTTCGAAAAAAGATCATGTTTTGGGTTGAAATAACGACTCCCACACGTGACTCAGTGTCTTACATGACTTAGAACTGGGCACAGTACAGAGTTTAACTTAACTTGAGTTAATCTACAGAACTAGAAATAACAACACTAACTTTTAGTTTCACAGGGGACACGAAAAAACAGTCTACTGGATGACGTTCCTGGGTTTGTTTGATCCATGCATCCACCTCGACCTCTTCGCTTTGTGGACTTTGTCGCTCTTTATACTCGATTGTCTCACTTCCTCCTTTGCTCCCGTCATAATTACTGTGGCTACTAGAGGTCGCTGCTTCTCACAACAGACATCAATATGTGGAGTAATACTACTGTGGTGTCAGAATCATTGGAAAACTGTTTACCCAACCTCAAGTTGGAGGTCTGTGTTTCTGGGTTGACGGACGAAAGCAAATGTTGGGTTAATGGCAGCAAACTTTTTAATAATACATATCAATTCTTTGCACACAAGTCATTTGTAATAGGTGTTAGGTTAGAACCGTTAGTTGCTGTCCACATAGAGTGACCTAGACAAGTTATTTATTAGCATTTACCCTGCTGACATAGAGTAATGCAGCTTTTCCATGGCTTTAGGGAATTATTTGTTGTTTAAACGCTCCAAGCAATAAAACACAATGTATCTTCATTGTCACGTCGATGCTGTTGTAACATTTCGACTTAAGGCTCATGAACACCAATGTTGGAAGAATGACTTCCTAACTCAGAAAAACTTTTCAAGGACTACATGAATACAGCATAATACTGCATACTGCACCTCCTAGCTCACAATGACCTGGGTTATATACGAATAATAGTTCATAACTTTGCAGTTTAAGTATGAACAGTGAATGAGAACGGCCTTGTGTCTTTCATAAGATCTGAAAGATAAGTGTTTACTCTGCAAACTCCACAGCCTCCACATCCTCATTGTTATTATTTGAATCACTGAACAAATATGAAATGTGGCTTCTGATACAGGTCTGACATCATCTGGCTGAGTAGCAGTCCTTGTGATGAGTAGACTGATATTCATGTGTATAATCATTGGAGTGGCCCTTTAAAATGTCTAAACATTAGCAGAGCCATGTGCTCTACGAGTGCTTTCGAGTATTGCTTATATTCAGAAAAAAATCATTTTCTATGGATTTTGCAAAACTTAAAGGTCCCCTATTGTGAAAAATGTGTTTTTTCTCTTCTTTTTCTTCTTTTTTATACATATGTTTTTTAGTCATCCTTCAGCCAATCAGACCTGTGCATGTGGAAAGCTGAAGCCCCTGCATTGTTTTTTTACCCCTCCTTTTTGGTCTTCTGGCCCTCCTATGGGCAGTTTCAATCTGCCACTCGTTGGTGCGTAGATAAA
Organism: Centropristis striata; assembly: GCF_030273125.1. Lineage (NCBI taxonomy): Eukaryota > Metazoa > Chordata > Actinopteri > Perciformes > Serranidae > Centropristis > Centropristis striata. The sequence continues at coordinate 11,272,679 of NC_081539.1, forward strand.
TGGTAAATGGTAAATGGACCTGCACTTATATAGCGCTTTTCTAGTCGCTTTGCGACCACTCAAAGCGCTTTACACTACAGACTGCGCTCATTCACCCTTTCACACACACATTCATACTGGTGGCAGAGGGTACCCTAAACGGTGCCACCTGCCACCATTGGGAATTCATTCACACACCGATGAACTAAAATGCAACTTTACTAACCCTTGATTTGCTCACACACTGATTTACACATCATATACTCTAAATTAGCTGTTCACACACGGCCAAAAGGCTTGAGTTTTATGACCCTTTGTGTGATGAGCTTCAACCCCCCCCCCCCCCCCCCCCCACACACACACACACACACACACACCTTTCCTGTCTTTTGTAAGCTGACTCTTTGTAGAACTCTACATTTTATAGATGTGTGCTTTTATTTGCTTTACTTGTTTATTTTGAATAAATACCGTTTTGATTACAAATGCTGTCTATATTAATATAACAATAATAATTATCTTCTGTGACAGGAATTCACAATTCCTTCAACCATTACTACATATTAATAAGGTGATTTGTGATTTTGTTTTGTTTTTTAATTTGTCTTCCAAATTAACAGTTTAGTAACTTTATGAGACTGATTTAGGTGAATTGGCTATATGTTTCGTTGTTTTACAGAATGGTGCCCCCAACGAACTGTGACTTAGAGCAAATCGAGTCATATAATTTATTATAATTAATTATTTATGATAATTATTAATAATTCTGATAGCCATCTAACCACACTTTTGAACCGTGAGATCTACACAAGTGTCACTCAGGTTAATCCTTACATATTTCATATCCTTATGGGAGGGATAGCATTTATGATAACGCCCTTTTTTTTTTTTTTTTACATATTTGACGCCCTGTGCAAGGTCATCATTTATTCATAAAAGAGGCATCCTTAATTCCCAACAGAGCCATACCCACTAGATGTGACCAAGCAACAGTAAAAGTGCCATTGGTAAGTTTGTATTTTGCTGCAAATCATAGAAGCATTGATGCAGGGACCATGTTTGCTTAATAAATATTTGTTAATTATGGCATAACATAGACCGTCAGTTATATGTAGATGCTACATAAATGCATACATGTTTCAGTAGCAGGCTGATTACTGCCCTATTCTTCACACTCTCAGCCATGTATCCAGTGTAGGCCACAGATCAATAAGTATTGATAAATCAGCCTTATTCACTGCCCTCAGCTTACAGCACCATATCTTATGATTCAGCAGATCATTTCTACACAGTGGCCCGTGTGTGTGCGGATTTGTTGCTGCAATATCTAAAGCCATGTGAGCCCATAATTAACATTTCCACTGGGATGTTTAGTGACCATCTAATAGAGACAAAGTGAATCCGAAACCAGCTCTACAAGTCCTGCGAGAACCATCATTTCAACTTCATTAGAATGCTTTCACCTTAAATTAAAAAGGGAGAAAAGGTTTATTTTGCCGACAGGAATTATAAGCAGCCTCTAATGTGGGTTCTGAGTTATTCAAATGCAACCAGACAATTTTGCGAGATGAAATAATATTTTCAGAGTCACACGGGGATTTGGGCCTTGAGCAAAACTTTGCTTTCATCACACCACTCTATTCATTAATGCAGTTTTGAACATGCTACCTTTCAACATCCCTCTGTTTAACACAAGGACACTTCGGTTTCAAGGTTGCATCTTATTTTATTGAGAAGGCTTGGGAATCACTTTTTGCATATGGCGTGTTATACTCCTTTTAGCCCTTGTTACTCAAAGGGAGGTCACTGTTTTGCATGAATGGAAGTTTTCTTTTAAAAGTTCGATGCGTCGGCGACAGAGGTAGAAGCCGACATTTGACATCGACTAATCAAATGTTAGCTTACGGCAAAAGAAAACAACAAAAGAAGTAATATATCTAATAAATTATTGAAATTTGACATTTAAAATTGAAATGAAAATAGCTTGTATGTATGTAGGAGGAAGTGTAAAGAGGCAATCTATTTGTTTGGACTTCACAAAACTTTTTAATTAAGCCTGAATCACTATAAAGGCGAACATCTTCAATCTCATACTCCTTCATCTTCTGCCTAATACACACAAGTATCCTTTCATAAATAAGCCTAGGCGTGGGTCATTAATAACAGGAGAAAGTCATTACATCTCTTCCGCATGCTGAATAATTGAGCTGCTGGTTGTGCGCTCACTGTAAATATGCTCATAAGCTCAGTTTTGGCTTGCAGTGCGTGGACCGAGGACACATCGGCCTAATCAGAGCTCCGGCTCCTCCCGCTGCTGCAGAGCGACGGCACAACCTTCATCACTGTTTTGGCTCGGGCGCATCACAACCTGAACAAACACACTTAATTGGATTAGCCTGCTGGATGCTGTGTTCTTCCAGTGTCCTCGCAGAGACAGCAGTCGCACACCTCTGATCTCCGAAGAGGCAGACGCGGCCTGTTAACAAGGCCGAACAAATCAGCTACAAGAACGGGCAACCTTTGCCATTTTCCACAGCCACGTCTGGAAGTTGACAAACCTTTTCATTTTTTAAATGTGAGGTTCTTCAAGGTCATGTTAGTGTTTAAGATGAAAAGCCTTTGAGGAGGTCTAATTGTCATTCATAGGAGAAAACGCTGTGTGGACAAAAGGCCTAGCTCCTTCATTTTTTCCTTTTTAAAATCACCTCAACCCCTGAAGGTTGCTGCAGAGCGAGCTGTTTAATGTACTTTTGGTGTTTGTTAATATGACTTCAATGTATCAGATCAATCGGTTGTATGGCTGTGCATCGATATGACACGAGTAAAAGATGCTGCATTCACTCACTCATTGAATTCATGCCTCTGGAAAGAGAGTGCAGCTTTTAAACCTTTCTTAGATTAAAAAAAATGTATTACAGCTAGCTGAAGGTCTCAGCTATCTGTGGCATGGACTTTATAAAAGAAGCGGATATAGCCAACGAGATATCACCCATTGGTTCCTACCATTTTAAAGCCCCAAGTTTGGCATTTTGGATGTAAATGTTATGACTGCGATCATTTTTGCAGACTGCTCTGCGTGTGCCCTGTGTCTTTGTTTTCTCACTTTCATATGCAAATAGAGGTGTGCCATAGCCGCTGGAGGATTGGTGGAAAGGTTCCACACCTTGGCCCGAGATTGTCTATAGCCGGGAAACCACCTTGTATAAAAAGAGCCAAGATGGCGGCGGTCGGGGGCAGCAGGCATTTCCTCATCCTTGACTGTTATCTTTCTTCCAATTCAATCCATCACTGAAGGTTGAGATTTAGATATAGTTTCTTTTGAGTAGTAAGGGTGAACTTCCAGGTGTTTTTTCCTTGTTTTCTCCTGTTTTATTAGGTTGTTTAGGTTGTTATTTTGGCCATAGTCCACCCTGAAGCCTAACAATATATATGTGTTCATCAGTTTATTTCTGTAAATACATATTTTGCCTTCCATTCAAATAAATCTTTGTTTGTGGCTACTTTGGATATGGGGAAGATGGGATCTCTTATGTTCTGTCCTGGGCACCCCTAGGCTGGAGCATAACAGTCACCCCATCTTGGTTTTTTCGAGCCAGAAGTGGCCATTGTTGGACTTGAAAGTTGTCAGCTAACGCTAGCACTGGTGAGCTAGGAGAGCAAGGTACAATCATAATTCAATATTAACAACCAACTCTTAAAGCCGGCTTCATATTTTACAAGATGATAAAAAAATGGGTGCTTATCTATCTGGCCATGCACCTCGTTTTGGTTTTATTGGCCCAGGTTAGGTGTCTGCTGCCTACTGCAATGCAATAAAATGTGAATTAAAAATGTCTAAATGACATTTAAAGAACTCAAGAGCAACATCACTTCACAGAAACAATGTCCTTGTCATCTTGATAGATCTACAGGTTGAGACTTCTTTTACAAGAAACACATCATCTGTCATTTGTTGCACTTGTAGGTCGAGGTAGAAAAGGCAGAAGTGACATTGTTTATGGCCGATCACACTAGAAAGTGGCACAGCAAAATTTAGCCACACATTTTAAATATCTCGGTGCATGGTGACATTGTGATTTAGCTTGTACTAAACCAGACTTTAGGAAACTTTAAATTTCAATTCCTCTACATCTCAGAGATAAATATTGTACTTTTGTTTTACAGCTAAAGTTACTTTACATTACTCGTTTTCATCCCAAGCATTCAATCATATGAAATGTGTAATACATGGTTTTCAGTGAAGGATGAAGAGTCCCTTTGCTCTGTGAAAATTCTCCAATATTTTAAGATAAAAAAGGATTTCAAAAACCCTTTTGGATCAGGTGGAAAATGTATCGTCACAAAGCTGAAACCAGGGCTGCTTTTCTGAGCTAAGTTGACTTTTTGTCAAACTAACTACAAACACACTTGGGATCATCTAATGCAGTCAGTTACACAAGCTATTGGCTGCTGGTGTGACAATACCTTAACAATGTACAACTCTTATCATATATCATCATATCATTGTTGTCTGTAACCAACCAGAAAGTGCTAAAGACTGCAGTTCCTCAAATGGCCACTTGAGACTGGCTCCAAAATTGAGTCACCCCATAGACACCCATGTTAAAATTCCCAAATTTACAGCAGGAATAAACATGTTTACAGCTCAGTACAAAAAACTGGGTCTCTACAGCTAGCCCTAACCCCAAATGACAACTATAATAATTCAGCACCAAATGTGTGCAACAAATGGTATCAACCCAAAACAATTTATGGGGCATAGTTGAACATGGAAATGGACTTCAGATAGCAACATATTAATGTTCTGAACCCTTATACACCTTAATAGGTTTAATGAATTAAGTCGTGTTTTTAGATATTTTTGAGCAGATCAACAGCAGCAGCCCGTCAGCTTAGCGAGCCGGCCGTATACACGTGAGATCACGCGATAATCCTGAACGTATGCGAGACCGCGAGATTCCGCGATAAACTGTGTGTGTATAAGGAAACAACAACAACAGACAGCTTACTTTGCTTCTCCAACCGTCTGAGACCCTTTGATTGATTGCCGGCTGACCTGCTGCCCCCGGGCATGACATAATGTTGATGTGAAGTAGTTTTAGACTGCATGAACTGCGTATTGTGTTTTATTTTGAAAGGGGGCAGAAGTGTTTTACGTTGATTCTGAGTCGGACTTCCTGTCTGGTGCGATCTGCTCTATTGAGATTAACGCGATTAGGCAGCGTCTCGCGGAGAAATAGAAGTCCTACCTAATGCTCGCGTAGAGACGCTGATGTGACGCTGCTGTAACGTTACGCAGCGCGCCCAGTGGAAATGCTCTCATTGATTAGAGTGTTACCTATTTGCAATGTCGTACACAACGCTGACGTGACGCTGCAGTAACGCGCCCGGTGGAAATCAGGCTTTAGGCAGCACCAAGGTGGCGATGACTGAAGCCACCACATTAGGTGCATTTCCACTATAGTCGAATACACGGAATGAGGCGGGTCTCCCTCGCTGAAACGCATCTAATTTGAATGTGAGCCATACTAGCGGCTGTTTGACCGGCCATTTTTTGGCTCCGTCAAAGAGCAGGGCCATTTTCTCCCCTGACAAAAGCCTGGTTGCTGATTGGATAGAACGCTAAGCAGGATGTGACGTAGGACTCGATGCCACAACACACGCGCCATTTTCTAAGCTGGCGAAGTAGCGAGTAGTCATCTCGTCCATCATCATTGCCACCATGTGCATGAACACAGCAACAAGAATCACAGCCAGCTCTGCTCCTACCATCTCGGCGTCTCCTTCGTTATTGTTTACGTTTGGCACGTTTCCCATGTTAAAGCCGTCGCATATATGACATCACGGTAGAAACTGTCACTAAGAGATTACGATGATCAAAAACCATACGTCACCTCCGGAGTCTCGTAAATCTCTCTGGGACCTTTTTTTGTAATGGAGACACACCGAGTAAGTGGACATTTGAGAGGGCGTGGCCTGAAACTTCCACAGCGGCCACTTTTTACCCTAATGGAAACGCACCTATTGAGTTTCAGAATGGCTCTTTACAGGAGTCTATGGGTGACGTGACGACTACAATACTATGTCCATGTTTTATATGTCTGCAAACCATTCCGCTTTTTATGGTGCACTTTATGCTCCAAAGAACCAGGGTTGAATAAAAAAGGATGCTACAACACAGTTTATTAGCCATAGCCTCATCGGTTTAAGACTCTCCAGCTCTAAAGACGGCTCGCAAATATCTTAGGATAGAGGTCTAGTCAGCATAACATGTGACTTTAAATTGTAAGTTTAACAAAGTTTTAGTTAGTTAAAGGTGATCAGGCGATAACCACACAGAAGAATGATTGTACACTGACAATCTAGTTGGTGATTTAGGTATGAAGATCTAGTGTCACATTTCTTTGATAAAAAGCAATTGGGAAATATTTTCTGTTGCATTTTCTACATTTAATTTGTCAATGTCGTGAGCACGGAAAATACCGACAGACACTTCAGAGACATCTTTTAAAACCTGGACCAATTAAAGCAGAACCATCGACGTGTCTGGATACCACTAAAGGTAGGTGAGAAAATCTGTTTTCTCTAATTTGGGTGAGCCGACAGCAAAGAAAAAAGGGTGCAGAAAAGATGCAGACAGCATGTGACAATGGTCCCAGGCTAGATTCAAACCGCACACATCACACGTAGCATTGTACAGTTATACAGCCCTATCCAGCTGAGACACACACACACACACAAAGATATTCTTTCAGCAATCATTAAAGAGTATGTATCTTTCCTCGGGCTGTACTTTGCTCACTTTTTCTCTGTTATACATCAAATCCATGCTCTCCTCTTTATGTTAACGTGTTTACTGCTTTATTTTCTCGTCTGAAGTTGTAGGTTCAAGCAAAAACAAATTGTCAGGAGGGATAACTTAGTGGAAAGGAAAGAATGAGGGCACTGTTTATACTTATTTCCTGTCAAAACTGTTCAGGGAGTCACTGTAAACTTTATTTGGCACTGACAAGCATGATTATGGGTGCTTGTATGTGAATATTAGCATGAACAACAATAGTCAACAGCAGTGTAGGAAGGAGTGAGTGAGCGGAGGGAGCATACATGTTGAAATAACGCCTTTGTTGTTGGGCTGCTCTTAACAAGCCCAATTACTCAACTGGAAACAGTGTAGTGATTAGAGTGTCAGGCTTTTTTCTCTCTGAATATTTCAAATAACAATCCACCCACTGCAGTGAGTCCACGTGTGATTGTATCATCAGTGTTTAACTTGCCTTTTGCCTGGCAAAGTTAATTAAACTGTCATTGTTTTAGAAAGGTAATCTTGATGCAATCTCCATCCTACAGAACATTTTTTAAAGACTTTAATGTTAAAGCAAAAACTTTGATGGCAGAATTCATAAAAGTGAGTTTCATTCTTATGCAAATGATGGAGGGAAAATAGTGAAGGACGCAGTGAGAATGACGCCTAAAGGTAAAAGTTTTCAAGCTGTGATACCTGAAAAGTCTTTTGATTTTTTTTTGCCGCTTTCTGAATGATGTCTTGTGAATATTTAAGTTTAAAATAGCAACCTGTTCTCTGCAGAGTGCAATATTTTCATCAGTCATTGCAGTGCTGGGGAGTATTTGTTAATATTGCATCATTCCAGTTTATTATGAAAGTTTGAAATACATGGCTGTCATTGAATATTGTTATAATTACTGAATATGAAGAGGGGGAATGAGGAAAAATATAATTGTGTGATGGAGGTTAAGACTCTTTATGTCTGTCAGTCCTGCAAGAAGAAACCTTCATCTTAAAGGGATAGTTCAGATTTTTTAAAGTGAGTATGTATGAGGTATTTACCCACAGTGGATGTATTCCCTGTTTAGATAATGTTCTGCACATTCCCAGTTTGGAGAACCAGACGCGCTCCAGTCAATAAAACTTATTTTTACCACCTAAACAAAGGCCCACCCTAAAAATGTTACATGTAAATTATGTGTATGCTATATTGACAATATGTCCACCAATTTTTTTTTGCTATCCACAGCCGTTTCATTTGGCACTACTTCTTCTCAACCGTAGAACTTCCATGTTCCTATACGCATAAGTGCACTAATATGCTTTGCACACTGTTGCAGATCAGCTGTTTTGGTCGGAATTCAGTTGCCAAGTTTTGTAAGAGACGACAAATACAAAATGAAAACAAGTGATTATGACAGCGACAATGAAATGCCGTTCAATATGGAGACAAAAGGATCTCGGAATATGAAGAAGAACTTTTGCCACAGAGGTCTCCCCTCCCAAACAAACAAAGAAAATTACTTTTTGTGAAACTTACATTTTTTACGTAACGTCAGTTGCTTGTAACTACTTCACTTCCAGCATTTATGTACATTTACTGTTTAAACTGTCTTTTATTACACTTAGAAGGATGTTGTTTGCCCTAAACCTAGGTCAGTGGTTTTGTAGCACAAATTCTCCAAAACTGGAGCCTTTTTTAAAACCGTACATGTATGTATAAGATAAGATGAGATATGACTTTATTTATCCCGCAGTAGGGAAATTTAGTTGTCAAAGCAGCTCAAGCTCAAGACGTTCACAAACATTCTATACACATTATATACATGCATTCGGCAATTTGGCATTTATTATTAATATATTATTTGTTGTGTTTGTTTGTTTGTTTTCCTGAAAGTACTTTGCATTTTACAGGTATTGCACATTGGAGAAAAATATATTTCAGCATGGTAAATAGGTTAAATAAGTTGTTGCTTGTAGTAGTATGAACATCAATGAATGGATATAGTAAAATATATGTGGAGATATACACAGTATAATATAAGTGATATAGGACATATATAATAATGTATATATGTATATGTATATATGCTATTTTTAGAACAATCCGCGGTACCAAGAGTCGCAAATCGCTATGACTTGTTATTGGTGGTATTACCAAACGGTCTATTCTGTCGTTTAGGTTGGAGATCTTGTTGCTTTTGCAGATGGAGACTGAACGGGCTGAACGATAGATAGAGGGGAAACTTCTGTGGAAACTAGACCCCAAGATGAAGCAAATAAAGCATAGGTCGGCAATAGGCGGCCCGCGGGCCAGATGTGGCCCGCAAGCATGAAACATCTGGCCCTTGAGGTTGTTTGAACTATATTGAAAAATATATGAAAATATAAATATAAAATCGGACCGACAGTCTCAAAAATGCTCTTTATTTAAAGATTTAATTTTCCAAAACAGAAAAATTTCCTGAGTCTAATAATAATGCTTCATCTGGATACGAGGGTGAATACACACATTAGCGATGTGCAGAGTGAACACTCATGCAAAGACAAATGAAGTCATTGGATAGCGCCTGGTGCTGAAATTAGCTGAAACTAGTCCACAGGTTGTCTTTCAAACAAAGCACATAGCGAAAACACGACTTCTTTCAAACATGCCAGATATCAAACAGACTGTGAAAAGTAAAACACGAGTTTCAAACATAAAGTACTCAAGTTATTTAGGCCTGTCTGTGGTGGCACCAAAAATGTAAACAATAACAATACAATTGCCCGGTCAAATTGGAGCAAATCAGAACAAAAAAGAACGAAGCAAAAATGCTGAATCCACTCGACCATGGGCTGGAGTGCTCGACGCTCCTGAAACGACAGAGCAGATGTGCGTGCTACATTTACTGTATGCTTAATAATATTAGGCCTAGCCTACAACGAGACAGTTCAGATTAGACACAATCCCTTGTTTAGATTACTCACCTAGTGTTAAAAGTGGCATCTCCCGCTTGTCACTATTTTCTGGATATCAGGTGAATTAGACGTCACTTTAATCCTCAGGCAGTTCTCGAGATTTTTGTGAGTCAGTCTATTCCTCTCGTGCGTTTTTATTGCATTCATAGCTGAAAAGGACGACTCACACATGTAGGTGGAGGGGAACATGGTCAGAGTGTAAAGTGCGACTGTCTTGAGGTTGCTGTATTCCTCAGAGCATAGTAGGCCTATCCATCGTTTCTTTTGCGTGGAGAAGTTGTCGGCTGGTTTTACTGCAGGGTCACGTATAAAGTCAATGATCAGCTCCGTCACTTCTCCCGCTGTCCTCTTTAGGGTGCTGAAATGTAGGAGCCTGCCGGTGGGCCGTCATATAATGGCTTGGAAAATATCTGGCCCGCAGCCAAACTTTATTGCCGACCCCTGAAATAAAGTGTGTAAACTGACTTGGTTCAGGTTGATTCAGACCATCTGCAGCACTTATGCGTAGGAACATGGAAGTGCTACGGTTGACAAAAAGTAGTGCCAAATGAAACAGCTGTGGATAGCAACAAAAATCTGTGGATATATCGTAAAAATACACAAACAGGTAAAACAATTTTTAGGGTGGGCCTTTGTTGAGGTGGTTAAACACGGACCATCATCTACTGCAGTAACACATTGACTGTGGGTAAGTAGTTCACACAACCTCACTTCAAAAAATCTGAACTATCCTTTTAAGAAACAATGTAGATTTTACGATTGTATTTTCTTTCCTTAAACCTGTGAATTAAGATATTGTTTTTCTTTTTTTTCCCCTTTCTCTTTCAAAGGATAAAATTCTCGACTATGGGTTTAGACATTTTGCCATTCCTGGATGTTATGAAATCCCCTCAAATCCCATTGGATAAACCCAAACATGCAATTTGGTCGACAAGAAAATAAACAGGTTGCTTTTGAATAGAAGGTGCAACATGTAAAGATTGTAAAACATGACACTGAAGACACAAAAAGGCTAATGTGTTCCTACAAATTACAAGCTCAGATTGTAGTCTCGTATGTAATCTTTTATTTTTCGGACAAAAACAGAAACATTTCAAAAGCCACGTCTGCTCAGGGAATAGACAATTTCATAAGACGACAGCAAAGCTCGGATGCAGCGGTAACATCTATTTCCGAGCGTTATCGCTTTGCCTCTGATTCACCTCTTCTATACCTTCCTGTCACCATGGCAGCAGCAATAAGAAGCAGTTTGATAACTCTGTTTCTTTATCAGGAGAGAAAAAAAGCCTGGCTGACATTTGGACTAAGATGGCTGATATAACATTGCGGCCGACGTTCATTCCACCTCTTTCAACCCACATCTTCATCTCCTTCATGCATGTATTTTCATAGACGAATAATCAGAGTGAGGACAGATGTTGTGATAAAGCTTTGGAATAAATTGTTGTAAGCAGCACTTTAATGTGAAAATGCAAGAATCTGACACCTTATCCTACATCTAGACCCCATCTCTGCTAAACCACATTAAAGACACCTGAAAAGGGTGACAGTGACACTTTTAATACTGTCATAAATATGTCGTTTTTTTTCCTTAAATTTAGGTAGGAGATTGTTTTAAATCCCTTGGTTTCTTCATCCTGTGAGGCTCCACAAATAGACCTTTTCACAGCAGAGATTTTGACAGCAGGAAGAAGAGCACAGGTGTAACTAATCACCTTAACAATGGCTCACCTGTTTCAACATGTCAAATATATGCCAGTGAAAATCACTCCCTTCCACCTGAATGCAGTTGCCAATTTTGATGTCATTATATTCTTTTAAATGGTTGAGAAATGGACATGGACATGTGGATAAATGCTTGAAATGGTGAGCTAATAAACTGATGTTTTTTTCTTTCTTTTTTTGCAAGAACAAAGACGCAGGACTTATATATAAATAGGAAGGTAGGGGTGAAAAAACAGTCATTGAAGTAGATTAACTGGTTGCACATGGAGAGGAAGACGCTTGGTGAATAATTGTGGCAGGGAAGCAGCTGTGCGGAGTCAATTTGGGCAAAGAAATATGTATTTGAGTCAATAATGATATTTGTGGCAGCAGTAGAAAAACAGTCTGTAGGAAAAACACAAGTCAATTAATAAAGAAAATAAAAAAGAGAAGATTGAGTAAATTAATAAATAAAAATGAATAAGGGCAGAAGGACATTTCAGTTAATCATTATGCTACAATAACAATATTCTTTTTAAGATTTTCTTGGCAGGTCCAATAGTGTTTGTGTCTTTTTTTAAGTTAGTTTTCTGTTGTATGCCTGCTTCTAAAGAGTGTAAGTGTGTTTGCAATAGTGTGTGCATGAAAAGAGAGATTTAAGAAGTTTTTCCTTCAATTGTTAAAATTGTCGTTGTTGTTGTTTTAAATACAGTTGAATATAATGGATGAACAGTTAAAATAGCTAAAAGAAATCAATAAACAGTGTAAGTAGTTTTTTGAAACCTCTAAAAGTTATGTACAAACGGTCAAAATAGTTAGTTAAAAGTACTGGCAAAATGGTTCTAAAAAATTAGCTAAAAGTGATGCGGAAATAGGTCAAATACTTAGCTAAAATAATGGAGAAATGGTTGCAATAGCTAACTAAAAGTGATGGATAAACGGTCAAAAAAGTAAACTGATAGTAATGGACAAATGGTTGAAATACTTTGCTAAAACAAATGGATAGACCGTATAAGTAATAGATTAACGGTCAAAATAGTTAGCTATAAACGTTAAAAATATTTAGCTAAAAGTGATGGAGAAATGGTTGAAATTGTTAGCTAAAGGTACTGGCAAAATGGTTGACAAGTAAGTGAAAAGTAACGGACAAAAGGGCGAAATGTTTTGCTATCAACATTGAAATACTTAAGGTAATCCATTACTTGGCGCATACAGCTTTAGCCATTAAGTATTAGCATTAATTCAAACGTCCCCAGAACAACCTAAATAATGACGTTATTTGACAACAACAAAAAAGAGATAGAAGATTGGAAACCTCAGCAATATTTAGCTCTATAAAAATTGGGGATTTTACTTCTTGTGCTGCACAAAGTGTATTTTTCCGCTGCTTTGTGGATATATAAAGTACATAAATTGCATACTCTGAATTCAAATGTCAAAATTCATTGTATCAGTGTAAAAGCAGTGCACTGCATGATAAATAGTGAGTGATTTCAAACACCCTTTAGGGTCTATTGTTCTAAAAGGAGACAGCTTTTTTTGACTTTGTGAGTCTCTGAACAAGGTTGTTGCCTCAGTAATATGGCTAAAATCCAAACTGTTTTTGCATTCGAAAAGGCGAGTGTTTCTCAGGTCATCATATCTTAACATTTCTTTTTGTGGAGGAAAACAACTCTAGTTAATTATTGGTTGATTTCAAAACACACAGGCACTCGTAGTAACTTTTATGACTCTATCTATTAAAGAAAGGTCAAAGAGAAGACGGCACCGGCTGCCCAGAACTCAGTTGTATTATCTGATCTTCCTATAAGGTTAATATAAGTGCCATAGTGGATGATAAGGTTGTAATGGGAATTTGAGGGCTGCGCCATCGTTAATGTTATTAGTTCCACCTTTGCTTTTACTGCAATGACAGCTCCAAACGTCTGCTGTGACGGAAATAATGGATTTCAGCACCAGGAAGATTTAAATCAGTCCCCAACCTAAGTTTGAGGAAAAAGATCAATTTATCTATTTCATTTAAGTAAACAAAAAAAATATGAATGTAAGTGAACGTGGAGGGTTTGGTGCCTGAGGAGCCCCCGCGCTAATTTATGTTCAATTAAATTAGTCATGTTGAACGTGATAATAACTCATGTTCAGCGAAATGATCATCCAACACTAGACGCTGATAGAATGTGCCATATCTTTGAGCTTGTGGGCATTTTTATTTTCTTAGTCATCACAGCTGGGGTGGACGAGCTAATTTAAAAGCGTGCAGCCTAAAAATATTCCTGCTAAAAACTGTGTGTGTGGTACAGTGAAATACACCCATGTATTGCTCATCATTTTACACCACAAAATTCACAATTTTTCTGTCTTATTAGTACTAAACCCAACTCACTCATGCTTCAGACGGTCACAGTGAAAAACATAAACTAAATGAAGTAATAAACCTTACCTATGTGTCAACTTTCAAACAACATGATAAAAAAAGAAGGAAACATTGATAAAATGTGGTGGGTTGTGTCAGGAGGCTCTGAGTCCTGCCCTCCTAGCAGGAGTGGTGGTTCTAGTAATTGAGGCTCATTATTGATGATTTGGTGCACCTGCTGTTTGGCCTATTTAAACGTCTCTCTGCTCCTCTGTTTTCTCTCTAGAAGGTGCAACCTCTCTGCAGAGGCCCCCGTCAGATTCAGCATGGTGCTCACATATAGCCCTGAACCTGTGTCCCAATTCCATGTGCCATGCTAAGCTAAAACTAGTTCTGTGCAATAATTTTGTCAAAATGACAAAATTGAGTGTCGTCAAAAGAACCTTTTCACAGCTAAAAATAAAAAAAAAGGAATACATATAACACAATATTTTCCCCCTTTTATACTTGCCTAAACTTTGCCATGATTAAAATGTTACAATAAAAATGCATTTAAAATATGGTAAAGTAAATGAATGGCCCACCTTCAGACTTGTTTTAACTTCACCTATTAACCCATTTAAGCCGGGAAAGCATTATCGCATTTGTACCATTAAAACCGGGGGCGCTGTTGGGTTATTCTACCATTAAAGCCGGGAAAGCAGATGCGTCGTTTTGTAGTTTTTTTCACCTATTTTCGGTCTCTTTGCCAATGAAGTGCATCAGAACACATGTGTCGCAATGCAACATGGGACTTTTCCAGAACTAAAATCACGGCGGAAGACGACTATAGCGGAGGGAGCTCAGATATAACAGGTATAAGCTCTCAAATACTTTTTTTGAATTTCATTTCTATCTGATACAGAGGCTGAAAAATCAATTATTTAGTCGGCGTTGACACTTGACCACTCACCCAGAGGTTTTACAGGCATTTTTTACAGGCGTTTTAGGCCTAAATGGGTTAAAATGTTTTGGTTTTTTTTAAATGTAAAAGCACTTTACTCTTTCTGGATTCTGGATCTTGCAATCCCATCTCACTGCTACTGGTGCTAGGTTGACCAGTGAAAGAGTAGTGCAAATCAATGGGAAGCACGAGGCTTTGCAGCCAGTTTTACACAGTGGCTAATGACATAAGTTAAATTTAACTTTATTTCCTGTTAATACAAATCTTTAAAGTACATTTATTTCTTGAATACTGACTCCAAGAACACCACTATGAAGATCAGGGTATATACTTAATAGAGCACTATCGGGGTCTAGAAAGTAGCACAATTTTCTCAACCAAAAAAAGTGATTATGTAGAAGAGATTGTTACTTCTCTTAGTGAGCCATTGCAGCATTTATCATTCACAATACTTCCTGTCTTTCATTGGGCTGGGATTTGGTTGTCAGGACTGTGCATGATTTCATGTAATAAAGAGTCACAGAAGAAGGTTAAAGTGGTTAAAGAAGGTTATTCGTTGGCTTAGCTTGGTTGATAATAGGACAATAAGTTCACAGCTTATTCAAAAGCTGTTTTTGAACTATCGACTCTTGACTCATTTGTATAAATCCTCACTCTTTAGAGAGACAAAGAGAGAGGAGGTTGAATAGAAGTTGATAGTACAATACAGCTAAAAACTGTGCGTCCTCTTCTTTTGACTCTCTGTTTCAGCGTGATACAGCCTTGACTTCTGAACAGACTTGCTATTGGTCTATGGTCAATTGATTTCACTATGAAATGTTGCCAGTTTAAATGTATGGCAGGACCAGGCCTTTAGTATGTCCAATTGAATTACAACTGCAGTTCAAACCCCTCAGTTTTTCTAAGAGTTAAACCCAGGGCCAAGTGGTTTTATGTTACATTCAGTGACTGTTGAGCTTCAGTAAAACATCTTCCTGCTTAACCGTGTGTGTGCATGTGTGTGTAGTTGGATTCAAGCCTTTGTTCATTCTTAAAAAAACAAACCTTTCAGCACAAATGGATTTTGAGAAGTGATTTAAAGCATGATGCAAAAAGCCTGAGCTCCTCAAGCAAAGCATTCAGAACCTATTTCTGAAACAAAAGTCTAGTCATGTTTTTCGTCTCTCACCTGGATATAATTGTAAAACTAAAAAGGTTACTTTTAGAAATAATTGGGTTGAGTTTAGTCTTTATTAGACAGCTGAGAGAGGGGGAGACAGACACTGGCTGAGCTGAACTTATTTGAAGCCACTTAAAAAGCAGACTTTGTGGGTTTTGTCCCATCTCCGAGTGTTTCTATTTATTTTTAAGACCCCCTTAACCCTAACAAAGTAGTTTTCTAGATCAAAATGCTGCCTCACTGCCTCATTTTGTAGCTTACAGATAATGACTATCTTGAAAAAAGTTCCAAGACGTGGCCACTGAAGCCAAGTGTGTCAACCCCCCTAGCCTGCAGTGTTTTGAACCATGCAGACCCCACCAGCTCGGTGATCCCTCTGGCCTCACTGGGGTCCCTGCTGGAGCTCCAACTCTGCCTCTAACTGTTTGTTTTTGCAGCAACTTGGCTTCTGAATCAGCTGCAGCTCGTGCCAGCGCTCCACACAGTCGAACAAGGTCGAACTTTACAGTATCCGCGTGTAGAAGGCCTTCTGCTGCTGCTGTACTTCTTCTTCTTTTTTATCTTTTTGCCATGGCTTATTGCTGTTATACTGCCCAGGAAACAATGAAATCCATAGCAGCCCTTGTCTTACATCTTATAAAAGCTCAGCCAGTCATTATGACTTCCCATTTGTCAGTGTTGCTTTTAATGTAACGAAGCTCAGCTGCTCATTGAGGCAATTAATTTATTTGGAACCATTTTCCTTCTAGTATGCAGAAAACTCATCGGGAACAACTGCCCACAACCTAATTTACTTTCCCAATCACCCAGCCGCTTCTGTGATGGAGTTTAATCAGTGTTATTCTTCAAAGCTTACTACATGTGTGAAAATAACATTTCATTTTTGACTTCATCTTGCTTCATGTACAAAGTCAGAAGAAATTCAAACATCCAGAATAACTGCACACCTTTCATTTTCAGGAGTTTTAAATGAACCCTTGCCAGATATCAGACAGAATTGTCAACTCGTTAGTCTGCTTCCATCTTTCGTCAGACATTGCTCCAACTCTGACTTTTAATTTCCCTAACAAACCACAAGAGACTTGCAACCTGAGAATGCTAACTTCCGAATTTGCGCACTGCTTACTTAAATGGAAATAAATAATTCAATCGCGCAACTCCTCTTGACTTTCCAAATTTTTGGAGGCAAAATGTATCAGTTATCTCAGTTATCTGGCTGCTACGACAGGCCAGGTTTAATCTATAATCTTTTTAAATTTCAAGAGAATGTGATTACTACAACTCACCTAAAATGGTTATTTTCCTCTTGCGGGTGACCATCATGTTTCCTTTGCTACTTTTAATATGGTGTACCTCAAGGCTCAATCCTAGGTCCCACATTATCCCATGCCACTATGCTGTTGGTATATGTAGATCTTACATTATAGAACTACGAAGCTCCATGTAGCACTCTAGCGTCAGTTTTGAACCTGCATGTAAAACCAAGTTAACGCTGGCTTATTTTAATTTAGGCATGTCAGTTATATTACGTAACAAACATTCATTTTATCCCAAACCATAATCATTTCCCAAAACCTGTGGCAAAAAAAAAGTGTATTAAAGTTTATTTTATGTGTTGCAGTCATGCATCAACAACATGTTGAATGGCAATCTATCATTTGATTCGCGCACGCTGCAAAAGTTTTCTGCAGTAAATGTAATCCCGTCATGAGATTACATTAATGTGACAATTTGAGAGTAAGAACGTTAGTGATCTATATTTAATGTGCAAAAAAGATGTTTTTCATCACTTCTTGTTTATTTAGATGAATTCAAAGCAAAAATAAGAACAATATGTTGTTTTCTTTTCTGTGACATTTGGAGACAATATCATCAAAAGCACCAGCTGGAAGAAAAACATTTTAGAAATCTCGTCTGTCGTGGGCTTCGTCTGATGTCGTAAATTTGTACCGTTATAGACTGTATTGTTAGGAAACTTGCTTTTACAAAGGACAAGCATCAGTGAAAATCCCAGAATAATATGCTCTACAAAGCACCAGTGACTGTTTAGAGAGCTCAAGGGATCCATATCCCCCCACTGAGCTGTGCCTCGCTGCATACAAAACCTCATAAACATTTTTAGGCTGTTAGTCCTGTAAGGCTGCTGCGTTGATGATCACAGCTCTGAGTATTTGGCATGTGGTTCTTAAATAAACAGTAATCCTGTTCCATTATGAATAAGGGGGGGTTGGGTTAAAGGCAACGACGAAGACTAAAAAAAGGAATGGTGCAAAAATGACTTTGCATGACAGGGGGGCACTTATTATCCCTGCCAGATTTAGCCATCTGTTAAAATCACTGTCACACTACCATTCAACTCATTCTAAATAATTTAGCGTCTGCTGACGTGGACAGTATACCTTCTGCTGCAAGATTCACACACTGTGAGGCAGCTATCAAATATTGAGAGCCATGTCTTTGTGTATACAGTGTCCTTCATGCTGGTGCAGGATAACTAAGAATATGTTACACATTCTGGATGTTTCTCCTTTGGAAAATATGAAAGAGTGATTGCAGAGCGCAGCTATATCCACAAGGATGCTTATGTGAACCAAATCTGGTAAGATTCTCTTTAATGTCAGGTTCCAACCTGTGATTGCACATTAGCTTGAGAGACTGGTGCTCTCCAGCACTGTAATTATCTACAGTAAGTGTCTTCAGCCAAGAGAATGGCAGCTCGCGCAGGCAGGGGGTGGACTTAGTCTCAATTAGTCTTCTCCGTTTCATCCCCTCTCCCTCCAGAGACATCAGCAACATGGAGACGGGCGTTTGTCCTGCCTGCAGCTGGTGGAACCATCCTCTCCTTGACACAACAGAGAAATGTCACAGAATGAAACGGGAAGCATTCAAACATTTTTCTTTGAAGCAAAAGCATTCGTTTTGAAGTCTGGTATTGCACTACAGATGAATTTGTGATCTGCAAACAAATTGCATCCTTTTGTGATGAAGGGACTCAGGAGTAACATCTGCTGCCGTGTGTGAAAGCAGCGTCTGATTGAGGTTTGACAGCTGACAGCTTTTGATAAGTCACTTATGACAATTTGTCTTTTTGTCTGCAGCGTTTATTTCTGCTGTTCCCATTAATGTTCAGTCTGGGGAAGGCCACAAACTAACACCTCGCTTTGTTGTTGTACACTATCAAACAGGTGTTTTGTTTCAGACTACTTTTGAATGTCCTTTCTACCTCTCATAATTAAAGAATAACCAAATATCTAGTGTCGTGGCAATTTTAACAACTGCACTAAGTTAATGGGTGAGCTGGCCAAACACAAAGCACTCAATACTCTGTTCAGCAAGTTTTATTAGCACATTCGTACTCCATACACCGCACAATTCCGCAGCATTGGCTTTTCAGCAAGACTCAATGCGGCCCTATCTTCATCACCCTATACAACACATCAGGACAGAGCCCCCTGATCTACATGTTCCCCTCAGTCATGGTGTGATCAGAGTTAAGGCCCTAGTGAGTTCCCACAAGGCCTTGTGTCTTGAATATCAAGTAGGTTGCCGCCTACTTCTTGTACCACCATGACAGGAAGTACCAAATTTCCTTCACACTAGTAAATTGAAGATAAACTTTCACAATATATAAGATCTCCACCCTGGTGGCTGAGCTGAACCCTGTACTATGAATGGATGTCTTTTCATTATCTGGCTTCACTCAACCTAACAACTGCAATCATATTAAGTGGTCACACAACAGTGGTAATCAGCTAACATTAAAGCAACAAGATCTCCAACCTTAACGACAGAATAGACTTTGTAAATTTTTGTCAATACCACCCATGGTGACACATTAGAGTGTTTCTCAAAAGCGGCTTGACACACATGTCATTATGCATACATGTGCAGTTTCTGTGATACAAAACAACTGAGCTAGGATTAGGGCAACAAAACTAACTGGTAAGGCGTGATAAAAGACAATTTAAACAGTAAATAGTTGTACGTAAATGCTGGAGGTGAAGTAGTAACAAGGGTGATGTGAGCTACCGTTAGTTACGTAAAAAATTTAAGTTACGTTAAAAAAAGTGATTCATAAAACACGAGCCACAGAAGTTACATAAATAACATAAGAATTATTTTGTTTTTGCCCCTTGTTTGTACAATCAGAAACATGGCTATTGCTGATTAATCTTATTCATGTTTTAATCAAGAAATTTCTCTGCGCATTTTGAAGATTCACATGAGAAAAGAAAAAAAAAATTGATGGAAACACCAAAATTCAATAAAACTTTCAAAAATGCGCATAAAGATTTTTACGCTCGCTTGAGGGTTTTTTTGCGTCTTTTGGAAAATAGTTAATGCAGGAGATGGGGAAGTGCTTTTCTGAATAAATTTTGACGTATTGAACATTTAACTCACACGACTGATCTTTAAAAATCGTTTACTTTTGTTTTCACACGTTCTCCTGGCTGAAAGTCTGTCGTACCTTCAGCAATATGGCAGCAGAGGAAAGTCTAAATAAGAGTTGCCTGTCTGTACAAACGCCCCATATATTGATGTTACTGAGGGGAAACTAGTCTGCAATATAGGGTAGGGTTTATAGATTATAAAAACAAGATAATTGGGATAAAACTATTATTGTGGCACATTCCTTTTCATAATAATGCTCTTGTTTTTTGTTTTCTTCTCAATCAAGCGCACCACCTTATTTGCCCAATTATAAGCGCATTATGAACCCAATTTATCAGATAAAGACAATTTGGAATCCCTTTGCTTCGGTTTTTAGACATTTCAGTAATAGGGTGTCAATTTTATGCATCGTGGCTTTTCAAAATAAGCATCAGTGTTTACAGGAAATGGTAAACTTTTGTCAATAAAAGTCCTTGAATAAGGTTAGGGTAAAAGAACAGAGTTGGGTTTAAAACAACTACATCCACAGCCAATTACAGGTTGACTCTAAATTCTATAACACAGGACACAAGCACCAATCCATGGGTCAAAAAATATACTGTACTGTAGTTAGCATAAATGTTAAATATGTGTTTATATGTTTTCATTAGGTTGTGGCAGTTCACTACATATTTTGACAAATATATTTTGATCTGATTTATTTTTTGTGAATTTTATTTAATTTACTTTAATGTGTATATATTAATACTATATTGTACATTATTTCTATTTATTTATCATGTACATACACTTGAAGTTCATAAAATCCACTGGTAAAAAATGTAATTAATTTTTTTACATTCAATAAATGCACGATGAGTTATCCTGTTAAATAATCTTTATCCCAATATTGACAAAAATATTTACTCTGCTATAATCAAGCAGACATTTCACTCGTCTGAGTACTTTAAACTTTGGAAAACGGCATCAAAATATCAAGAGGCAGCCTCACCTGACCTCTCCCGAGCACCTTACAGTCATGTACCGCTGTTAAAACAGACTGAACCTCCGGCAGGTACTTGCTCGCCGTACGTCCATTTCATCATGTTCCAATCCACCACAAGCTAAATGCAGTTACAAACGCTCACAGGGCAAAAGGCAGAACTGTCATTGTGACAGGGCACAGGGGTGTCAAAGAGGCAGGCGGCACTACAGGCAAGGTCTGCCAGTGCTATATGAGGATTGTGGCGACAAGTCAGAACAGGACAAAAGCTACAAATGTCTCACCAGCCCCTTCATGCAAAAATAACAGAACAAAGAGAGGGAATGTGCAGCAGGAAACTGGCATTAGGGAAGGTTTTTATGTAGAAAAATATCTCTTTTGTCACCAACCATGGTGCTCTGTTCTTTCTCAGGTCCTGCAGGGCTGAAGTGTTTTTATGTGATGGAAGGGGGAAAAAGGCCAAAGTCACTTTGACAAAGAAAATGTGGCAACATTGTCAGAAACTTTCATGTTCACTGGTGTCCAGTGTATAGAGACGCAAACTTTGTTTTCATGTGATATTAACTGAAATCCAGACGTTTTTCAGAGCCCCGTTTGTATTTTTTAAGTTTAGTACGTCTATTGTCTGCCAATTTTGGAAAATGAGTATCAAAGTCAAGGTTATACTTTGGTTCATTTGGCAATTTTGGCAGCAATTACGCATTTTCAAACATAAAAATCAAAAGTGGTTTTGAGCACAGCTCCAATTTTTTTAAACCAGAGTTTCTATCTGCAAAATGTTGGACTTAAATCAACTCAATTTTCCTCTCCAGTGGGATCACTGCAATCAGTGGATCGCTCATAGAGGTGAAGGAAATTTGCATGCTTCAACCCTGAAATGTGAAATTATCAGCCATCAGAAATTATTTTTTAGTTTGTTGTGAAGTGGGGTTTTCACAAACAAGGAACTTGAGTTGGTATCTTGGTGCATATCAGTAAACATTGCTCGGAAATATAGTTTGTCACGTCCTGCATCCATTTGACTCGCTCACAAACGCATTTTACCCCTTTTGGAGGCACAGTATTCGCTCAAACTGTGAAGTGTTATACAGCCCATCCATTTACTCATTTTTAAATCATGGCTGCAGATATATTCTAAACTCACCACCCACAATGCTTCCAGGCATTGTGAGCACTGACACCATCTGGCATTAAGTGAAGCACTCTAAGAAATGTGGCTTCTGCAGGGATGCCTGACTGCCAAGGGCGACTTGGGGCAAGTGTTTTGTAGTTGAAGACATGTTTACAGTGTCTAATAGATCGGCACGGGGCCAAGAATCTGACCGTCCACCTGAGGCCACAGCCGAGGGTCAAACAAGTCAGCAGAGTGAAATGTTGAGGTTTAATCACTGAAGAGTGAAGTGTTGAAGGGCGACTAGAAAATTTAAGCCATGAGCAAATGTATTTGCAGGTTGTGGAGCCATGTTTGTGATTTCCCTTTTTTTTTTTTACTACTGCTCCTTCTCTAATACAACTGCCAAGTCATTTTCTGATGATGGTTCACTTTAATGTCAAAACTCCTCGTCTGCAGGCTTGAGAAATTTGCATGCTAGGTATCATCTATTCCCTCAAGTCACAATCCCCATAAAACACGTTGCTTCCCCTCCCCTTGCCCCCTGCGCAGGTGACAAGCTAAAATGAGAGATAGCTCCATTTGCTTCCTATAGCTAATTGGATTAGTGCTTAAGGCACTACAATAACGGCTGAATTTAGAGAGGCAGGCGGAGAGAATGGGGGAGTGGGGAGCTGAGTGGTAGAGCCAATTTTCCAGTGAAATGAGCTTTGCTCCAGGTGAAGAGAAAACTCCTGCAGAGAAATAGAGAAGCTCTGTGTTGGAAGATTTTATGCTACCAGGAGCAGTAATGTGTCACAGAATTTACATTTGTTACAAGAAGGGGCACACAGTTGCATATGACATGTTTTATACCAATGCAGCAAATTAATTACATGGCAGAATATGAAATGATTGGATCCCTTATATGGCGGTCATGGAGAATACTTGAGTCAGATTAGCTGCAGGGTACCTGTCAATTTTAGATTACAGTGAATTTCTGATGCAGTCTCATGTCATATATCATAACTTAATATTCAAAGGTACATGATGCATTTAAACTAAATTCTGCTAGATAGCTTCAATTAAAAGGGTTTGCACATGGTTAGCACCTCATTGCAAGAGGGTTTGCGGCTCCTCTGTGTGCAGTTTGCATGTTCTACTTGTGTTAGCATGGTTTTCTTCAGGTTCTGCAGCTTCCTTGCACAGCCAAAAAATATGCAGGTTAGTTTAATTTACTCTAAATTGCCTGAAGGTGTGAAAGTGAGCATAAATGGTTTTCTGTCTCACTGTGTCAGCCTTGTGATAGTCTGAGGACCTGTCTAGAGTGTACTCCGCCTCTTGTCCAATGTCAGCTATAATCGGCTCCAGCACGGTGATATATATATTTTTTTAAATAAAGAAACAAATAAAGAGAGAAACACTCCAGATGCATACTACCATACTATTTAGCATGCCAGAAAAAGAAAAGTACACTGTAAAATTTAAAAACCACAGTAGTAGACACTTTTAATTTTACATGAGAAGTTTTCTACAATTTAAAAGTTTTATGGTAATTAAAAGTACGGTAATTAAAAGACCATATCATAATGTCACAAGGAGACAATTTCCCTAAAAATAAAGGGACTACTCAGTCTAAATTACAGTTTTTGCTGATATTTACATTTAAATATACAGTAGAAAACCCACTCACTGTATTTTTAAGGTGAAGTTCTGGCAACCACAGCTGCTGGTATTTTTACCGTAAATTAAACAGATTTTTTTTTACAGTGTATGTTAATATCATAGACTGAATACAAATAATGGACGTAGTCACCGTGACGTCACCCATTGGTTTGTGGACTGCCCGTTGGAAGCATCGAGTTCAGCGTTATATTCGTCGCCATCTTGTTTCTGATACGCGGAGCAGACCATATTTGGACTGTGGAGGAGTGAGAGGGATCTGATCACTGACTACAGCCTCTCTACACCGGCAACCCGACTGAGAGAAGCCGCTGCTAATTCATGTTAGCATTAACTCGAGCATTAACTGGGATGTTCATTTTGGCTAGCAAAAAACAAAAACAAAATGTACGTTACTTACCTCAGAAAAATGAACAGCGACTCCTTGGAGTGTCTATTAGTCCAATCAAACACTGAACAAAACATTCAAATAAACTGTTATTAAGTGAAAATACAGTGAAAGGGTCAAAGTTATGAGACCAAATCGGTTAACGTCCTTTTTTATATATATATTACTTTATTGACACATGGATACGCATTGTTCTGCTTCTCTCCTGATGACGGCTCGCCTTGTTAGTGACCTGTCAATCAAAGGTAGCCACGCCCCAAATCATACGATTCTTTGGGGCCATTATTTGAACTATTAACATCAAATTTTCTTGAAGATTTTTTACTAGCGTTTGAGACCATAGTGTTGTCCTAAAAAAAAAATTCTGAGGTAATAAATCAAGTGAGAAGTTTTCAAATTTTGCATTGAAATGAATGGACAGATTTTTTTGGCAGCCAAACTCAGCGCCCCCTGCTGGAATTTTCGGTAGAATGCAGCTTAAGGCACTTCCTGGTTTGCCTCCTTGCTCAGACCAGGAGGTTGCTGCCTGGTTAATATAGACTGCTCCCCAGAAGTGAAGCCAAAACCTCTTGATCGCCCCCTGGTGGCTGGCTGCAGTATAGCTCATAAACTCTGGCTCATGTCATATTTGCTAACATGGAGGGAACAATCTAAAAAATCAAAGTATATGGCAAATAAAATACTTCCAAATGATGGTTTCTGACATTTTAGGTAGTTCTTATCATGTTTATGAATGTTATGTTAATTTTTCTGATCAGTTTTATTCTAATTCATTATTTGATGCTATTAAACAGGGGTGTAATGTCATGATTGACAGATTACATTGTGCTTTGTGCGGGTGGGAACTCGATACTGCAGCTCACTACTGCGTAGACGCGCTTCCAGATGACCACAGTGTTTATGCAGTTACTCTCACTGCCAAAGGGGGGAGGCAAAAGTTCCACACTGCAGATTTAATGTAGCTTTAATATGACACACGAGAATATTGTTGTTCCTACTTTATTTTTCTGTCAGCGGGTGAAAAAATGATTACCTTTTTTTTTGGAGGTGGGTTAAGCAATCTTTTTATTCTGTTAAAAGGTTTTCTCAGTCTTGCTGCACCTTGGCAGGCTGCCTCAGAAATAATCACAGCAAAGTGATGGAGGTAGTTAGAAAAACAGCATACCATACAGTACAGGAAGTCCATTCAAGAACTATGAAAAATGATTTTAATTTGCATATTGGCATGAAACCCCCCCCACGCTCTTTTTGAAAAATCGTTTCCTTGACTGCAGCATTCATTATATTTGGTGATCCACCTGCAGCCACCTTTTCTGATAATTTTGTTGACAGTTTCTCAGTTCACCACTCATGATACCTGTAAATCTGCACAAAGCACCCAGCGCACTGGCAGCTCCAGATGGTAGCAGGAGGTAAGGTGTTTGCAAAATGTGAATATGCAGAATTTATGTAACCTGATGGAAACTCACAGTGCATACCGGTGTTTACAAATTAGCCTGTGATGCCTCATATGACAGAGACAATAGAGGCAAAATATTTCATGCAATAGTTTCAGTTTCAAGAAAAATAAGGTTTGTTGATCTTCTGCCCGAAATATTGGAGACATGTCAACATAAAAACTCTTTATTTTAGGTAAATACCCTAAGATAAACTGTGCAGATTTGGGTTTCTCACCAAAATGCAAAATATCTGATAAACTAAATTAAAGATTTTGCAGAGGAGATTTGGGGATACATTTGAAACATACACTGCCTGCAAGAAGACCTCTTTTTTTCATGCTTTTGTCAGTACCATCTGGCAACACGGACCAACAAAAGTATGCCAATCAGAGCCTAGAACTCATCCAAACTTTATGAGAGTAGCCAGAACTTGGCTGATTTTCAGATGAACAGTTCTAAATCTTGAATCTTTATTGAATTACCAGAAAACATGATATATTGTTGATGATACATGTATAAAGATATGGAGATTTTGGTCATATCAAGCAGTCTGACTAGTCAAATGTGAGAAGTGACCAGTTGTGTGGAATATAGTGAAGCTTTATTCATAGACGCATCTGAACAGGGTGATTATTGCTTTTTCCCCCTCCTAATAAACATAAAATATCAAAACATACATCATGATAAGTATGGTATCAGAAAAAACAAACACGACAGAATCATCTGATTGAGCAAATAAAAATACAGTAAGGCCAAAAATGAATTTATAATAACAATGTCAAACAACGGAAGTAAGAAAAAATAAATTTAAGTTAAAAAAAAACAAAAATCCCTAAGAATAAAAATGTTTGAAATTCATACCATTTCCTACAGTAATTCCACCTAAAATAATAATGAAAAATAAAAATACTCAACCCCAAATCCCATTTACACATTAACTACCCTACAGGACTGCTGACCACTTGGGTGGAATATAACCAAACCTTTTGTTGATTCAGAAAGTAGGTCAAATCTTTACAACTCACCCAAAACAATTTAGCAATAACATACATTGTGCATGAAAATAACCCAAAACTATATCAGGATGGCTTTCATGTGTAGTGCAAAAGGGCTATATAGAGTATATGCAGTTTATAAGCACATTATCCCATTAAAAACATCCACTGCACTTGCGGTTGAAGATGTCAGTTGTTGTGGTCAAATCAGTTTACCTACAAAAGTGAAATAAAATTGCACCTTATCAAGCCTCTAAAAAAAATCAATTACAGTGTCACAATCTTAAAGCTGTCCTTTCTTTGCATTGTTATTCTGCTACAGCTTTATTTCAAATGTGTCACCATTACCTATTATCTGTGCCAAAATGGGAAATACACTTTTATGCAGAGAGTGAATAAATGTAGCAGTCACTGTCAGGAAACGGGAGAGAAATCAGTTTGAGGCACAGTATTAAAACATGACATGTAATAGAAAATTGCTGAGATGCAATGGAGAAGACATGGACTTATGGCCGTTCTACGGTGCTGATTTATCTGATGAGAGAGGCAATTTAACACTTCTGCACTGATTTGTGGGTGTTCTTCATGCCCTGTCCACCTAGATCAATATGGGTGTCAGTGCTATGGCCTTAAATTACTGTTAGATGCTCATTACGAGGCAAAGCTCAATAGAATTGGGGGTGTTAGTATGGTTTGTGTATATGTGTGTGCAGTGCACCTGTGAGTGCATTTTTCTGAAGTGCCTGCCAATAAACACCAAGGCCATGAGGTGGTTTGAGTTGCAGAGGTTTAATCAACCAGAGGCATGATCTCTCCTCTCTCACACAAACACACATTTACACCCACACACAAGCCAAGGGGGGGAAGAGCAAACTCTCCTTGAAGTTACCCTCTGAAACCACAGGTCTCTAGGTATACAAAATAAAATATAGCAAATAATGTTGCAGTGCAGATAAAACATGAAATAGTATGTCCACAATGGGATGATCAAAGGCCAGAAAAAGCAATAAAAGAAGTGTGTCTATCCATCAACGGGCTACTGAACACCCAGAATGATCTCAGTCTCAGGTGGACTGGATGCCTGACAGAGACTCTCCTCTCTAAATCACATGGCTGCTCTCTTATTTCCTGGATGACTGGACAGTTTCTCCCCTCAGCCATGTACAAAACAAGCAACTTCTGAAAGGGAAACTTCACCAGTCACTCAATGGTGAGTCACATTTATGTATTATTGATTTTTCTTGTTCCTGCTCACAGCCACATCAGTGCATCTTATGAGGCTTTAAGAATTAATAGCACTCTGCACACACTTTGTAAACATAATAGCACTTCCACACTTGCTTTCTGCTTTGAAACTGAACTTTTTATGGGTTTACCAACTATATTCCTCACAGGCCGACTCCCTCTGCATTCTTTTCCGTGTCCTTCAAATGGAAACGTCCACTCGGGCTTGGCAAAAAGCAGTGAAAGTGAAAGTTATCAGCAAGCAGTTCAATAAGGTTAGCACAGCAGGTGGTAGCATTAACTTTGTGTTATTTCCAAACATAGAAATAGAGGAAAACTAATGTACTGCTGGACGCTGCATGACTTCAGATCTGAGAGTCTCATAATAACATGAACTAAAATAACAATGCATCATTACATAATACCAACTTCTGTGTTCTGCAAGGTAAAATTACTGTTTTTGGATCCACGAGGGAATTTTATTTCTTTTCCTGTCAGTTAAATTTAAATGTAGATTTTCAGGTCACACTGTGTCTCTAAATCATGTGAATTTGTATGTTTCTGCTGTTTTTTTAACCCTATTTGCTGAAATATCCATTTAATCTTAAATAAAATGGGGCTTTAAATGACTAGTTTTGAGTTAATTTATTTGTCGGGACCTTTTAGAAATGCTCAGATTGAAGCTGACACTATATATAAAACACGCATCGATCCTAATAGAGATTTTCCTTATGATTACTTACTTTTACTTATGATATTTTTATCGGTAGAGGAAGCTGGACTTTTAACCATCCCAAGTGATGCAGCCCAAACTAATGCATTTTATTATCGCCCACTCCTTTATTTTGTTGAAGAAATGTGATCTGACGTCTCAGATTCAGTGAAAATAATGAGTAAATACATGTGAGTGGAATTGAGTGTTGTAACGGCTTCAGTTCACCATCGAAAATGGCTGTAAAATATAAATATTCTAAATAGAAACACAAGTTAAATTGATACCGATGAGTACATATTGCTCTCTTTAAAGCCACCAGACCAAACTATGACAAAAACAGTAATGTATTGACATGTACAGTTTGGGACTGTGGAAACATAATATTGGAATATAATAAATTATAAAGTATATTAGTTTGATGCTTTGAAGGCACAAAATCTGCATCCAATTAAAATTAGGATAGAAAATACAACATTTGCCCGATTTATCGTGACTTCCGATACAAACCACAACCATTTCTGATCTTCTATCTGAACAATCCAGCATATTAAAGAAGGGATTTTAAAATACACTTGATGATAGTATAAGATCTTTAAGAAAAATATGGTATAGATACTAGTATTTTAGTCTATAGTTTAGAGAACATCATCGATCCAAGATGAAACTGACATAGATTTGTAATTGGGCTTTTTTCAGCTAGTGCCCCTGTCTGCTTTGTAGTGGTGAATCCATGTGGTACTGAAATAGTAGTTATCTTACTGATTAAGGATAAATGAGTCTGATTCTAACTTACACAAACCTCAGTCTAGTCTGCCTAATGTATTCAACTAAACAGCCACTCCGACATCCACCAATATTTTTTCTTAAATTTGTTCTGAATAAAGTTCAAAATCTGTCAGATTTATGAAGGTGTTTGAAGCTGCAGTTGAACCCTAATTAGCATGAGTAATTGCTCAGTCAATCCACATAAAAGGGTATGAGACTACAGCTATGTGCACAAATTGAAAAGTTGACAGAATGAAGAATGCCCAATAAAGCAGCATCGGACCCCAAACTTTACTAAGTTTTTTATTTTTATTTTTATTTTTTAAAGTAGTTGTGAGGTAGAGTTACTTCTGCAGGGGGAAAAAACACACCAAACAAGCTGTCATATTCAGCACCATCAGAAAAATATATAAAATAACACACAAAAAGGAGTCATAATAGTGTCCAGGTAGCTCATGTGGTAGAGCAGGAGCCTCATGTACTGAGGCTGAGTTCTCACTGCAGAGACCAGGGTTATATTCTGGCTTGCAGCACACAGCTGCAGGTCATCCACTCCTCCACTCTCTTTCTCCTGTCTGTCTCTGTGCTGTCCAATAAAGGCACAAAAAATACCACAGGCGTTTACAATTCAATAATTATTGGATGGAATTGATCTCAGTTAACTTAACCGATGTGAATTGAAGTGTTATGTTTCTCTAATTTAAAAGACTACAAGTCTTACATCATTACAAATCATGAAACATATTACAGTAATTTCAGTCTGAATTGTGCAAATAATTGGTTATTGGGTTTACTTTCAAACATGCACTCAAATGTGTGTAAGTGTGCTCTTTAGTGTGTAGATTCTGTCCTTAACTAAAAAAAAATCCTAAATAAGAAATTGTGATAAATGTTCTTGGGAAAACTGCGTAGGTGGGTTTTAAGACAAAATTTCTTCTTTAGAATGATTGATGAATGACGCCCTTTGCTACTATAAGGAGATGGAAATAGGGTTGGCAGGTTAACAAGAGGGATGACACCCCACCTCATTCCCCCTCATGTCGCCTACGGCTTGTTCCAGCTTCTCTTTAGCAGAAAAGGTGTTTAGCATGAGAAGTGACTGCTGTTTGGCAAAATGCAACATTAACTTTGTAAATATTGGCTGGAGCTGCTGGAGCATAAACTTACCCAAATCTAATTAAAAGCACAACAAAGTTGCCGGCATTAGCCTAAACTTTGTAGTATTTCCCCCACCAACAAGATCTCCAACCTAAACGGCAGCATTTCGCAGCTCCTGGCAACCTCATTATACATACACGTACGGTTTGTGGGTGTAAAAAAGGCTGCAGCTGAGGTTAATTTAGCCTACAAAACCACTTACCTAGGTTTAGGGGGAAAACATCCTGGTAAGGCATCATAACCATTTCACTTCCAGCATTTACTTACATTTATTTACAATTTTATGAGAATGACATGAGCCATGGAAGTTACGTAAAAAAAAAAACTATAGTAACGTTAAAAAACGTTTTTAAAAAACGGAAGTTACGCGAAAAACTGAAGTTACATAAAAAACGGAAGTTAAGTTAAACGGAAGTTACGTTAAACGGAAGTTACGTAAAAAACTGAAGTTACATTAAAAAAATGGAAGTTGCGTTAAAAAAAACAAAGTTACGTAAAAAGTAACTTACTTTTTGTTTTCCCACAGGACACCATCCTCATTCTCCTGGGTGAACGTCCTCTGTTTGTTCATCCCATCCACTTCCTCCACTTCCTCTCTCTCCTGCCCTGAGTGTAATATCCGCCACTTAAACTCCACATCGCCGTCTGTCCTCCGCCGTCATCTTGTGGATGAAGTAGTAATGACTGTCTAAAACGTAAATGTAAGTCGTATCTTGCAGCATGCACACACACCTTATATTGGTGTTTTTAAGGGGAGACCTGCTGGTCCAAGATACTATCAGAATCAGTGTTTATCCTGGCCTTGGATAGCCTTGGAATTAATGATGCTAACGATTGCAGCTTACAGTTTAGCATCCCTGGCTGAATGACGGTCAACTCTTTAACTGATGTTTCACAAGATAAATTCAAACCTTAGCTCTACCTTGTGAATTCACCGTAAGAGTTACGAGATGGGAAAATAGCAAACATTAGCATTAGAACTTTATTAGTGCCTGTAATTATTGTTATTGTAAAAGTATTTGTTTTACTAAATATAACAGAAGAAAATAAACTGTGTTTAAGGAAACTATAGAAGCCTTTTTGTTACTTTATATCGACTTTTGGATTACGAAGCACTCATCATTATTCACCATTCTAGCTTCATTCTGCCGTTCTACCTTTTATTTCCTGTCACTACCTTTCAAAATAAAAGCACCCGTTTTACAATCGGTGGCACCTTTTCAAAATAAAGGATCTCAAAATTGTGAAACACCTAGAAAGTATACAAACAATAAAAAAAACAAGCTATATAATACAAATACACCACAAAGAACCATGGTGAAGGTCATTTACATACAATATGTTTCATCCATTAATAAACGTTTCAAATCTGCATTTAATTTGTTTTAGCCTTTCCAAAACCCAAAACACAGAGTGCCCTCCAACCTCTTTACAAACCACAGACGCCATGTTTACTGACAGTCTACAAGGCAAACACAACTTGAAATGCAAGACATGCAACACACACCATGTCATGTGGCAACTGTGCTGTTGGATAACGTGTCCAACAGCAGCCTCCTGTTCCTCTTCAAGAGAATACCTCGACAGTATCACACTATCAGGCTACCTTGCTCTCCCAGACCTGTCACTGGCTGATGTGCTTGGCTGCCTGACTGTCTGAGGACACGAGTGAGACCATCCTAATGAGAGATAAGAAAAGAGAAGAGGCAAGTCTGTGTGTTGTACAGATGGGCTCACACTGGGAGGTGGAGCGAAGCTGTGAAAGCCTACTTTTTATGTATTCAGAAAAAGTATTCTGAAGTAACATTAACATTAAAGCCACTTCATCATTGTAAGTAAACAGGGTTGTGTTTCTATTCAGAGTTTCTAACCAAAGCACACAGTGTGCATCCAGCCTAGCAAACACACTGAATGCTTTTCATACCTTCATAAAACATTTGCAAAGAGGACTTTTTTATGTTTTGTGCAGAGCAACCCTGCAGTCTTTCTCTTCTCTTTTATTAGTGTGGTGCCACCTTTTAAAGCACATTTACGTCCTTAGCATTCTGCAGAAATATCATGGTATATAACAGAAAATATCACACAAACCTGCACAGCATACTTTTTCATATTGCTACTTATGGTTAAAGTACACATTAAACATACCTTGTGGGTTTTTTTCTTTAAAATTACATTTAATATATGAATAAATTAGTGATTGGTATTTAGTTTTATTTGTCCTTTCATCATTCTGATTGTGTTGCTTTCTATAAATTTATGTCTGCAACAAAATGCATAAATCTCAGTGTTTATTCAGATTTCTCTGGTATTATAGCATGTGATCTTCCATCTTGCCTTCATTTTTAGGCTTTTGAGACGAATTAAGCATCCATTCGACCTGGATGTTACCACATTATTGAATGAGCGTTTATTAACAATTATCATCCCATAAGTATGGCCTACTCTACCATCTAGTAGGTCCAGTAGTTTGTTATCAGCAGCGACCAGTTTCGTTACGTTAAGGCACAGAAAAAAAGCTGCAATCTTGTTTATTTTGGGCGAGAAAACTACTTTTCATGCTTCTTAATAATACTTCGCCCTTTGATTTCACACTCTGTAACGTCACTTCCACCTTGATGTAATTCCTAATCACTACAACGACTAGAGGGTGTCATCAACAATACACATTAACGTAGCATTAACAACAACCTACTGGACCTACTAGTACTTTTGGGATAATAACCACTAATTAATACCCATATCTTTTCTAATTTATGTATACCAGAATAGTTCAGCTGTTTCATGGAGATTTACACTAAATATATAGGTTAGGCAATAGTATTTTGTGGTATTTTTATACCAAATTTGTATCCTCCTCATATCTTTTAGTATGCAATGTTAGCTTGACCTTATACTTTTGTTGTTTTGCTGTTACAGACTCCCTGAATAAAATATTCATGCTGGTGAAGTTTCAGTTCGCTGTGCAATTAAAAGGCCTGGATTTGTAAAAGCCATAAGAGTGTTTTCTTTGGGTTGTGGGGGTGTAAAAATGTTTCCATATGGGTTTTTTTTTATGTATTACACATTAGCATGCTGTAGCTATTGATCCATGAACAAAGAAAGCAGAAACTTTAATTAAAAACAGGCTAATTGACACACAATTTATCATCATATCATAAAGAATTTTCTAATTTTCAAAACTTTATCTTGAAAAATGATCCACTGAGATTAATAACTGTTGTCAGAACACTTCACAGAGCCCAGTTGCTCATGTAGGAACATTTTGGAGACACCATGTTGCTAGAAGAGCACAGTGCATTCTGCGTAATTAGGATTTTGTTTGGCAGTGTCTCCAAAGCTTGTTGCCTCTGTAGATAATCCTAAAAGGCTACACAATGTGTTTGTCTGAGCTATGGGAGAACTGTGAACTCAAGCCTGAGCCTGTAAGCTGCCACAGAAGAAAATGAATGAACACCCACATTCACAACAAAGCAGATTTTAAGAGAGAGAGGCAGGAAGAGAAAAACAGAGGCAGAGAGGTGGTTGTTCAAGTGATGACACATAGCATAGCTGCCTTCCACAGCAGAGAAATTACTTTGGACACTGTGGTAAAACTTCTGGGTGTTAACTCAGCCCTGCATTTGTCCAGCAGTTGTAGTTTATTTAATGATCCTCCTGTTTACCCTTTGGCTTATGTACTTTTTGGATTTGCACCATTAAACTGTTTACATATCTGGCATTGTGTATATATTCGTTTTTTGCGCTTATTGATCATTTATATTGTTGTTTTTGCACATTTGCACACCTCCTTCTTTGTACTGCAACTGCTGCACATGGATTCCCCTCAGGATATATAGTTTAATCATATCTTACCTTTAGAAAAACAAATCCTCTAACACAAAAACCACATAGGTAATTTGTTTCTACCCTCTAAGAAGACCCACATGAGCATTTCCTATAGTAGCGCCCCTAGTGGCAGATACTCACAATGCATTTTTACTTAGTGGTTCTTAATTAAAAATGATGTGATTTGATTATTTCAACCTCAAACTCCTGGGCTTTGGCTAATTTCCTGTAATGAACATAAAATAACACATTTTCAATGACTTCACATTGTACACATTTATATTACACATTTTTTGTCAACTTTGCTATTTGTTTGTATCTGAAAGCTGGTTCAGTTTTGAAAGTTTACAAAACTACATTTACAGATAAAAAACCCAGAAAAAGTAAATTTTTGGATAATACATTACATTTATATAGCGCTTATTTAAACACTCAAAGACGTTTGAGTGTGAAATATATGAAATAATATTCCATACAAAGGAAACTATTGATTATATTTATAAAAAATCATGATCAAGTTTGTTATGTTGGTACACAACTTTATTTCCATAAGTTAAGCAGTCAATGTAAATAGTTCAGCGATGAATTTTTGTTTTGAAAAAAACAGTGGTCTTCTTGGTGAAAATCAAGTTTGTTTGACACATCTATTCACCTGCTTCTGCTCCCTCAGTGGATTGTCTCGCGCTTTATACTGTGTCACCTGACTTGTGGTGTCCAATACTGCTGCTGAAGGGTTTATATTGAAGTAAGTTGAGACATAATTAAGCATTTATTTTGTTAATTAACCCTTAATAGGGCAGTCATTGAAATACTTGCAAATTCCAAATTTCAACCCTAGAGAATATTGGAGGATATTACATACAGCCAGAATATGTAAAAAAAAAAAAAAAAAAAAAAGATATTTTGAGAATTTTTTTTACGAGATTAAAGTGACAAAACTACGAGAAAAAAATGCGTAGATTTGTGAGATTTAAAGTGGTGAATCTGGGAGAAAAAAGTCGCTTTTTTCCCCACTTTTCTCGTAAATCTGCGACTTTTTTCGCGCAGATTTGCCACTTTAAATCTCTTAAATCTGGGACTTTTTTTCTTGTAGATTTGCCACAGGTTTTAGTAAGTTGAGACATAATTAAGCATTTATTTTGTTAATTAACTAATGTTAATGATAGATTTATGATGAGAACAAATTTACACAG
Source organism: Centropristis striata (assembly GCF_030273125.1). Classification (NCBI taxonomy): domain Eukaryota; kingdom Metazoa; phylum Chordata; class Actinopteri; order Perciformes; family Serranidae; genus Centropristis; species Centropristis striata. The sequence continues at coordinate 11,308,411 of NC_081539.1, forward strand.
TGCTGAGCTGAATCACAAATTAATCTTCAGGTTCCCACTATAGTGTATATCACTTCTATATGGCATGTACTGTTGACCTGCTCACCCCCTGCCCCCCACCCTCACCCCTCTAAAACAATGAGGAAAAATGCCAAGAGGTTAGTTTGTGGCTCACAGATTTAGTTAACCTTGGGTAGAGCCACACTCGCTGTTTCCAATCTGTATGCTAAGCTAATTGGCTAACAGTCTTCAGGCCAGCATAATATTTAACAGACAGATGAAAAGATCAATATTACATTCATATCTAACTCCTGGCAAGAAAGCAGAGCAAATTAGGGGGAAGAAATTAATTATTTTTTTTAAAGTTTGACATTAAATAAATGTTGAACATCAATTTCATCTTACCTCTGAAATGTGTTAATATTCATTGCCCATGTTCCAGCTTTGAGCCGGCCATACATTAGTGGGTGAACCCATTGATTTTCATTTAATAGTTGATGACTTTGTGAGTCTGGGGCTCATTAAAACAACAACATGATGCAGATGCACAGCTTAGCGCCGTCAAACTCGCATCTCTGACCTCCAAGGACCACTGCATTTAACAGGGAACTGCCTCTCATTACTTATCCTTTATCTGCTGTCTCATTATACCCTTGTTCTGTTTTTTGAATTTTTCTATTACTGTCTTTGCAATGCAAATCTTCTGCTTAAATCAGCAGCTCCGTGTGTACAAAGGCAAGGGGAAAAATGACTCATCCTATTAGTGTTGAGAAATCTGTGCACTCGGGGAAGTAGTCAGGGTGTTAAAAGGGGAAAAGAATATTCCCATCATCCTAAATGCTTTTTTTAAAACTAAAGTATGATTTATAAAAGAGAGACTTCCTATAATCTTCGCAGCACAGCATCAGGTCTGCAGTAAACTAACGTGTATGTGCTGATATGCCTTCCTGGATGGTGGATGATAGCTCATGTGTCATGACTGCAGGCCTATCACTCGTTGCGTTTCCCCCGCAGTGTGAGCCAATATGTTCAGTAGACATAGATGTGGGCATTGCCTAATGGAATCCAGTCAGCATGGCTGATACCATCACCAAGTCACACTGCCAAGCCTCGATAACACCAGGCTCTCTCCCTCTTTGGAGCAATGGCAAGTGTCCTGGAGAGCCCTGCAGGATGTTACATATTAATACTTCTCGACATTTGCGGGGTGATAAGCAGCCTGGGTATAAATATTTCTTTTTATGAAACCACTTCGACACAGCTTCCTCATAGAAGACAATCTCAGGCTATTTTCCCTTCATGGACCTGTATCTGAAAACAAATGCTCTGTCCTCAGTAACCTGAACGTCTTAAAGAAGCAGCACCACATGAAGGTAAAGTTAAAGTACGAGGGAAGTTAAGGTTAGAATAAGTAACTTTATTGTATTATGTGGCACTAAAGGAATCATTTGACATTTTGGGACATATATAAGGGTTGAACTCTTGACAATTAGGTGGATGAGTATATGTGTGGTGTCTGACAAGTTTGCATATTTACCAAACTGGCAAAGTTTCCCTTTTATCTCCCCCTCATCCTCTTCCTAATCTATCAACAGGTATGAGAGGTGTGTGTGTGTGTGTGTGTGTGTGTGTGTGTGTGTGTGTGCTCTGTGTCATGTTAAACTCTTAGTTCGCCCCCTTTCTAGAGGACCAATTAAATGTGAAGGGTTTGATTTGAAACCCCTTTTGTAACTGCATACTGCTGAAATGTTACGCAGTACTGGAGAGAAAGATGCTCGAACTTCTGTTTCACAGGGACCCAGGGTGTTGCTGGTCCCAAACAAGAAGTAGATTGGGCACATAACCCAGGTAATTTGTTAATTAGTGAGCTTTGTGCTGTGTTACGCTGGCGTATTTGAACGTCTGAAAACATCTAAAACATCTGAAATAGAAAAATGGAGAGAGGTCTTCTGGAATGTGTTTCAATTAGGCAGGTTTTAGTTTTGATTTTTGTGTCAGCTATTATTAGCCATGTTTTATGTTGTCTAGAGACAAATTAATAGATAATCCTGCAAGACACTGACAGTAAAAAACAGCTGATCAACCGTCATGCAAGTTAGATGTTCACTACATCAGCAAAAACCACCTCAACTGAGCGTAAACTGCTACAGTCACCAGCTGTGTGTGTGTGTGTGTGTGTGTGTGTGTGTGTGTGTCCTTGTATTACTCATGTTGAGTGGACTTAAATCTGTTTACACAGTCACATTGTGGAGACTCGCCTTCCTTATGGGGACAAAATACAACATCCCCATAATGTAAATAATTAAATCTTTAGGTTAGAGGTTCGGGACAGAGTTTGGCAAGGTCTCCAGTAAATGAGTGCAAGTCAATACAATGTCCTCTAAAGTGATGGAAAACCAATGTGTGTGTTTGACCCAAGTAAGTTTTAAACTGAAGAAATGAGAGCCAACTGAAATGTCCTCTCTTCACTCTTAGACCTGTTTGGTGTATTAGACTAGGCTTAAAGGTTATGGTCACATGTAGGTTAGGGTAGTGGTTGGGTTTAGGCGTTTAGTAGGTTACGGTAAAAAGCAATGCATTATGAGTTTCTTCACAAAGATGGAAGTACAATAATTGTGTTTGTGTGAATTTTTTCTTGTACTTCCTACATAGTGAGGACCGGCTTTCGTACTTAACTAACCGGTGAGGACATTTTGGGAAGTGAGGACATTTCAGCTGATCCTTACATTTTAAGGGTTAAGACTCAGTTTTAAGGTTCTTGTAAGAATTAGGGTTAGGTGAGAGTGAGGGTGACGGCTGGTGTTAGATGTTTTTGCAATGAGAGTTAAGGTAAGGGAACACATTATGTGAATGTGGGTCCTCACAAAGAGAACAAGGATGGGTGTTGTTTTCTTTGCATGTACCTGTGTCTGCAGTTCACGTTTGGATTTTAAGGCAATGTAGCGTGCAGACTGAAACAAGTACAAACCACAGAAATGTGTGTGTCCCCTCTCTCTGTGTGCAGAGTGAAAAATGCATGTTCTATTACCCCATCAAATATGAATTGCAGTTTATAAGATCCCATTTGAAATTCCACATCCCAACTCATGCATTCCCAAATACTTTTCGCTAACATAGTCTGGGGTTTATTTCTGGAGCCAACTGATAGAGGCTGTTTACAAATGTGTGTCTTCACATCAAGCAAAAAAGGTAAAGGCAGACTGTGACAAAAAAAAGGCGATCACAGTTTTAAATGTGGAAATAATGAAGCAGAGCTACTGTATATGGAGATATATTTAAATGTGTGCATCAGCTAGCACAGTGCCGCATGAGTTATGAGATTGCCTGATCACTTGTCATGGGCTGGCATAAGGGAATGAGGCATGTGTCATATCTTGTTTAAGCAGCCTGATGCAGTGTGTGTTTTGGTGGATGGTTCACAGCTCCTCCTCAGCTTCTCATTGCAGCTCGTGTTGTTGAACGGTTCCTCCCCCCCGGCTGTTAACTGACTGGGAAACTTTCCCGCCGGATACCATGACTACGGCTGGCATCTGCGCTTTGCGCCGCGGCAAATGGAGGTCATCTGAAGAGACAGCACCCTTACCTCTTACTGTCACCATCACTGCTGCCATGGCTACACGAGCCGGGCAGACTCTCTAAGCCCTCAGCCATCCCAGCATGCAGTTCACCTCTCAGCAGGCTGGGAGCCGTGCATCCATTCCAACGTACATATGCTCATGCAGAGGAATTCAGGTGCCAGGAGACTAGAGCAGCATGTGCTTGCATCTCTTACACATCCAAGTCCTTGGGGCTTTACACATCCAAGTCCTTCCAGCTTGGCGTGGAGAGAAAAAACTACTGCAACGAACGAGTTCAGCACTCCTCTCTTGGCAAGTTGCCCACAGCATGAAATGATCAAAACACATTAATTATTCATCACAAAGTAAAGATTCCATATCTGTGATGTGTGCGCATCAACGGGGTGTTTTAAGATTTGTTTTCTTTTGCTGATCCCCTCAAAGTCCGTAGAGTTACTGTCAAAAAAAATTTAAGGATTTATCTGTTTGTGTTTTTCATCCCATGATCAGATTTCCTCAGGTTTTACGTCAAACTTTCCATTTAACATTGATCACAAGATATGACCAAACTGTTTCTCCATTCATTTGATGTATCTTCTCTTTCCAGTTCGACCACACAGCCTCATAAACACACTTTCATGAATGTAAATCACTATGTAACTGAACTAGAAAAGACCTACTGTGTCGTGATGTGGCTCTTTGTCTGAAGCTGAGGGCAGTAAATTCTGCAGTTGGAGGGCTGTGATGGGGGAAGAAGAAAAAAAAAAAAGACTGCATAGTCTCTTGCAGTGAGAGAGGAGGACAGGTACGGATGAGCCAGCAGTGGATATACAGCACAGAGAAAAGTCTTCAGCTGTAAGATTTCAGACATATTCAAGGATTTTGTGAAAACTTCACTGGCGGTTTAAAGATTGTTTCTATAAGAGCGTCGATTGAGGTCATCACTGTGTTCCCAGGGCTCTATGTTCTTGATATAAACTATTTTTGTACTGCAAAGATAGTCTTAACTAGTTGCTTACAATTGCAAAAGATAGAAGTGAGATCAGTGGCGGTTCTAGACCAATTTTACTGTGGGGGCCAAGGCCAGTGTTTAATCAGAGGGGCACATTAGCACATGAAAAAATGGCAAAGATGATATTTAAGCATTCAAAATCTTTGAATGTCTGTCTTGAAAAAGACACAAAATGACCAAAAAAGACACAAAATGGCCAAAAAAAGACAAAATAACTAAAACAGACACAAAATAGACACACAAATGACACCAATGACAAAAAAGACACAAAATGACCAAAAAAGACACAAAATGACTTGCAAAGACACGTAAAGACATGAAAAGGATTCAAAAATGGACAAAATAGCCCTATAAGACTCCATAGAGTCAAACTATTACACAATGTACACATTCTGGGTTCCTTTTGTGTACAATGAGATATTGTTTGAAAAAAAAAAAAGGTTAGAATAGCCCCTGTGTAGAACCGCCACTGAGTGAGATGGCTGTTTCAAATGTAGTTTGAATGTAAATTTCTGTTCAGCCACTGTGGGAAAATTAATGTATAAAGAAAATAAAAAAACGGAAATTGTCTTGCCTGCCGTTTTAAAGACGTATGCTTCAAGGAGTATAACATCAGTAGGCTGTGAGCTGTCGGTGGGTGATTTTAACGTTTCATGGAGAGAAACATACATTGCTGAGAACATAAAGCTCTTTGTTAATGTCCTGTTAATGTGTCAGATTAAGTGGCTATTAAGCTGGCGAGAACAGATACGCTCCCTGTTGATTTCAGACTCAATGTTGGAGTTACAGTTGACGGTATTTGCAGAAGTTTAAGACTTCAGCAGTGGTGGGAGGAGTAGAGCACACTTCACTTGGGTAAAAGTAGAAATACTCTGAATACTTTTATTTGTGGAAAAAAGTCAAAAATACAGAAGAATCTGTATGAAAATACCAGTTAATGCTGCAGGAAAATGACCCATACAACTCAAGTAAAATTAAATATGATATTAGATTGTTAAACAGCATTGTATTGTATTTTATTGAGTTTGAGCTAGTTTTAACTCTTGTCCTTATGAGAGACACACAATTTTTCCATCCTTTTTGGCTGCGTCAATGTTGTAGGTTTTTACTATTTTCCACCAGATTGAGTCACTTCCCCATGTTTGCCCTTGGGCACAAATACATGCCATTTTTCTGGGTTTCCAGGAAATTGGAGTGTTTAGTAATTCAATTAATTGCTGCTTTGTTGAAAAATAATGTTTTTTTAAAAAGTGGTTTTATGTAAAAAAAAAAATAAAATAAAAAAATAAATGAACAAATATACTGGTTTATTTTTTAAACCTGCACACACAAAAACATTTAATGTTTTGGCTATGTCAATAATTAACAAACACAAATATACCCCTATAATTTAACACCAACATTGTAGAAACAAACTTACATTTAAAGGGTTAAAATCTGAAATTGAATGAATATTTAGTAGTTATGCTCTGGACTAAAGTTGGTTAAATATTATCTCAATAAAAGTTGGAAATAACATATTTTTTTTGTCCATTTTGTCCTCTAATTGACATCAGAGCAACTTTTTAAATTGAGGGTTAACGTTTTTTTATAAGCACCTATTAGTTTAGTCCAGTAAAAATGTCCACTAAAGTACTTTAAAAGCTTTTCTTATGTTCTGAACTTCCACCACTTGACATCAGAAAGAAGGCCAGAAAAGTGCATCTACTTCAGTATCAAAATACATGATGACAATGCAAAAAAAGAAAAAATTGCAAGCATTATAAAGCTGAATAATTGTACACACCATCTTTAAAAGCCTGTTTTTCAATATTGCATTGAGCTAATGACAGTGAGGAGCGCACAAGATGAATTGACAGTGACAGTGGAGCCAAATGGCATTGCAAAAGAATCGAGAGCATGAATAACAAACCGAATCAAATATTAAATTCATTCAAAAGGAGATAACACTGGCAGTGACAGCGTAATCAATCCACATTTTGGCCTGATCTATTATGTAACAGCTCAGACAAAAGAACACAAATGAAGAAAGAAGTCGATTTCTTCTCTGCTGCGAGACCCATCTTCCTTTCACTCTCTTTCTGTCCCTGCTCATTCCTTAATGTTTCCTACCTCTTTCTGTTCTGTTTCCTCCAGATCACTTCCAGTCCATTTTCAACTGCAGTATATTACACTTTTGTGCGATAACGTGGTAGTTTCACATTTCAGAGTTATTTGCGGCGGGTTATATGTGCTGCCGCCACAGTGGAGAGACCGCCTGCTCAATTTCTCTCCTCGTGACAGATTTCATCCTCTACGTATCCATCTTTCTTACCAGCTTGGGCCACATTGCTTCTGAAATAGGAAGGAAAGGTCAGAGCGTTAATGCACAAAGTGACAGTAGATACATCACCTAAATCTATGGTGACTTTTGGCAATACATCCCACACATGGACACCCGATTTTCATTGGGAGGAAACGGGAGTGATGGGAGAGATTCGGAAATGAAAAAAATAAAGTATTTTCAGGGCTAGAAAGGGTTTTGAGTTCTAAATGTTAATGTTGTTGTTATAATAAGTAGATAAACAAAGTTATTCTTTCTAATATAAGAGATAATATAAAGACTCAATTTGCCATTAAATCAGTCTTCATTTCAGTAATTTAAAATCCAATGCACTTCATAATGGAAACACATCTCAAGAATGTGAATTTGAACCATTAAGAGACAAAACTTTCGACATTTTCTCTTAAAACACATTTGCATTTTAGCTTTTATACATTTTTCTCCATTGTAAGGATGGAGTTAACTCATTAAATGGCCTTTATAGCCTCACACATGGGTCAGAAGAAGCCTGCTCCGCCTACTATATGTGCAGATGGTCGTTATTGTTGTGTCGTAGAAGCTTCAAATAATGACCAAAACAGGCGACGTTCAAACGGAACATTTACTCTTCAATATGCTCCAAAGAAGACTATAGAAAAGTAGAAAAAGGGAGCATGCAACTCAACAGATTTTTTCCTGTTTTCAAAATAAAAGTATTCCGGTTAACACAAATTCATCTAAATACTAAATTACCAACAGCAGGCAATATTTCTTCACATATATAATATAAATAATGTTAATAGCATGTTTTAACATGTCGTTTTAAACTGTTTTAAACTTAAAAACTATAGATTACATTTAAATGGCCTTTTTAGCCTCACACATGGGTCAGAAGAAGCCTGCTCCACCTCCTATATGTGCAGATGGTCGTTAATATTGTGTAGTAGAAGCTTTAAATAATGACCAAAACGGACAACGTTCTTACAGAATATTTACTCTATAATATGCTGCAAAGAAGTCTATAAAAGTACAAAAACGGAGCGTGCAACTCAACAGATTACTTCCTGCTTTAAAAATAAAAGTATTACAGTTGGCATAAATTCATCTAAATAATAAATTACCAACAGCAGGCAATATTTCCTCACATATTCAATGTCAATAGCATGTTTTAACATATACATATCCAGTTTTAAACAAAAAAACAACAACTATAAATTACATTTAACTGGCCTTTTAGCCTCACACATGGATCAGAAGACGCCTGCTCCACCTACTATATGTGCAGATGGTTGTTATTGTTGTGTAGTAGAAGCTTATAGTGACCAAAACGGTTGAAGTTCAAACTTAAAATTTGGTCTAAAATGTGCTACAAAGACGACTTTAGAAAAGTAGAAGAAACTTCCTGTTTTCAAAGTAAAAGTATTCCACAAATTCATGTAAATACTAAATTACCAACAGCAGGCAATATTTCTTCACATATTTCATGTAAATAATGTTAAAAGCATGTTTTAACATGTCTTTTTAAACTATTTTAAACTAAACAACATAAATGACATGTAGTTACCTTAAACTTGAGTTCAAACTAAACAATTCACAGCAGTTATCAGCCTATTAAAACAAAAGTGAAACAATGGCCTAGCATCGGACAGTAAACACTGAGCTTGTCAAAAAAAAGCAGATTTATTATGTATGTAAAATTAAAATAAAAAATCTAATTATGTAATGCAGAGAACTGTAAAAAAAAGTACCAAAAAAATTCAAGGAAAATCCAATGCAATATTCAGAGGAAAAAATGTATCAAAAATCGCTCATTTTGCACAAACTTCCTGCAGTATTTTTTATGTACTTTTGGATTAATTGTACGTTTTTTAATGCTGTGCTTTGCTGTTATTGTTATGAATTGAATCTTATGAAATATCCATAAAATGTCTATTAGTTAAGGGTTGTCAGTTCACTCAATGATAGAAAAGGTTTCCTTTCAAGGAAAATATTGGGAACTGCTTTCCAGCACTTAAGATTTCCTCACAGTAAGTAAGAGGGCTCCAATTTCATACCATCATGCTTTATTTTACATTTATCCTGCAGATTCCAGCTAATGAAAGCATCTTGCTTTTGATTTGTCGCTTGGCTTCACTGGGTTGTGACTGCCAGTCGAATATTTATCTTGGAGCCAAAAAAAAAAAGTGGAAAATCAGGGAGGCAGCAACTGGAAGTAAGATGCCTTTGGCTCTCGCTGTGTTCCCAAATGTGCACATTAATTTGAAACAGAGTTTTTCAAGATGTTCAAATGTATAGTCTGATATTGGCTCTCTGCCGCTGCTTTTGCAAAATGTGATTGATGGCAGTTGTTGTTGTTTACTGTGCCATGTTGAAGTCGCTGAGAGTGAATGAGCCTGAAAAGCAACCCAGACTCTCCTGGCAAAACTGACTCGAAAATACTGTGGAAGGATGCAAATGTCAGTAAAATGAAGGATAAATGGGTGAAAAATAAGATGAAATCAAATAAGATAGAACTTTATTCATCCCAAAGGAGATGGTTGTGCACAAGATATGTGGTATACATAAAAATAATAACTAAACAGTTTAAAGGGGCATTCATTGATTTTTCAATTTCTCTTTTGTCATCGTTCAACAATGGAAACAATTAGTTTATTTGATTGGATATGGAAATCACAGTAGCGTCGGAATTGAAGACTTTTATGCAAAGGGGGCTTTTTTTAAATAGAAAAAAGAATCTACAAGTACATCCAAAAGCATTCATCCATTATCAAGCATCCAAACAAAATCTATTATACACCTTTTATTTATAAAGGTTGGTCGAAGTGGTTTTGTGATTAACCCTATGAAATCCTGGGCTATTATGTCCGTTAAAAAATCTGTTAAAAAATCTTTACCATGCCAAATTGGTATCAGTTTTTTCAGCACAACCTCACCTATATGTCCTGATAATTAATTTTTAACTTTGACTCAATTGATCAAAACATTTTAACCCAAAAGAAACAAAGGAAAACATAAAATCTGATCTTGATCTTGATCTTCTGTTTCACACAGAAATGTACATGTTAAAAATATGAACACAGGTTTAAAATTTAACATATAACAGGTAAAATGAGGATAATCTCTAGTTCTATATTTCTACACTAAATATATTTGACATTATCTCCGGTTTTACTTGGCCGAATTGCATCAAAAAAAATCTGGTATGGAGTTTCAAGCCAGAACTTTAGAGGGCAGCTGATGGCAAGGTTAGACATTTTTATGTCTTCACATCATGAAGAAGTAATGTGCAGGTGGTCTCATGGACTCCAGAGGGTTAAAGGCTGAATCCCATTACCACCCCTTACCCCTACTCTTTTCTCCTCCACCTTGTTTTTGCGTGTTCATGTGAGGAGTAGGGCTGTCTCAATTCTCATTTGGGTTAAGGGCTAGGGCCAAGGCATAGGGCTATGTAGCCCTTGAAATGAAGCTTCCGAGGGGCGTCCTGGTGGCTCACACTGGTAGAGCGTGTACCATTAAGGCCGTGTCCTTGCTGCAGCGGACCCGGGTTCGAATCCGGCCTGAGGTCCCTTTGCTGCATGTCTTCCCCTCTGTCTCCCCCTTTCTATCTGTCACTATCTAATGAAGCAGTAAAATGCCAAAAAAAAGAAATTAAGCTTCTGAAGGACCACACTTGAAAGAGAGGGCTCTGAGGAATTTCCCTGCATTCCCCGCTTAACCTGTCACCAATGTTTAAAGCCAGCTGGCAAACTTTTAGGCAGCGATGGCTCAAGCCAAGGAGTTAGTCGTAGCCGATGCTAATACTCCAGTGCTCCTTTCAGGTGGTCTCTTTTCTTAGGGGAACGTTCTTACCCCTACCACCATCAACTCTGTATTGAGGGGCAAGGGGAAGACTCAGACAGAGGGGAAGGGGAAGGGTTAAGGGGTGGTAATGGGATTCAGACAAAATGTTTTGTGAATACGGCCTCTGGTTTTTCATATCAAATGCATATCTGAAGTTCCCTTCAGCTCTACGGAGCTTTTAAGCAGCTTTCAGCTCATTGTTTCAGCTCTAAAAAATCTATTAATGTAGATTTAAGTAGCCCCATTTCATTCTGCACATACATACAAATGATGGCGCTGAGGAATGATTGAGAAGACAGTCACCAAAAACAGATGTATGCAACCTCATATCGATGTTTTGAGGCTTTCAACTCATCTCACAGTCGTCATTAGTGGTTTGTAACAACAACATTTCCAAATGTGTTTAAAAGCCCTGGAAAAACTTTGTAAGTGGACCTTTTAGATACGTTTCTTTTTGTCGGGGTGTCAAACAACTATTTCCAAGCTGAACAGTATAAACTGTTCCATTACTATAAGTGAATACATGAATAAAACCAACATTGTGATATCCCTGTCTGCCTGTGACTTGGTTTGTGTGGCTGCTTTCTTTGCAGAAACCGGAGATGGGCGTGGCAGAGGCCTTATCAGTAACGTGCCATCACCTGGACTCATCAGCTCGACTGGCAACACCTGGCTGCCGTGTGCCGTGCGCCTTTAAAAACCTTCTTGGAGCTCAGTTTCTGGTTTGCTCCTCTCTCAGACACACATTCTTTTGATGCTTTGGCTTGTTTAGTGCACTTTTCCTTACAATCTCACCTGCTGAACTCACTGATAACACATTACATTTTCCCTCTTATGCTGTTCTTTGAAAGAATAAATATTTTAATTGGCTTGGTTGGGATCGTCTCCCTCTTTTGTCAAGGCCAGTCTGTGACAATAATCTTTTGTGAAATGAAGTAACAGTTTGTCCTGTAACAGAACAGGTCAAGCTATTATCTCTAATGATTTCATAGACCACATTGTGGCTTATTCTTGTCTATCTGTTTAAGAAAACTTGACTGATTTAAATGTTATTTTTACGATCATTAGGGAGGGTTTTCCAGTCAGATTTCCTGCAGATTGCAGGCTGTTGGAGCCATTAGTAAGGAGGCTTTTTTCACACCCTCTGTCTCTCTCTATCACTCTTTGTCCTTGTGGGTGATTAGAATGCACCCTGGTTGTCTGTCTGCTCGCTCATTAATCACACAGCGAGGGACTGGGCCCAACACTAAATATACAGTTTGTCCTCATCTCAGCACTCCACACAAAGTGCTATTACAGCAGAAAACCACACAGGGTCATAAATGACTCATAAGCAGGGCTACGGGTTGCCTAGTGCTCGTTATAGTAACCCTATCAATACTCGACTCCCCTGCATTTATGTAAAATCTTATTCCCATTAAAACACTGGATGTAGCATTTTATAGTTGCTCCTGCACATAAATGCTGTGTACATTAGCATCACATTACGGGGCTAGCCAGCCAAAAGTTCGCTCAGAATGGCTAACCAGCTCCTAAACTTTAAATGAACGCAACAGTTGCACTTTTTTCTGTGTTTGTGACCTGATTCCACCTCATATGCATTTGAATTTCCAATCCACAAACGTTTATTTTTCACTCTTGTTTTAAATAGGTCTATTTTTTTTTTCATTAATGATCATTCCAATACTGAGACAATGAGAAGTGAAGGAAAGACCCAGTTTACAAAGTTCTCCAGCTCAAAGACAGTAGTTGGGACTTTTTTTTTTTTTGGACTGCAGTATCGTTTTGATCTGATTGTTCCACCTTAAATTGAAGCAGTGTTGCCAACATGGTGACTTTCTTGCTAGATTTAGTGACTTTTCAGACTGGGGAGGAGAGGGGTAGTTTTAATGGGGGGTAAGGAGAGGGTGTTTTAGCCTGAACATGACGTTCAGTGGGTATGTAGATTTTTTTTTTCTGGATAGCTTTCCTCCCTTCAGAAAAAAGAAATGTCCATTAATAGAGGCTTGTGACCTCGCTACCTCTGATTACTCTTATGAACTCTATGTTGATTAGTTGAAAGTTCCTATGTAATTAAATTGGACTAGCATAAAACTAACACCTTTATTTCACTGTCAGAGAAAGCAAGAAGTATATATATTTTAATTCATTCCATCATCTGGCCACTTTAAAGGACCTTTGGAGCTAGTGCTACCTAAATTAATTGGAAAAGAGGTGGAAACTCGAGACTTATTATAAAATGAAAGCTGTTTTATTTCTGGTTAAAAGCTTCAAAAGGCCCGTCCCCTAAACCGAACTGAGTATTTTCAGTTGATGAGGATACATCAGACAATTTTCTGGTGCGTGCTAGGGCAACTCCGGACAATGTCCACACAATCATGTCCAGACATGTCCAGAGTTCATATGAGAATTTCAGCTTCGGTGGGATGGGAAGTGTAATGTCTAACTCACATACTACATATTTAACAGTCAGAACTATTTCTGATCCTAATGCTTAAAAATAGGAAAGATGTATGAACAAAACTTGTCCCAAGACACACAAGAAATGTCTCACCATCAAAACACATTCATTCATTCATTCATTCATTCATTTATTCATTATCTGTAACTGCTTATCTGCGAGAGGCAGGGTAACCATGGACAGGTCGTCAGACTAACAGGGCTGAAACATAGAGACAGACATTCACGCTCCCATTCAAACCTACGGACAATTTAGAGGCACCAATTAAATCTAAGTGCATGTTTTTGGACTATGGGAGGAAGCCGGAGTCTCCGATGAGACGGGAATAACAATCTCTACACAGAAGAGCCGCAGGCCGGAGTCGAACCGGCGGCCCTCTGGCTGTGAGGCAATAATCTGTATTAAAGACTCATCTGTTTCCTTCTCCTCACAGATTTACAGGATTATTCAAACACAAAAGTTATTTAAGTTCTGAACTTTGCACACGGTCGTTATTGATATCCAGAAGATTAAAAAAAAGAGATTATCACTGATATTTTTTTGTAGAGAATATTGTATTGTATTGAAATATGCCAATGTACAACAAACTCTACGTCTTTTTGTATGAGTGACACTTGGTTTTTCATACTCAATAGATGTCATGTTTGCACGCTCATATTGTTTTATACACTGTTCAGAACTCACATATATGATGAATAAATGTTTATATGATTATATATATATATTGTTGTGATGTCACATTCACTTCAGTTAGCTTACTGTTTCTACAGCTTTCCATCATGCAATGCACATGCAGGTTAAGATGCTAACAGTGATAGATTTACCACACAGAATTTGTATTTAGTTTCTAAATGGCCAAATAGGAAACCCACTGTTTTTACTGTGATGTGGAGTCAGAGTACAATAGTTAATTTATTCTGAAAGAAATCAAAAGTTTGGTGCATTGATTGCTTGATTTTCATCCTTTAGAGAAGTCTGAGTGGAAGCATCAGCCCAAAGTTAACCGTTGAGTACCACGAATGAACTTTTCAGAACTAAAAGGTGACAAAGAATGCAAATGAGGACATTTTGTTTCATGAGGAGGGGAAAAAAGCAGCTGCAGTAATAAGGGCAGACAGCGTTCCTCCCTCCAGCCTCAGTGCTACCAATAATTTTCGACAGTCTTAAAGACGGAGGAGGATATTTGTGATTCAGAAAGGAACGTTCATCAGTCAACACCACTGCCAACACGCACCACAACTTCAAATAAATTGGCAATATGCCTTAACCACTCAAATACCAAGTCAAATCAGGTCAGAAGCTGCACCAAAAAGCAACATACTTTAATAACAAGTCATACTGAATATGCTGTGACTTCAAGGATATGATTAAAAAGAACAAGGACACTGTAATAAGGACCCGTTTTCATCCTTCTCTAATTATTCTGCCTCCACATTCAAAGAACCAACCTAAGGGTACTCATTTACCTGCAACCTAAACTCATCAGCCATTATTGGTGCAAGATTCACAGGCAGACATAATGAGGTTGTAGCCTTCCTAATGGAATACAACAATCTTTTTTAGATATTGTTTTCTGTCACAGCAACGTGTGGGACCGTGAATTGTTTTTAGCCTCAAATGTCTGCTCTTTGTATCAAATTAAGGCTCAGGCCTGCAGTTATTGTAGAAGATATATGTGTTCTTTATATGCATAAATGTATATGCATTGCATTCAAATTTGTCAGTCTTTAAGATTCATCCCGTTCTCTGGGGGAATAATATATGAGATTCATTCCCACTGGGAAATCTGGGAAAAGGAGCACTTTATTGATTTCACATGTTTAACTCAAATTAATGGTCATGGTGAATACTACAGTGGGTTAATCTTCTGTCTGAGGAAATCTCTGTGTGTTTACCAGACTGTTGGTCTAATGCTGCAGTCCATTGCAAGTTGGAAGTCCATAATTCTTTAAAAAAACACTTTATTCTGAGGACTTATTCCCGACTTCTGATCTAAATGCACCGTAGTGAATGTGCTCTGGAGAACATGCCACCCCCCCAGCAAACTAATGTTTGTAGATGCTTTTGAATCTCAGGGACTTAACCGAGGACCTACATCAATTACTGATGAGCGAATAATTAAAATTTAAAAATGCACCTTTTTAAGCAATGTTTTTATATGTTATGACCTTAATTTCTCAAAATCCAGTTTAAGACATTTTAAAGATCTGCAGGAACCCTATTAAAAGACACAGAAGGCTCGTACCGCATGACTGCAAAGACTTTTATCAAACACAAATCAATGAATGGGAATAGAAATGGCAGCTACAGCAGCTGTTGTTGCAACACATCTCACAACACGGTTTCACGGCATATATGTATGTATCGCCGTGTACAATGGCTCATTCTAACCATAACAAACATGTACGGTCCGCAGTTGAAAAAAAAGGCTGCAGTTTCTGTGGATTTATTTTGTAAAACCACTGACCTTAGGTTTTAGGCAAAAAACTTTTGTTAAGGTGTATAACAAAAAGTTTAAACAGTAAATAAATGTACATAAATGCCGGAAATTAAGTAGTTACAAGGGTCACGTGACTACCGCAAGTTACATAAAAAAGGAAGTTACTTTCAAAAACGTGATTCACGTAACTGAAGTAAACAGTGTAACTGAAGTAAACAATGTAACTGAAGTAAAAAAAAATTGTATTTTTGTTTTCACATGGGACATGAATCCTGCTCTCCTGAGTGAAAGTCTGCCGCTTGTTCGAATCCGCCCTGTTGAACTTCGCTTGGCTATCAATCACTACTACGTCAGCAAGATGGCAGCAGGCGCATTAAAGCGGACGGTGAAATACAGAGACATAGCTCGTTTTTTTGGCTGCCTGTACACGCAACTCATATTGACATTTTTGACGGGAGAACAGGCTGCCTGGGTGAAAGTCCTGGTTCATAATTACTATGGCTGATAGAGGGTGCCACAAAAAACACACATTATTGTAGTAGCCCAATCAATGGGCTGATAACAACCTACTGGCCTACCAGCAGGTGGAGCAGGCCTCTACTCAGTCATACTTTTGGGCCGATAACCGCTGATAAAGGCCATTCAGTCGTCTGAAATCGGGGGAGCAAATCTCAAAGAAGACCAAAGAAAAAGGCAACCATACAGTATAAGACAATAAACAATACACATATAATTCTATCCAAAATAGGCACATAACTAAAGGTAGTTTAAAGCTTTTCATAACCAGGTCTTTAGTGTGGAAAAACCACTTCATTTTCAATTCACTATCAACACCCAGCTGAATTATTCAGCTGTGCAGAGAATTCTGATTGATAAATAACACCTTAAGATTTCTAAGAATATAAATACTCCTTCGGTTTGTTTGTTTTTCTATTAACTGCCATGCTGCTTTTCTTATGTTTTACCTGTTGGTTGAACGTATGTATATACATTATGACACAAGTCGTATTATTTGATGATTAAATAAACATCAACTGGCACATATTAATATTCCTCCCTACAGCAAAGATGGAATATCCCCCAAACACTGTCAATCATCATCCTTGTTGTTGTTTTTCATAATTTCATAAACACCCAGCTACAAACCGTTCTTATTTCTTCATCCTGTTAGATTCAACAGTCTGCGGGGGTGAGTTTCCCTCCAGGTAAATATGCCTCCTGGGTGCGAGGTGCTGTGTTTTTCTCTGACAGCCTGTTTGCTCGGGAAGATGTCAGCGGTTCATCTGCAGCATATTCACTTTGAAATAACACTTAAAACATGGGAACAGTGTGTTTCTGCAGAAGCCGGTGGAGAAACAAGCTGCAGAACAAGATGCACCGACTGTATGAGTGTCTGCTGCGCCTTCAGTGCAGCGTCGAGGCTTTACAGTAGTGCAAACAGAACTGCTGAGCACACAGTGTGCAGTATTTGGCCAGGGCTTAATCTATGGAGCAAGCAATGAATCATAAACAAGATGTCTTATTGACTTATCGACCTTTACACACGTCAAAGTGGATGCCTGTTTTGTATCCACCCCCCACACGCGCCATTTCAATTTGAGCCACAATAATTCTCTGGATTGCAGCGCTCACATTTCACGCTTGATTTCATATTTCTCTCCACATTTATAGAAAAGCAGTTGTGTTTGCTTACGCAATTTATGTTAATGGCTCGGTAGATTGTTTTTGCTACGGCTCGGACCGCTGTAATGTGTGGGAAGTTGCTTTATAAAAACAGTTGTACCCTTTGTCACAGATCATCTAGCTTCGTTTCACCTTGGAGATGTGATATTTCACATGACCTAGAGCAACACTGTCCACTCTGCAAACATTATTTACTACAATCCTTTTAAAAACGTGTCATTACACGGTGATTAATGAATGCACACACTCTCCAGCCACTGCTGCCGCCACTGCTTCTGTCCATTCTAAGCAGAGTAGTATTGATCCGCAGCATCCTACAGTAAATACAGTAGCAGGTCGACAATATAACAATCGCTGCTGCAGTCAGAGCCACAGCTCGCTGATAACGACTACAGCAAAAATATGACTCAATTATTTGGTTTGGAAGAGGATGAGGTGATGAAAAAGAAGTAGAAAGGAATAAAAAAAAATATGCAGAAAAGATACAAAGATGTGTTGATAAAATGTTAAAAACTTCGTGAAAAATAACTTCACCAGAACTCAAGATTAAAAAACAAATTATTCAAGGGAAACAAATCAAATGACAAGAAATTGACAGCTCAAGGAGCAACCCAAATTTTTGCATTTTTCATTTGAAATTCAAACAGCCGTTCGAACACATGAATAATTAAAGCCGGAATATGTAACTTTCCGAAAAGGCAAACAGCAGAATCCTTGGTACACGTGCATGTTATAATTAGTCGGTTTTTTAACTTTAAAGTTGTTCTACTGTTACATTATGTTTAAAGGCATTATAATTAGGTTATCTGTATTAATTCAGGGCTACACGGTGGTGTATTGGTTAGCACTCTTGCCTCACAGCAAGTCCTCCGGCTTCCTCCCACAGTCCAAAAACATGCACTTAGGTTGAATTGGTGACTCTAAATTGCCCATAGGAGTGAATGAGAGCGTGATTGACTGTCTCTGTGTCTTCTCTGCGATAGTCTGGTGACCTGTCCAGGGTGTACCCCGCCTCTCGCCCAATGTCAGCTGGGATCGGCTCCAGCCCCCCGCGACCCTAGTGGAGATAAGCAGTTAAAGAAAATGAATTAATTAATTCAAAGTAATGAACTGAAGAGAAAATGTAGGAAACTGACTGTGCCATTATCTTGTTAAAAACTGTCACATATGTCACATCATATGCCTTTCAATTTCCAACAAGTTGTTTTTAACTGGTAATACAAACATCTCAGTTTAATACTGATCCCTCCATTTACAGAAGCAAACAAGACCATCAGCACAAATATGGCTATTTTTTATATGTCTGGTGTCCGATTCCGACTCCAGCCTGCTGCAGACAGACCCAGATCTGGCTCCGGGCAGGAGCACGGCCTCTCTGTTTCCTGGTGGTGGCTGGATGGAGAGGGCCAGGACCCGGAGCTCACCAACCTCCTTCTGGGTGTCAACACTGACATCATCTTAATGAGCCCGCTGGAGAGAAGGAAGGCACAGAAGAACCAGAACCAGGACAGAGCAGACCCTGCTGCAGTAAAATGAGAGGTCTTCTAGAGGATGTCTGGCAGCTGCTGATCTTTACGAAACAAGGCGGTGATGCTCATGGAAACACTGCCGGTTTGTCAACAGGGGGCGCCAGAATCAACACAAAATGAAAGTTTCTTATAGTAACTTTAAAAACACAGTCTGTAATGATTTTTTCCAGTTGATTATTATGATATAACTTTTTTTTTTTTTTTTTACTCTTTAATTTCCTTTTTAACTCTAACTCTGTTTTTAAATTGAGGATTTTTATTATTAGTAGTATTATTTTATTGTTTTTCATTGTTTTATTATTTTTTACTGTATTTGTGTATGATTTTATTGTATTTTAATAACTGTACAGCACTTTGGTCAACTGAGGTTGTTTTTAAATCTGCTCCATAAATAAACTTTGACTTGATTAAACAGCATGTCAATTCAACGAAAAAGTTAAGAATTCGGCTGTGTGTGTTACATTCAAAAACACTTTTACTAGTTTTTCTATTATGTAATTGTGAGCATGAATTAGTGTGGTTAACTGTATAATTTTAATTTGGTTTCCTTTTGTTGTTGTTGATATTATAATGTAATTTAATTGTTGGATGTTGCCTTATTTGTTTTTCTTTGTCTGCTTTAGGTTGCTTTTATTATATGGCCCAGATGCTCTCCCATTACTTTATGTATTTACATATCTATATATTTATATGTGTGTACATGTATAGATATAAAGGGGTATAAAACGTGGCTGGCTGCACATAATCTCCAAATTTAACAAGACCATCTTCCTTGTTCGTTAATATTCCTCACATGCTCTCGTGGAGCACAAACAGCTCTCGGTGCAAACACACAACAACTGTCCAAGCTGCAGAAAGTGTTTGTCTGTTAAAGCATCACGCAGCCAAACTTTTTTTGAATGAACGCTTCTGGAACAGCTTCAGCCCTGATGTGCCCTTCTGAAAACAAGTCCGGGGGGGTCGAAGGCGGTCGGGTGCAGATTTGGCAGGGCAAGATTCACTTTCATAATGACTTAGCAGAGCCTGACCTTATATGTCAAAGGTAAAGTGTGAAGTGGAGCTGAGCATGACATTTATGGGTCATATCTGCTGTAAATGATTGGAGCGCCCTTTGTCTACATGGTTGAAGCTAATGGGGATGTCAGGGAGAAGGTGAGGCCTCGTCTCAGTGGAGGAGAGGCATAAGTAAAACATTTGTGGGATTTTTGGAGCAGATATTGACACATATTGACAGACATGGAGATCAAGTGCGTGACATTTCTGTAATGTGATTGTACGTCTCTGCCCCCACGTGTGACAGGAGCACAATAAAGGTCAGCGCAGCGTGACCTTTGGACGGCGTCACCTTGCTGCTGAACACACAGAGCCGACACACAGCAGCAGGATGTACAAAGCTGCCCTTTTAAGACTCCGTCGTGATTGATCGGCCCTGAAGGCTTTACTCCCCTCATTCAGAGAATATTAGGTAAATCACTATCTCTGAAATTACACAGTTAATGCAGAGTCTTTAAAAAGAAACCGCTCATTAAGAGAGATTAACACCCTGTAATGTAGTCACGCTAATGGTTGGTATTCTACCTTAAATAATATGCAGCGGGCGTAATTACTGACACCATGAAAAAGTTTTTGCTGTGCATGCATGTGGAAGACTGCACAACCGCTGTTCCAGTGCCACTACTTTTAGATTTCACATTTTAATTAAAAACTACTTTGAACGCAGCCCCAGGAGGAAATCACTCAGAAAGAAAGAGCAAAAAAAAAAAAAACTGTAAACAAAACATTATCTAAAAATGTCAGCTGCGTGCATTTCCTCTCTCTTTCCGTTTTACTCTTTACGCACAATAAGAGAACAAGGTTTGACCATTAAACAGCCATTAGTTCAGCTGATTCACCTCTTCAAGGAGCAGCGTGGCCCGAGGCACTGTGATGCACTCTGGGTCGCATTATGGTTCAGTTACTGCAAAATCTCAAAGGTTAATTCAAAGTCAGCACATTAGTCTTTCGATAAATCATCCTTAACTCCTAATTATGTCCCTCGCTTGATTCCACTGTCAACAGTTAGCACAGGTAACAGCACTCTTTCTGTCCTCCAGCCACCTCACAACAGTAATGAGTTAACAAGCTCCCGTCCAGCTCTGATTAGCTGAATTTGATAAGCTTGTGCATCATGATGAATCTGGCTGTCATCCATTTTCAACAAGAGCCAGCAGCTGAAGAAGTTGAAGAACGTCTGCGTCCCTCTGCCTGCTCCCTTATCCACATAAGAATGAATTCACTCTGTCAGCAAGACTTGTCAGATATCATTATTAATGGGCATGTGTCCATATTTATGGGCTTTGGCTCAAGGATGAAAGGTGTATCTTAGTCATAACTTTCTGTTTCCCAAGTTTTATGAAATGTAGTTGATGGATTGAGATGCTCCTGGTTTAGCTTCCAGTCCTTTAGCACCACACTGTGCCTCGACAGGGGAGTGCAGCTGTTGTGCAGAGAGCGTGTGTGTGTGTGTGTGTGTGTGTGTGTGTGTGTGTGTGTGTGTGTGTGTGTGTGTGTGTGTGTGTGTGTGTGTGTGTGTGTGTGTGTGTGTGTTCTTGTACTTCCTACATAGTGAGGACCAGAACACGTTTTTAACCAACAGAGTGAGGACATTTTTGCGAAGTGAGGACATTTCAGCCGGTCCTCACTTCTTTAAAGGCTTTTTTGATATTTCAGACTTTGTTTTAAGGGTTAAAGGTTACATGATAATGATAATTAACTGAAACTGTATTGTGTGGTTACAAAACTTACTACAATTATAATGAAATTGTCCTTTGTTTTCATCTTTGTCAACTTTTTTCATACATAATGAAGATGAATAAGTCAAAGAAAATAAAGGCAAAATTTACTGTGACCTCTTTTAATCTCCCACCCAACAAATACCCCGTTACAAAAAAACTAAAACTAACACAAAAAATAATTAAAACTAAACTAAAACTCAAGCATTTAAAATAAATAAATACTGAATTAAAATTAGCAAACTGACTCTAAAAATTAACTAAAACTAACTGAATCTGAAAACAAAAATTCACAACAAAATGAAAACTAAAACTAATGAAAAATTCAAAACTATTATAACCTTGCTAGGGAATTCACTGTTCCAATGAGGGTCCTCACAAAGATAGAAGTACAAGAATGTGTGTGTGTGTGTGTGTGTGTGTGTGTGTGTGTGTGTGTGTGTGTGTGTGTGTGTGGTGTGTGTGTGTGCATTGCAAAGACCTGCCATGTGCATGTGTGGTAAAGTTAAGTATGTGTGGCAGTTTGCTGATTCTGACGTTTTTTTCAGAGGCTCAAGGTTAAGCACATAGTTAGTGATTGAATCTAGACAATTTAAGGCCTTCACAAGAAGAGTGATACAAATGTGTGTGGCGTTTTTGTTGAGCTTTTTCTTCTTTTCTTCTCTGTTTTGCTTTTTTTCTTCACAACTTTCCTGTCAGGCTGGTTGTTGCATTCCCCATCCACCTTAAAAATATAAATATATTTTCTTAATCCTACCTTACATTTCCTAGTGGCACTAACAGTAGGATTTTCCTAATAAATAAATAAACACAAGAAGGAAAAATAATCCCTCTCAAGCTCGATAAGCACAAAACAAACAAAAGAAGAAAAAAAACCTTCAGTAAGCTCTGCTAAGTTCTGCTATCTGGATACAAATGCCCATTAGCTACTTAAACTTAGGATAGCTGTGGGGCCGACTTTGAATCTTACGATAAGATAAGATAAGATAAGATAAGATAGAACTTTATTTATCTCAAATTCAATTCTGGTTACAAAGTTACAAAAACAATCACAATATAGGATAATATAAGATATAATATAAATATAAAAAATAAAAAATGAAGTGTCTAAGGAGTAAAGTGCAGATGACATGGAAGGAATCTTGTGTTTAAAAAACATAACAGAAATCATACTCATTGTGCCTTTAAGTAGCTATTGTCTATTAATCATAGACACAGTTTACATACAAGGACACTTAGTTTAATTAACAATTATTTTTGAATCACTGTAAAATATTACATGCTCCATAACATCAAGACATTCCACTCAGAATGATCCAAGTGCAAGAAATTGTACTAGATCATATCGCAAATATTGGGAATTGCCATTTAAATAGAGAGTGAATACTGCCTCATTGACCTTAACCCTAATAATAATAATAATAATAATAATAATAATAATAAAATAAAATAATAAAAATATATATATATTTATATATATATGATTTATTTTTTTGGGATGAAACTTCCTCTGCTTGGTTTAATAAGTGTAATAAACATATGAAATGAAAATGTTTCATTTCACATATCAATGTCATGTAAAACTATTGTATTTTATATGTAGGTCTTTCCAATGTACATGAAAAAAAAAAGTAACATGCATTTTTTTATGAAAAAGAGTGAATTATCCTCATTGAACCATGATCTATGAGAGGTAAAGAACACCATTACACTGAATATTGATTGAAATGGTTAGTAATGGAGTTAGTGTGAAATATAAACAATGCTATGAGGAGGGTTAAATGCTATAACAACCACTACAAGGCAGCAGATTTATAAAGAAATACATTCAATAACTATACTGGAGCCACAAATGCCAGAAGCATCGCCTGATATTCAACATGCAGATGAACAAAGAGACACACATCTGTCCTTTGTTTCAGCCGTCATATCCACATCTGAATTTGCCACACGTCACATAGCCGGTGATGAAAAAGTGATTATCTCAGAGGGGTTCCGTTCTGCAAAGCTAATTCGGAACGTGCATGGCAGCTAGTCTGTGATTAATACGGCGTGGATGATGGATTGCTGAAAATTTACGCCAGCTTCACTAGAGACTGACAGCATCATATTTTTTGTGTGAGTGATTGAAAAAACAAGTGAGTACAATTTAGTGAGGAGATGAAAAGAAGGGGCAGGGAGCGAGACAGGAAAGGTGTGTTCCACCACGGCTTTTGCCACTCAACTAAATTTGGATATAATTCAGCTTTTAAAGCGACAAAATTCTGCTTTTTCATGTCACAATGATGGGAAAACAGACGGATGTGACACTTATTTTGAGACTGAGAATAATTAAACTGATATTCTTACAAGATCCAGTCAAATTATCTGAAAACAGGCTCCAAACATCTCAGCACAACCCAGTCCTCAAAACCATCACACATGACCTGAAAACAATAATCTGGTAACGCTTTATATTAAGGTCCTTGTAAACACCATTAATTAACAAGTAATAAGGCCCTTGTAAGTCCTTACAATATGCTTATTAACATTATTG
The DNA here is from genome assembly GCF_030273125.1 of Centropristis striata. Classification (NCBI taxonomy): domain Eukaryota; kingdom Metazoa; phylum Chordata; class Actinopteri; order Perciformes; family Serranidae; genus Centropristis; species Centropristis striata. Next base: position 11,332,521 of record NC_081539.1, read on the forward strand.
TGTGTTTATAAGCTTATATAAGTGTTAATAATGGCATTACAAACACCCATGACCCACCCATTATGTCTTTGCCATGCCTTTATTAATCTTATTTTGTTTGCTTATTGATATTAAAATATACTTTATTGCTCATCTATTATAAGTTAACTATAAGTGAACTATGATTTTTGCAACTACCGGATCTAAAGCGAGAACAATGCCTTATTACTTGTTAATTAATGGTTATTAAGGACCTTATTATAAAGCGTTACCGATAATCCTATGCAGTGCATTTCAAGAAAAAAAAGCCATAAGATGTTGTCAAAATTAATACAGATTTAATTTATGGATCCCCACTAGTGTTTAAAACAACCTTCAGTGAGTTTGAATAAGGGTTGGCTGTAACCTGCTGTGTTCGTTTATGGCTCTAAAGGTACAACCTTCCCTTATTTTTACCTTATTTTCATGTATTGCTATTTGTTTGTTTGTTTATCTTATTTTAATTTTTTTATTTTACTAACTTACTCACACCTAAATACATCTGTTTATTATTTCATTAACCACAGGCCTATAAAGAAATGTTACATGTGAAAAATATATAACTTCATGCTCAAAAAAAGAGATTTATATTTATTTAAAATAATAAAAATATATAAATACAGATGTGTATGTATCTAGTGAAATAGTAAATGATATAACAAACATATACATTGTAACAAAATTGTTATAATTAATGTGAAAAATAATAAAACTTTATCATAAAAAATGTGTATCGTGAAAATAATAAATTAAAATTAATTAATTAATTTTAACCTGATAGTAAAGGACATAAATTTACATTTTTGTAATTGTGTTTGTTTTTCTTACTTTCATAATCTCCCTGAAGATACACTGTTTACTGTTTATCCTTAATTTGATGCTTCATAAACACGAGTTGTGTCTTTAATTTTCTCTGCAGTGAGAAAACCTTGGAAAAATCATCTCATTCTAATGTTATGTGCATGATTTTATTTGAAAGCAACACCCTGTGTTTGATAAAGGTGAAAGCAGCAAAAAGGTCTATTGACATCCAGAGAAAATTCATATCAAAGTTGGCATTAAGAGGGAGCACTGAGGAGGACTGACTTGTGATCTGTGAGAAACTGTTTTCCATTAAGTTCAAAGAATGAGTTAAAGTGCTTGAAGATTGAGTCCACTGGGAGCTGTCAGCTAGTGGAACATGTTCTTTCTTCCTGACAGTCGCTGCTCTGTATCTCTCTATTGGAGGTTGTGTAATAGTTGTCTGAAACGTCATGTGTGCTGCTATCTCCTTAGCCGCGTCTCCCTTGATAAAAAGTCTCAGCAGTGCTAACCTGGCAGTTTCTTTATAAAAAGCTCCGGGTTTTCATGCTACAAATACAGCCAAAATGTGTCTATTTGCATGACACTGACTTACTCAAGGAGCTTGTCATCTTATGAATGGCGTAAAAAAAAAAAAGTGTCAAGATTTAGCTGCAGTGAAATTGTGGCTGCCAGCTAAGGTCTATTGGTTTTGAGTGAGAATTACAAGTGAGTACACTGGCTTACAGTGGCAGCACTGAATGTCAATCTGCTCCACAGTAAACCACAGTCATCTGTTGCAATGAGTGCACACTGCAGGAGAGGCAGAGTGGTGGTGTTTGACATGACACTGCCATCCAGTGGTGTGATCCATGAAGTCCCCACATCTACCACTGGTCATTTATGATGTACACTCACCGGCCAATTTATTAGGTACACAGGTTTAAGTGATTTTTTAAAGCAAATATCTTATAAATTGATCATGTACAGTGGTGGAAAAGGTGTATCTCAATAAATTAGAATATGATGGAAAAGTCTATTTCCAGTAGTTTTGAGACACTGATTTATAGGTTTTCATTAAATGTAAGCCATGGTCATTATAATTAGAAGAAATTCAATAAATTGTTTCATTTTGTGTGGCCTAGAGGTTAGGAATCTGGCTTGTAACTGGAGAGTTGCCGGTTCAAATCCCGGTACTGACAGGTCAAGGACTAAAGTGCCCTTGAGCAAGGCACCTAACCCCACTGCTCCTTGCATCGTGAGTTCACTTGTGTGTAAAAAAAGGATGGGTTAAATGCGGCGGTTGAATTTCCCCATTGTGGGATTAATAACGTTCTTAATCTATATCCATTTTTTAATTGAATTACTGACATAAATAAACTTTTCTACGATATTCTAATTTATTGAGATGTACCTGTACAAGTACTAATACCACACTGTGAAATGCCACTACAAGTAAAAGTCCTGCATTCAAAACTTACTCAAGTAAAAGTATAAAAGTGTCAGCATCAAAATGTACTTAAGTATCAAAGCTAAAAGTACTCATTATGGAGAAAGGACCGACAGATTGTTTTTTTATATTCTAAATAAATTATTAGATTATCGTTATTGATTCATTTATGTAAGCAGCATTGTAATGTTGTCTGGTATGGCTTTTTTTGATGACTTTATATATTACTTAATTTATTATCCACAAAACAGTAATCACTTTAAATGCATCATGTTTTTTATATTCAATCTCGACCTAAAAAGTAACTAAAGCTGGCAGCTAAATGTAGTGGAGTTAAACGTACAATATTTGCTTCAAACTGTAGTGGAGAAGAAGTATAAAGTTGCACAAATGGAAATAATCAAGTAAAGTACAAGTCAAAATTATACTTAAGTACAGTACTTGAGTAAATGTACTTAGTTACATTCTACCACTGCTGGTGAACACAAGATATAATAATGTGCTAGAACACAAGTTACATCTTGTCAATATGCTTTACCTTAACTTACAGATATATAGTTATCTAATAAGACAAAATGCTTGCTGCACCTGTTACGTTAGGCAAACTTAATGTCAGGATCGCACAGTTTTCCCATTCTCACTCTCAGTCAGACATATAGTCTAAATATATTATTAGATTATTTGTTGTGATGAATTTATGTAAGCCGTGTTTTCATTTTGAAAAGTAACTAAAGCTGGCAGTTAAATGTAGTGGAATAAAAAGTATAATATTTGGCCTTAAAATTTAGTGGAGTAGAAGTATGAAGTTGCATTAATGGAAACCTCAAAAATATACTTAAGTACAGTACTTGAGTTCCACCACTGGTTATGTGGCAGCAACTCAATGCATTTAAGCATGTAGACAAGATCATCTGCTGAAGTCTGCAGAGCATCAGAACTGTCTACAATGTATATAATGTTCCTAAAGTTTTTTTTATCATTTTTGTTTTAATTGTAAATCAATTTTACATTTCTACTTGCTCATATTGTAAATTGTTAATACTTAATTATATGCTTGAATTTCTAGTTTATACTGCTGTTTACTACTTATTGTTTTTTGCTATCTAATTTGCTGCTGTAACTCTTCAAATTTCCCCATTGTGGGACTAATAAAAGGAAATCTCAATCTTAAATTCAAGCACTTTTTAAGCATTTTCATGATGAGCTCATAGGTTGTTTTTTTAAAGTGTCTGTTAGCTGCAGCCTTAAAATTGTATTCTACAATTATCGATTAATAATTTGACAATTATTTTCTTGATCTATTCAAAAGTGAAAAAATGTCCACATCATGTTCTGCCATTTTTGCATGAAAAATAACATTAACTCCATTATTAGTTTTAAACAATAGTGGACGGCCATAAATTATAACAAAAAAAAAAAAACATGAAATATACTTAAAAAGGGGAAATGACTGTTTCATTTCTTGGATTCTGGAGGTGGGGATTCACAGAAATATTGTTTACTTGTTTGCTGAAAGGTTTGAAGCCTGGTGTCAACAAATTTGACAGCAAAATGTATTGAATCTTAAATATTATGAGTCTCAAAATAAGGTCTATTTATTCTATAATAATCAAAAAAGTTTGCAAATTCTGTCAGTCCACTAATCATTGCAGCTCTAACATTTGTGCACATCTGCACTACAATAACTGATTCAGAATGTATCATATTTTGCCTTTAACCAGTCTCCTGCGATTTGGATATTTCACGGATTCATTTTTCAGCCCTGGTTTCCAGCACCTTGTTGAATCTATGCTCCGATAAATTAAAGCAGCTCTGAAGCCAAAAGAGGCTCCAACCCAGTACGAGCATGGTGTACCTGATGAATTATGCAACTGAGAGAACTTCAATAACAATTGTAGTAATTAAACAGACAATAATAAGTTCTTTTGTTGGCATTTCTTTAATAAACATTTGCCAAAGGAGGAGGGAGGGGGACAAAATCATTTTAGTACAAAAAAAAAAAAAAAAAGACATTGTTTTTTTTTTTAACTTGGGTTACGTGTGTTTTTGTTTTGCTCATGATTTTACAACACCTATTGTCGAGAAAGGCATGTGGAATTTAAAGTGAAAACAGCCTTTCTCCATGACGTCGGATCAGATTTGCTGCAGTCGTCCAAGTGCTACCAGTCTGTCTGGAACTAACAGTCCGTATTCCTCAAATAGCTCCCTGCGCTGATACCTACGCCATCAACCCAATCAACTGAGCCATCAGTGTTCAACATAATCATGGCCTTAATAAAAAGAGGACACTACATTACTGGTCATATTCCTAATTGTGCCGATAAAGCACACCATCCATTTCCTTTCATAGCTAAAATAGTTTCCGCCTACTTCAGTCAGTAGTGCAAAACATTAATACTAGTCTGCCCTGGAGCAAATTACAGAAAGGCTAAGGTAGAGATTTAAAATTTACCCGGCCTGATAAATGTACACTCAAAAAAGGTAAAAGTTTAATTTAAAAGACAGCAGAATAGATTACAAAAAAATAGGAAAATGGTATGAGCAAGAAAAGCTCCTCCGGTGTTATTCAGCTGTCCTTCTGCAACGTACTCCACATTCCAGACTGAGGAGAAATACAATGCCTTACACAGATTTACAAACTGAGTGTGCATCTCCAGATCCCTCTGGTCTGGCCCAAGAGGCTTCGGGCTCACAATCGAGTCCTCCGAGCCTTTTTGTCCGTTGTCGCAAACTGCCACTTCCCGTTTCCAGTCTTTCAGAAAGGCAGGCCTCGTCCTCTGATTGTTGCCGTCGAGTTCACGTGTGGGACAAAGCCGAGGGGTAGTGGTGGCGCCCCGACTTGAGAAGGGGAGCCCCAGGGCTGTCCTGGCGCTTGGATGGGAGGGGGAGGAGGTACACCATCCTTTCTAGCCAGGGCGTGGTTGTACAGGTGGAGGGCGCCGGGGTTGGGCTGTCCCTCCACGGGTAAGGGGCTGTGATTGTAATTAAACCGGTGGTCCTTGTCCCCGGTGAACACCATGCTGCTGGGTCCGGTGGCTCCAGCGCCTGGAGGGAAGGAGTCCGGGTGGGCGGGGGCAGACGAGGAGCTAGCAGCCTGGCCGGGCCCGCTGAACACCTCCCTCAGAGCGTGAGGGGGCAGGCCTCCGCCCAACATGTGACCCATGTAGCCGTCCCCGAAGCCTGCAGGAGTGAAGGGTGGAGGAGGTGGATGGATGTAGTCTCCGCCGTATCCCGGCCCCTCTGCGGTAGGGAGGGGCGGGTAGTCTGGCTCCGGGGGTCTCCCTCCATCACCTCCACCTGCAGATGCAATGGGTGGAGCGTGGCCGGTCTTGGGTTCAGGTGGAGGCTGCCGGTAGTCCAGGTCAGCGTGTGGAGGCGGCTCTGGAGGCTCAGGTGGCCTCTGGTCTGGAGGCAGGATGGAGACTCCACCTACCTCAGACACTGAGACACAAATCACATTATTAAGACTTTTTCTTACGCTGCTCTAATGTGAATTTCCTTATTTCTTATCTCAGTCTTGACAAACGGTTTGGATAAATTAAACCTAAAGGTTGTCAAAAGTACAGATACTTTGATATCTTTCTTTATGATACCACGTGTTTAAACTATTACAATCTCTGTTAATAATACATTTGATAGTATTGAAAGTAACTAATCTATTAAAAAAAAGGGGAATAAAATTATTTTCAATCCTCTAACTCTTGAAATATCTCCGTTGTGGGACTAATAGAGGAAATTTTAATCTTAAATTCAAGCACTTTTTAAGCACCTTTTAAGCATTTGCATAGAAAAATATGTTTTTGTCTGAAGAATACAATTTTAAGACTGCAGCTAACAATTATTACCATTATTTGACGAACGGTTTGAATAAATTAAACCTAAAGTTTGTCAAAAGTACAGATACTTCGATATTTTTCTTTACGACACCATGTGTTTAAACTATTACAATCTCTGTTGATTATATATTTGATAGTATTGAAAGTAACTAATCTATAATAAAGCAATAAAAACAATTATTTTCAATCCAAGGCTGCACAGATATCACTATTATTAGTACAAACAGTGACTTTTTCTGCATTAGCAATGTGTGCAGGTTGATAAAAAGAAAAGAGTATCCTATTTTGAGTGATCTTTCTTGCCATGGTATCAAATGAGATATTTTATCATTTCATATATTTTTTTTAAGATAGTATTGTATGGAAGTTTAAAATTCCAGTATTTGGGCAACCTTATAAACCTGCTTTCTTTTACGTGTTAAGGATTATTTCACTGACACATGGTTATAAACTTTTTAAAACAAACTGACTTGCAGAACTACAAAAAGGAAAGAGATATTCCTCTATGTTCAGCTTTCTAACTGAAAACATTAAACAGAACCAGGGTTACCTGGAGACACCGGGCTGGGCTCTGGGGGCTGTTTGACCTCTGGAGGTAGCGGCTGCCCCCCCGGCGCTGCTCCTGCACTGTTGCTGCTCTCCGCTCCTTCCCCTCCTTCACTCAGCTCCTGCCTCTGAGCCTGCTGCGCCTGGAGCAGCTGGGCCAGCAGCATCGTCATGGCGGTCTGCGTGGCGGCTGCGGCCTCTCCTTCTGGAATACCCGGCGGAGCAGACATGGGGGGTGAAGGAGGCTTGGGCATCGGGGGCGTACGGGGCACTCCTGCAGGAGCGGCGGGCTGGGGAGGCTTGGCGGGTGCGGGTTGAGGAGGAGGCTCAGCTGGGTCGGTGGGAGCGAGGGCTTTGGAGAGCTGCTGTAATGTTTCCTGATTGACCTTTGTGCCCATGGACTGGACAAACTGGGCCGTGTTTACTGAACTCTTGGGCTGGCCCAGGAAGTTTAGGAGGACTGCTAGCTGCTCCTGGGTTAACTGAGAGTTTGGACCCTTTGGATCTGAAAAGAAACACAAGAATTAATCTCCAAATGAATCTTAACCTTGGGAACACAAATCTGATATTCACTGAAAGCTCTACTGTATATCACAATGAATCAAAATGGTTTTAGAGGTCTTTGTAACAGTCTCTGAAACAGTTTATATGCGCTTGTTTTTGTTTTATACAGATTCATGGTCATTCAGGTTCTCAAGGTTATTAAAATACAATAAATAAGATGGTTTATTAATATGTCTTATAAAATGGTTGGTTAAATGTATTTCCTTTTGAGAGACTTTTATTGTGAAATATAAGGGTCTGAGATGAGGGTATTGTGGCAAATGTGAGGTCGAAATGTGAGGCCGGGTCAGTTTTGTTATGGTTCAGTTGCATTTCGGGTCAGAGAAGAAGTAGAGAAGGCTGTAGAGGAGAGCACGCAACTCAAGAGTAAAAATTCTACAAGTGGTCCAAGTGGCGCACGCGGTAACTTTCTGTTTGTATGTTTACAATGATAATTAACAGTGAGTGGGAGTTGCATGTGTTTTCAAACGTGTATGTCTTTATTTATTGTAGTTTTCACAGTGTCTGCTGAAGTACAGAGAGAGAGAAAATAAACCTTCAAGACATCTGTATGAATCGTGGCCATTTTTTTGTTGGACCGGTGTAGTTACAGTCATGAAATTAAGGGGGGACAAATGGACAAATAAGAATACAGGTCCACCTGACCAAAGAAAAAAAACAGTCATAGATGTGAGGAATACTACAAGTTAAAGAGTTTTGTTTTTTTTATATATTTTTGTTAAAAAGGTGTAGGAAACTTGAGTGCGCCCCTTTCTAAACTCAAATTCAAGCACTTTTTAAGCATTGTTAAGCTTTTCCAGCAACTTACAGCTGTGGTAAATTACAAAGCATAATGACTTCTAGCCTATAACAGGGTTGGATATTATGCTATAAAAAGAAAACTAAATGATGTATATGTAAACTTGGCCTCCTGTATAATCTAAATTTCCAGCAGTTTCAAGCACTATGTTCAAAATCCAAGCACTTTACCAAACTTAAAAACACCACATTAAAGTGTTTCCAAGGATTTTCAGCACTCATTTTATCTGTCCTTGTCATAACCTCTGAAGGCCATGTGTCTATGGAGAATATGGGCATAGACAACACACTGAACCAAGTAAGTTAGTGAATGAATGAGTATTAAAGGACAAAGTTTTTTTTTACCAAGCTAAACAAGCTCTGCGACCTTTAAGACTAATCTATAAATATTAAGCAGACAACAGTTGTACTTGTTTTGGATACATTGCATAATAATCAAATCCTACTCCATTAGCAGCAGCACTTTTTATTCATGCAAGTACAATTCACCCGTGGCTGTTAAAGCTAATAATGAGACATTACAAATACAAACTCACCCAGCAGTGCAGAGGCAGCTGCGTTCTGAGCTTTAATACCTCCAGGAGCGGGGAAGCCCTGGGGAGTGTTACTACGGCTGTCGTCAAGGCCCAGCTCTTTACGGGGCGCCTTAGGGGCCGCCACTTCCTCCGGCATCTGCTTCTGTCGCCGGCGTTTCTTACTCCACAGCTCGTGACAGTCCTGCCACAGTGGAAGACTGGAGAGATGGAAACAGATAACGTTATAGCGCTGGTATTACAGCGTGAGATAAGCGTGTTGATGCAACGTGAGGCAAAAACATACTCCGGCGGGGGCATCTTGTCTGGGTCCACGTCCTTGAGGAACTCGCTGCTCAGCGCTTGTTCGGCTGTGCAGCGTTTGCTGGGGTCCAGGTTCAACATGTGGTCAAACAGATCCAGGGCAGATGGAGGGATGCTGGACAACAACAGAGGCACGAGATATCAGTATAATGCACGGCCCGATCTTTAAATATTCAGTTTGACAACATGTGCGTTAACTTACAAAGCAAACTCCTCCCGTAGCCGTCTCCTGTACTGTTTCTTTGGTTTCATGGTGTTGAAGAAGGGAAGCTTTATTACATCTGGCCAGACTGCAGGGCAGGGGCTGCCACATATCCGGCTTCAAGAGAGACATTCATTTGTCAGGGTTCGTACACTTTAGCAAGTGGTCAAATTCAAGCATTTTTATTAGGGAGGTCATGAGTCATGTTCACTTAGGAAAAAATTGATTTACTATGTACATTTACAAATGTTCTGATTTGTTTAAATTGTATGATATGTATGATGTTCTGCTTGTTTTTTCCATGTTGTAAGGCGACCTTGAGTGCCTTGAAAGGCGCCCTATTAAATAAAATGAATTATTATTAATTATTACTGTAAGAGGGACCACCAGGAAATTCTATGTCATTTGGCAGCCATTTATTTCCTTTGTTGAAAGCATGGCAGCTACTAACATTTCTATGTAACCCAAATTTATATATGTATCTGTTTTTTGTTTTGTTTTTTTCTTTTCTCTCTCCGTTGTGATTTCCTTTTTTTTTTTTATTTATCTAGTTTGTGTATGTGTCGGTGTCTGGATGTATTGAAATTAGCTTGGGGTCCAGTACTTGTGGGTGGGGGGCATTGGGAGGTTTGTTTGATTGGACAGGAACTAGACTTGATTGTCTCATGTGAGAATTGTATCTTCTTTGTCTGATGTATTTGAAAAATTTGAAAAATAAAAAAGACCTTGATCAAAAAAAGTCAAGCATTTTTCAAGGACTTTCAAGGTCAATTTTTAAGCTTTTCTAGTATCTTACACCTGTTGTAAATTGCATGTTTTAGATGAGTACTTACATACTAAAAAGAGGGAGATTTCACTTTCAACCATACCAACAACGATGGTATTACACTTTTAGGAGGAACGGTCTTAATTTCAGATAGGCTACTCATTATTTTTTACATTGAACATGTGATTATCTATAGTTTATAGATGGATATAGTCAGATTGCAAGAGAAATACAGTAAGCATTTCAAGTATTTACAAGCACTTTATCCAAAATCAAAGCACTTTTTAAACCTTGAAATACAACATTTAAATTCAAGCATTTTCAAGGATTTCAAGCACCCATATGAACCCTGATTTGTTAAAGAAGAACACTGCGATGTGTTTGAGATATGTAGGACATCTTGACTGCCAATTATCTAGAGTGACTTCATGACAACACCCAGAGAACTGGCTTGACTTGTTGCTTTAAAGTTCATCACATTTGCTTTCATTAGAGCTTATATTCTGTCCTCCCTGACTAATCATTTTGCATTGCTGATAAAGTGAGGAAATTAATGAGAGCTGTCTTTATAGAAAAAATGACTCGTGCCAACTTTCAGGGTTTCCCCCAGCAGAGGCAGGCAGCCTCCGCTCGATAATTCACAACCTTCACCTTTCCTCTAACGACGGCAGTCATAACAAAGCAAGTGACATTCGCCTCAGTCGACCATAGAGCTACGAAACCACAAGATGTGTTTTGATTAATGATCAGTGGAAAAAATGAGTGCTGCTTTATCTTCCGTTCTTGGTCCATCTCGAGCTTGAGTGGGTGAAGTACGGTGTGGGAGCAAGTCAAGAGTTTGTTGACATTTAATATGGAAAAACTGATTTAAATTTGAGTTTAAACCTTTCACAACCTCTACTTGTAATCGTTTAACATAACTGTATTTTACTTCACATTTTAATAACCTCAATGTTTCTACAAAATTAATTTTTTTATGACTTTTATAATAATGCCTCTGTTAGTAGGCCTCTTTGTTTTTCTGATTGAGGGGTGAACCTCATTTACAATGACAATGAGTCAATCATCTCGCAAGTACAAACAAAGGTTGAATGGATAAATTAATTCAGCATAAATTTACCTGATCAGCTCCAACTGGGCAAGCTCCTGATTGGCTTGAAATATTGGCTTCTTTGTGAACAGTTCTCCAAGAATGCATCTGCGAGAGACAAAACGAGATGCAATTCATCATTATAACTCGCTGAGCGGATAATCAAATAACATACAGCAAGTAAAGTGAAATCAATATGCGTCCTGCTCTTACCCGCAGCTCCACACATCGATAGCCGGTGTGTACCTCTCTTCTCCCAGAAGCAACTCTGGGGGACGGTACCATAGTGTAATCACTTTATTGGTGTATGGACGACTGAAAAGGAGAACAAAAGGCAAGAGCTGTTAGCATTATCACACGGGAGAGAACGTAAATATGAAGGTGAGACAGATTAACAGGTGTGGTGTGTATCTACGGTGAGCAGAGACTCACCTCTCTTCAGAGTTATACAGCCGAGCCAGACCAAAGTCTGCCAGCTTTATTTGACCTCTGAATAGGAGGAGGAAAAAACAAATTAAGTGTGGCTGGGAAATCGTGTGTGGCCATGCGATAAAACATAGTATTGGGGACTCACTTGTTATTGAGCAGAATATTGGAGCACTTGATGTCTCTGTGCAGAAAGTTCTTCTTGTGGCAGTAGTCGAGGCCCTCCAGCAGCTGTCGCATGAAAGACTTGATGTGGCTCTCGTTGAAGTGGACCAGACCGGACTCGAGCAGACCCATCAGGTCGTGGTCCATGTACTCAAATACAAGGTAGAAAGCACCTGAGATGACAGAATAAAGATTTGGTCATCAGTGTATTAGGGTTGTCACGATACTAAAATTTTCAACTCGATACCGATACTCAGGAAAATATTCAACACCATTTTCGATACCACAAGGATAAAAACAAAGACCCCAAAATTTAACAGAAATATTTTTAACAACAAGAAAAATGCAACATGTTAAAATTAACAGAACCACGGGTTAAATATTTATAATAAAAAACTGTTGTGCAAAAAGAAACTGCAACTATGATAACAAGCTTCAGATACTCGATACTTTTGAAAATGAGTATTGTATCCGGATACAACGTTTTAGTATCGATACTTTTTTGAGTATCGATACTTTTGACAACCCTACAATGTATTAAACAAATTGATGATGTGTGGCAGGATTATAGAGTAATTAGGAGTGACAACATAATGCACCTTTATCATTCTTGAAGTCTAGAGCATCTTCTTTGTCTGTGACGATCTCCTTCATGTTTATGATGCTCTTGTGGTTGAGTTGTCGTAGAATCTTAATCTCTCTGATGGCTGTGATTGGGAAGCCCTCCTTTTCATTGTCCAGCCGAACTTTCTTCAAAGCCACCATTTCAGCTAGGGAACAGAAGAAAAAACAGCGTGTGAAGACTACAGTCATGGTCAGGTTTTTCTTTTCTTGCAACCCCAAATTTCCCCTCACAATTTAATGGGATTTCTTAATTATATGCTTCCTGTAAATAGTGTAATCTACAGTCATGGAAAAATGATAAGACCACCCTTTGTTTTCTTCAATGTCTTGTTCATTTTAATGCCTGGCACAACTAAAGGTACATTTGTTTGGACAAATATGATAACAACAAAAATAGCTCATAAGAGTTAATTTAAGAGCTGATATCTAGCCATTTTCCATGGTTTTCTTGATAATGACTTTGGTAATTATCAAGAAAACCCTGGAAAATGTTGTTGTTTTGTAATTTTTTCCATGACTGTAATGTCAAAATGTGTTTTGTGCATATACAAAATACCAATACGATGGTACAGGACACACTGTAGGATTAAGTTTAGATCTGTAGGATGAGAATATCCTCATTACCAACCTCTATTTTACTTTATTAAGAATAGATTGAGGTTTCCAATGTTGCTGAAGCTATATGAATGAACCTGCAGCTTCAAAAACACTCACCGGTGTCTTTGTCTTTAGCTTTGTACACCTGACCGTAAGTGCCTTCTCCTGTGATTCCAATTATTTCAAACTTGTCCACACAACGTTTACCCCAATCGATCTCCGTTTCCTTAAACTCGCCGTATCTTGGGCCACAAATTCTGGAAATGATAAGGAGATATATCAGGGGGAGAAAAAAGTGCATAAACAGCAAACAATACCAGAAGAAAAGATGGCATAGGACTAATTAAATGCACGGCAACATACTTAGGTCTTCGGCGAAGAGTTTGGGACTTTTTGTCGTCGGGCGGGCTGCGTGGGGAAGACGTGCCGCCGGGAAGTTCAGGGGGGAGAGGCAAGTCGGTAAGAAGCGGACGGGCCTTTCTGTCTGACTTTTTCTTCCCTGAGAGCAGGCTGTCCTTCAAGCTGATAGACAGAGAGACAGAGAGTGAGAGTTAGTCTTGACAATCATGTATAAAAGATTCATAAGAATACTAATTGGCACAACAACACACCCATACCTTTCTCCTTTATCCATGTGCTCAAGAATAGCTGGGGGCAGCGGTAGGGATGCCAGAGAAGAGATGAGTGGACCAGCGGTTCGCTCCTTGTCTCGGCTCGGTCCGTGTGCTGGTGCTTTCCTCTTGTCCCGATGAACAGAGTCATCTCTCCCCTTTCCGTCTCGGTCCCTGCTGGTCTGGGGCTCAGTGGTCCTCTTGGACGTCCTGTCTGAGGGCGACTGGGGCTGGCTCGATGTGGGAGTTCTGGGACCTTTCTCCGGTTGCGGCGGGGAGGGAGGGCGGCCCTTCCTGGTGGTGTGATTGGACTTGGGGCTGGGCTGGTGAGCGGATGAGGCGGGACCCTTGGTTGGAGTCGACGTGTTGCTGGAGTTCTTGGCCTTGGCGGCTGCTTCTGCGGCTTTGGCCTTCTTCTGCTTGCTGAGTTCGGCAGCGAGGCTGGATTTGAAGGTGAGCGTGCTCGGTGAGAGGCTAGAGGGGCGGCTGCGAGAGCGAGAGTGGCGGTGGCGGCTGCGAGAACGTGAATGCCTTGTGGATGAATATGGACTTCTGCTACGTGACCGCGCAGATCGCCTGGAAAGAAAATTACATGGGACAACTTTTCAGATTTTGTTTCAACAATAGAAACTTCACGTGACCGTTCAATTTTCATACAGAAAAACATGTGGACATCTAATTATAAATACACAACTATAAAGTGAGTTATTACAACAATGTCACAGGCAGGCAAGGGCGTAGGTTTCGAACACTGGGGATTACACAGATTACTGGTCTTTCCCCAGAGCAGTTCAAACTTCAAACTGAATTTATTGCATTTTTAGGCACATATTTACATTGTGTTTTCCTTTACATAAATTAAGCCATTTTTAAAGTTCAAGCAAAAGGTGACATTTCCAAAATAAAATGAAATATACTGCCATAAGGCTCTTGGGCATTCTTAAATATTTATTATCCTGTTATGCCTGCTGAGTCAACACACATCACAGACTACTTTAAGGCACTTCAGGGGTCTATGAGTCACGTTTTAGCTGTTAGTACTCTGCAACTTTTTCTCTCACGTAAGAGACAGTCTGGTCAATAGGTTCTTGGAAAGACACGGCAGTAAATATTAACAGAAAACACAAGGCCTCAAAAAACACAAGTGTGGCCTTGTTTGGGCTGCACCATTATTTACCACTGTCATCTAGTGGAATGACGGTGTTTAAAACATACAACATTCTTACACAAGGCTGAACCTTAAAATCTGAAGAAAAGCCTGTTTGTGTCGGCACACAACTTTTTTGATAATAGTTTAATCATTAGAGCAAATTTACCAAAAAATGGCAGAAGGTGCCAATTTCAGCCTAAACACTGTTGCTGTTTTATATAATTATAAACTAAATATATTTGGCATTTAAAGACATCACTTTGGATTCTAGGAAACTGTGGGGACACTTTGACTATTTTCTGACATTTAATAGACATAAGGATGTAAGAACTCACCTGAAATCTGGACTTGGGCTCATGGATTTTCTGTATGGGCTCCTTGATCTCTTGCGGTTTCCATGAGGACTTGAACCAAACTCTCCTTGTTCATAGGGACTGTGTCTGCCATAACTTGGGGACCTGCGCCAGTTTGCTGGGCTCGCTGGGGACCGCTTCCTTTTGTTGCTGGAGTATGAACTGGGTGACTTTGGCACATTATATGCCCCATACCCATCTGCATCCCGGCTGTAATAAGCTGAACTCGGAGAGAGTCTTTTGCTCCCATAAGTTGGACTTCTCCTAGATATTAGTGTGTTATAACCACCAGGAGATTGGTAGCTATAAGAGTATGCTGTCCCATAGGGACTTTCTGATTTGAAACCAGGACTTCTCCTGTATGCCCTGAGTTCTTCACGGTCTTCTCTGTAAGATTGTGGCGCATCTCTGTATGCAGATGGGGGCTCTTTGTCAGATCTTGTTTTACTTTTGTGCCTTTTCGAATCCCTTTTATCTGCAGATTGTGAGGACTGAGATGTCCTCTTACCATTCCTGTCACTGCTCCTTGTAGTGTCTCTGTGATTTTTAGAGCCACTAAGGCTACCTCCACTCCTGGCTTTTAAGGAGTCTCTCTCGCGGCTCTGGCGGTCCTTTTTCTTGCCTGGCTCCTTCTCTTGCCTGCTCCTCTCAGATGGTCCTCTAGTTTGTTCGTCCTTGCTAATGCACAGTGCCTCCCGATCTCTCGGGTGACTCCTGTCCGGGGATGCTGGTCCATTATAGTCACCAAAGTCAACATCGCTGAGTCGGTCCACTGAGAGCCTGTCAGCATGGGCGTCAAGTTTGGGAGAGGGGCTCCCAGAAAATCGCTCAGACTGGGAGCTCACGTCGTCATACTCTACCAGTGTCCGAAGTTCAGCGTCTTTATCAAAAGCTCCTTTACGATCAATGTCAGGGTCTCCTGTTGTACCGGCATGCCACAAGTCTCTCCCCTTGGCCTGCCTGCGTTTCTTTCTCGTAGACGCCGACGACCGCCTCTTCTCACGGTGTCTGTCCCGCTGAGCAGCACCGCTCCCCGGCTTACTGCGCCTGTCCTGCCTGGTAGCGTTTCTCTGAGCAGAGGGGCTCCGACCCCGACCCTCGCGAAGCACCTCTGGATTAGGCATTTATCTGACAAAATAAACCCCTTTCCCCACGTTGACAATGATCTTTAATACTATACACTTTACCTAAACTATGTTCCTTGTTGTGTCGTGGAACAAAACATTGGGCTAACAGGCTAGTTAGCTAAGCAAATTCACAATCAAGACAGCCAGCCAGCTAGCTAGCTAAATCACTTAACATTAGCATTACAAAGCTAGCTCGTTTGAGGTTCAATTAAAAAGTGAGTTACCCCCAAGACGGTAGTCAATTCATGACACTTGCTGCCTGTAGATTCCGTCACATAAAGTCCACAATATGGTGTGTAGCTATAGAGCAAGCAACCATTGTACTCCGGGACGGAAATCTCCCAGATTTGCGAGCTAATGGTTGTCGGTTTAGCCAGTTAGCCTCCAAAAGCTAACCAGCTAGACATTCCACTTCATGGTCAAAGCACAGGCCCAAAGCCGATCTAAATATAAAATCCACTTCTCCCGTTATGTGACAGTCCGTGCAAGCGTGTAAATCCATTAACCAGATAGTGTTAAAGTTAAAGTGAGAAACTCCGTCTCCTTCTCACAAACTTCCATCACACTCCAATGTGCAACAAGGAAGTGAATAGCACACGAGTTGGAGCGCCGCTAGCCAGCTAGCCGCTAGCACAGTTAGCCAGCTAGCTTTCTTTTCTCCTTGCGTGGAGTTCAATGCAACTCAGTTCAGATGCAACATAACAATGCTGTTTAAAAAACACGTCTGCCTCCGCGGATCCCGCCGGATTCTCGCCCCCCTTTCACCGCCGCATAGTCCAAAAGTAGCAGGCGTGTTTCCGGGCGAAAAATGGCTTCACAAATCGTTGAATTTATTTCAAAATATTGTAACTTTGTTCGCAATGTGGCTAACGGTACAAGACGCCAGGGCCCAGACAGCTTTCAAACTACAGGCCTGGTGCGTCGGTGTGAACCAATGAGACCCGTCTGCGTCATCCAGATCAGCGGTTACGTCACCGCCAAGGGAAACCCCTACTATCAAAATATAACATAAGTAATATTGTGCAGGATTTTTGGATAGATTTGAGAAATCATTTATCAAACTTTCTTAGTGTCTCATACCTATTCACCGAAAAAGATGTTCTTTGTTATTTTACTCATTGTGTATAAAGAACAAGAGAGAATTAAGAAATTGGTTACAAAACAGATTTGTTACAAACAGATTTCTCAAAGCTAAGCCAAAGTTTAAGGCGTTTTTACTTGAATTCAACTATCTTCTTACGTCTCTCAGAATTGTAAAATAAACTATTTCTATCTCGAACTCTCGAACTATTTCTTCAATATTATGACAGCCTGATGAATGTATAACCTTAATTTCTAATAACTATATGATTTTTATCATTATCAGTGAATGCACAGGCTTTATGTACTTCATACTCTCTGCATGACCAATGTATATACCTCTTTTTCTTTTTTTTTATTATTCTTTTTATTTATTTTCTTTTTTACTACAATTTCTCCTGATTAGTTCTTTGTTTCGTGGCATTTGTTTCTTGTAATCCCTTTTTGTCTGACCTCATGATTGTAATGTTCCTTAATTGTCAATAAAGACAAAAATAAATAAATAAATAAATAACATAAACTGCAACAAGAATGGGACAATAACATCATGAATAACAACGTAATTCTCACATATAACACATAACGTTTATAATCGCATAACTCATTTTTTTCAAGTTTTGCAGGAAACACAAAAAACTTAACCAAAAGTGTAACATATGACATTTATTGATCATTTCACTCAAAAAGAATGTAACAAAGGTTGGCTATTGGCATAGTAATAACACTGTGTGTAAATTATGTAACTTAAGAGAAATAAATGACTTAGGCAAGTTTTTGAACATGCCTTTGTGACTTGAGCAAGATATGGTAACACTTTATTTTGAAGGTGTCTACATAAGAGTCACACAAGCCTGTCAGAAACATGACATGACAAGTATCATGAGCATTAATGTTACTTCAAAGTGTCATTAATGTTCATGATGACACATCCCATGTCATGTTTATGACACGCTCGTGTCACTCTTATGTAGACACCTTCAAAATAAAGTGTTACCATATCTTGCTTAAGTCAAAAGGCATGTTAAAAAATTGTCACATTTTATTTTGACTTAGGTATAATAAAGGGGTAAAGTCACATGATCTGATCAACTGAGGATGTAGATGATTTTACCATAGGTGGCCGGCGTCATGAGGAGATGATTTAGACAAAAAAAACCCAATTATGACAAAAAAATGAATGTCCTCTTTTAGATTAACTAAGACCTTTGGGGATGGTTTTGAGTCTTATATAAGATAAGTTTGTTCTCCAACATTTTGAGACAGATTTGCACTTTTCTGAGGTTTGTTATTATAAAAATGCAGATGTTTGCACTCTTTCACTTTTATTTGTAATGATTATTAAACAAAAATATTTTTGTAAGTTATTACATTTTTTCAGGAATTGAAGTCTCACACAATTTATTAAACAACATAAAAGCTTTCAAGACATTATGGTACATTTTTCTCAAAAACCTTGTTTAAGCTTCTTTTTATGTAGTTTTTACATAACTGACCTTAATTTCTTGTCTTGTACTCAAGTCTATATTTACCTTTATTGTTGTTGAATGCTACATAAAATACACCTGCTAAACACTTTAAACAACAAAGAGCTGCGACAAATTTGATTAAATTACTTAAAGTATTACTGTATTACTGGTATTGTACAAAGAAAAATACAAAACATATAACATATGTATGTGTACGTACACTACTTAAACATGTTTATATTGTCTTGTTTTTAATTCCCCCCTTTTAATATTTTTTTACTGTATTTACTTTTATTTATCTTCTTACTCAATCCTGGTCTATTTTATATTATTGTTAATATTCTCTCTGTGTCATGGGTCATGTTGTTGAAAAGTGGAATTTCAATACATTTTATAAAAAATATATTAAAATATTGACCACGTTCACCTATCTCTCCTCTTTCCTAAAGCTTTTAGACACCCCTAAATATTAATCCATGTGCATGTTGACTGCACTCTCCTCAATAATGTCACCAGCAGTCTGCATAGCACAGTAAATGCTATTTTTAAAACTCAAGTTCCACTGTTATAAAACAGCATACAGTAACTGCACCATATCCATTTCTGTACTATGGTAAATCAATACTTCCCCTTATCCTGCTCTGTGACATAACTGAACCTTCAGAGGTCCATAAATGCAGCACAAAGAATCAGTGTGATCATGTAAACTCAGCAATAAGAACAATGTGTTGCAGTCCAATTTTTCCTTAAATACTGCCAACCAAATTTGAGGTAAAGTCATAACAAAATTACATAATAAAGTGAGAAGATATATTAGAGAACTCACTGCTTTGATAGTGTAATTATGTGAAACAATTCTTTGAATCCCAACACCTGCATACTTCTCTTTTCTATTAATCAGATGAAGGTAAATTTAGTGTTCATTGACAAATGAGCAACAAAATGTAGAAAAAGTCCCAGAGGAAGCTTCCGCCTGCTCAGTGTAATAACTCAAGTCAAGACACAGATCTCCACACAAAGAATACCTGAATACATTTGGAAAATGTTATTAGTAATATCCACTTTATTTGCCATTTCCAAATAACTCACAAAAAAATGAATTGAAATGTAAGCTTCACCTCTTGCATTCACAAACAGATAGGCTACATTAGTGGTTATGTTCAAAATAAGTAAACATGAAGGAAAACATTTAATTGATGGCATACATACAACCATCCAACCAAAGACAAAGATATCTATTCTTTATTCCAAGGGTATTTATATAAAAGGCAAAAAAACAAGTTATTTGAGGACAGTTTGCTCATAGCTTTCACACAAATATCTGTTTTAGTATCACCCCTTAAATCTCGCTGAAAATATTCGGGCCATCAAGTCTATTAACACGAAGACAAAGAATTATGAATGTTTGCTTCTGGAAAAATAAACACTGAAACAAGAATTAGTGTTAAGCCAATGTTAGTGTAAGCAAGCACTATGGTGGTCACTTTAAGTAGCTTCACACAGCAGTTAATGTAAATGGCCGTAAGCTAAGGAGGGTTTGCCATAACAGACTGTGATTCTTACACTATATGTCAGTTTCTGCGCTTGTCACTTTAACTTTCAGTTGTGTTTCAATCACGGTCATGGTGTACTGGAGGTTAGCCCTTAAAATATATTTACCAAAACTTACTTTCTAAACATTCTGAAGCCCAAAACATTTTGGGTTTTGCCTCGCATATCTTAAAACTCCAACTCTCCACTGTGTGCTTTTCAGTTTACAAGAAATACCACGGACATTCTTTTGCATTACTGTGTTTTTGTACAATTAGCACACTGAAATATATGACAAACAACGCCTGTAATCAAAGCCAGAAAGTGCTCATGTACATGTAACTCAGGGAAGCTATTAAACAAATGCTTTCAAATATTAAAAACAGCTCACAATGTTTGAATGATGTTTGATTTTCTTAGCTTAGATGAACTAGTGCACTCACTGACAGTTTCATGTTCTTTCCTCTTTTAACATTTTTTAAATTTTTTTGCATAGACTCCATTGTTGGGTGTCCTAATGGTTAATGAAATCATTTTATGTAAATGGTTAATTGTTTCTGTCGGCATTGTACACAAACACATTTACTATTTAAAGGTACACTATGCAGGATAGTATAAACTCATACAAAAATAACCTTTTACAATTATCACTTCTTACCCAATATATCTGTATCTGTATTTTCTTTACATTTTGCTGTGTTTGGGAGGTTTCGGAGTGCCATTTTTCAGGAACAAAGCTAAAACCAAAAGAAAACCAAAACCAAAAGAAAAGTTCACAGTGCGAACAGAAAACACATATAGGAAGGCGAAACAACATGTGGACAAATTTCGTTTCAAAACCAGAATAAATCTGGGGTTTGCTTCATTTTCATTGAGCCGAAGAGGGGCCAAGTTTAAATGTTTTGTTTATAAACATTAAGCGACAATTCCTGCATAGTATGCCTTTAAACTGGAGAGTGAAACATAGCAAACACATCTGGTTGGTGGTCAGATTTTAAAATATAATAAAAATTAAATAAGTTATTTATATAAGTTAAAAACAAGTAAAAGAATGGCTCAGTCATAAGGGGAAATAAGAGAATAGATGGGCAGATTTCACAGTGTGTTTTGGTCTATGTGACTTAGCGGTTAAATCACATATAGCATTCTCATTTTGCCAATTTTTTTTACACTGCTTCAATCGTCACTTGCCTGTAAAATGACTTCATGAGGAGCGGGAGGAAATGAACAGATCAGGTATTTCATTAAGATGTCACTACAGCTTTATAACACCGGGTAGCCTTGCACAAAATGGAGCAAAGGTAAACAAAAAAAGTAGTCAATGACCTCTAAACTCTGCACATCAGTGGCAGGCTAAGATTACAGGCAAACAGAAAGGGTATCGGGGGGATTATTCACATTCACAATGGACAGAGAGGCAACAGTGATGCACTGTACATGAATTACTAAATCCCTCGTAACTTTGCATTTCCACCCGAGGCCATTCTCAATGAAATTCTTAAAGTTCCTCCATCAGTTTTACAAAGACAGTTTCTACACAAACACTGCTCACTATAAGTTGTCATTCACTTCCATTAATAAGTGGGCACTTGTTTGTACTAGCTAGCATTTTTCTTTGGTGACTGAGAGCAACTTTTTTGGACAGGTACCACCTCGCTACCATCAAGCCCGCATTCATTTTGTAATATTTTTTACGCCTTAAAATCAATCTATCCATTAATTTATTCCCACTCGAGTCCCTATTAAGTAAAAAAAGAGAGACTACAAGCTTTGTGATTAAAAGTCTGAGCCAGGAGGAGCAAAATAGGGAAAATAAAATATTTTCATGACTGGAAGCTATTTATTTTATAAACTTTAGATGACAGCATGTAAAGGATGTAGTGTTATGGAATCGCCTTTTATCAGAGCACCAGGGATTCCTTGCAACGAAAAAAAAAAAAAAAGGCAATAAAAACCACTGGCCAAGTGAGGTAAAACTTCTGAAATGTTATAATTGAAAAAGGTTCAAGTGTTGTAAAATCCCTCGTGGATTTAGGGTAATGACCAATGTTGTTTGTGCATTTGAGAGCACTCAAGTGAGTGACGCAAAGGGGAAAGGAAATGGAAATATTAGTGCGCTTATCTTCCACTGGTTGATATGATAGAGGACGAGAGAAGAAAGAAGACTTCACAGATAAATATAACTGTTCATAACCTTACCACGTAGTAAAATTGAGATGTAAAACAACAAATAGGAATGGCATCAAATTCCGGCTCCAAGTAACGATCCTTCAATTAAAATGCTTCATAGTTTCACCAGTGCAATGTACATTTCCTTGGTGGCACTTGATGAATTCTGGGTTGACACTACACTGAGTCTGTTCACCTACATTTCCTACCCAAGCTCCAGTTCCTACATCCCCATTTAAACCTTGGCTCTGACACTTCTATCTTTTCTTTTGAACTGCACAGTTGTCTGAATATATTATACACATCAAACTTTACAATGAAAGGTTTTGTAACTTTTTAAGGCTTAGCTTCTTGACAAGCTTAAAGCCTAAATTAAACACCATCCATTTATTACACTCTGTAATGTGGTCAGAATAAGAGAGAGAGAGAGAGTACATAAATTATTTGGAGTGTCAGCACATAAAAAGTTAGAGCTATAAATGGTGTATGGAGTGCCACCTTACTACTTCCTGACGCACGGTCAGATGTCCTGTTAGCTAGGAACAGAAAGTCATGGTCAGGTATGGGCACAAAATAAATGCAAAAGTCTGAGAAATGTATATATACATAAGCAGCTGTCCTGCTCTCTGTCACCACTATAAAATACAGCATCTCTCTCTAATTCTCTTGGCCAAACTTTTACTTTTCTTCTTCCCGTTCTTCTCTTTGCTGTCCTCCATTTTCCTCGCCCGGATCTCTCGCATCAGGTCAAAGAACACCTGTTAAAGAAAACATAAAAAGGAGAGGTTCACGATTATGTTTGTACATTTACACCACGCTACTCCTACTTTTCAACCCTTAAAACAGAGACTTTTTATACAGACAGCTGCCCTAAAAAAGGCATTACCAGCACCTCATGTATGAACAAACATACACAAAGTATTTTTAATCTTCAACTCACACTGAGGATGAATACGCTCATAACATTTTTTCAATTTTGTAGCTTGATTGTGGACTTTCCTGCAACTGTCTGCAACTGTTTTTAGCTTTGGTCATTTTAAACAGCATTTTTACTTATTTGTTCATCTTTTCTGTTATCTGTATTTTGAATTTGTATTTCTGTACTGTGTGTAAATGTACTCGTCATCACTGTATATGAGGGAAACCTCAGTGCCTTACGAGTTTAAATAAAGTGTATATAATTCAGGGATACAATATATTTTTACAAAAGGCACCTTTTAGGTTTGCACTTCATTAATCTCAGTAACAAAATGAATCTGTTTTGTTTGTTCTTGTTTTTAACAATAAAAAAAAATTAAAGCATTTTTTTTTAATTATTCCTTTGTGTAATCTTTTGTAGTTTGTTTTTTAGGAAAAAATCGTAAATTGGGTGTGTTGTGAAAAGATTAGAGGTATTATTTGTAGGCCTTTATTGCCTCTCTACATCTCTACAAGCAGATGTGCAGTTAATGCTGCTACTGGCTACATGTGCAGGAGGACAGCTATTCCCCTGTCCTGCAGCGTTATCAGCCCTACATGAAGCGCTGGTCATGTGATAAACCATTTTGGCTTTTTTGTTGAGAAAAGTGTGAGAAAATGCTGCAATTGTTGTCGTCCATACAATTTAGATATCAGTTCAGTTTGACTTAATACTTTGTTGGTCAGTCTGTGGGTTTGACTCTCATTGTGGAGAAATAAAAAGACTGAAGTGAGAGGAACAGACTGAGAATCTCTTATTTGACAAAAAATGTTTTGATTCAATTTAAGTTTGTGGACACAAAAATGCAGTTCAACAGTTAAATCTCAATATATTGTATTGCAATACTCACCATATCTCAAAATGCTTAAAATCGCAATAATATCATATTGTGACTCAAGTATCGGGATAAAATCGTATCGTGGGACCTCTGCTGATTCACACCTCTAGAAAACAGATTTTTTTTCTTCTAAAAAACGTTTATTTGTAATGAAAACCCAGTCGTACTGACGTAGCCGTAGCGGCTGACACTAACCTTGTCAACATTGGCACGGGTTTTGGCAGAAGTCTCCACGTAGCACACGCCCCACTGCTCCGCACGTGCCTTTGCCTCGTCTGCGCTAACCTGCCGTCGGTCGTCCAAATCTGACTTGTTACCTACCAAAAGAAAGGGCACATTCTCGTCCTCCTTCACTCGCAGAATCTGCTCTCTGCAAAAACAAAAAAAAACTGTCATTCAGCCATGAATTATGTAAATAAAAACAATACACTTGCTAAAGTGGCTGCATAAAAACGGTAGAAAATACAGTGGCCTTTAATGATGTTGTAGAATTTCTAAACAGCATACACTGTTTATGCATTTCAGCCAGGGAGGAATGCCTAATGGTCACTGTCATTAAATCGTAATGGATGGAAAACTGTCTCGTTAAAATATTGTGTGCTACTGGACCTGAAGTCGACTGTTGCTGCAAATGATTCCAGTTCTGTGATGGAAAATACACAGAGGAAACCCTCGCCGCTGCGGAAGTAGTTATCTCGAATGGCTGCATAGTCCTCTTGTCCAGCTGTGTCAAGGATGTCGATCTGTACCTCCTCTCCGTCCAGCACCACTTTCTTCCTGTAACTGTCTGCTTTGGTGGGCTCATAGTCTTCAACAAACTGTGATAGGGGAAAATGTTGTGGTTATCCATTATGCAAATGGAGAATTGTCCTACCTCAACAACTCGTGATTTTTATTTGATTGTTATGATGCACGTTGCTCACCTCATCATACATGAACTGAAGCGTGAGGGCTGATTTCCCAACTCCACCACTGCCCACCATTATCACTTTGTGAAGGGCTAGAGAGTTCTGCCCTTTTGGCTTAGCAGCTGCCATGGCTCTGTGTACTGAGAGATCCGAGTGTCAAAGGTAGAAAGTTCAAGGCGGAGCTGGAGGTGGAGGGAAGGATTGTGAAATGAAGACCGTAAAATCCAGCTGCAACAAGGGGCCAAATGATAATTCCTGGGGAGAAAAAAAAGAAAAAGAAAGAAGACATCCTTAGATATTTCATCATCATTTCCGAGGCTCTGGATTCCATTTCTGCTGTTAAATTGCAAAGCCATCATTGTGTCTCATAGCAGTAAAATAAAACTAGGAGAAACTGCCATTACACCATAAACGTAGTGCAGAAGATTATTCTCTGCACCTGGTTAAGACTACAGTGAGATAAAATGTGGTAATTACCTCACTGGCACCAGACTGATGCATTAGAAACTGTTTTATAATCAGTATCTTTCATTATTATTCCACCCTGCAGCTATGTGTCTGCAGGAAGATTATATGTCCCTTAAAGTAGCTATAGTGGATACTGTTCCTTTACTTTTTCTTGGCAAGGAAAAATATTTAATTGCTGAGAAAATAATAGCAACATGTCCCCATACACCATGTAGTTATTATGTGGGTGAATTAAACAAAAATATCTGCATGAACATTAAAGTTTAAGAAAAAAGGTCCCCCAGAAATGTGCATTCATCACATTTAATCTTATAGATCAGCAAAATGACAAAATTAGAAGCTACCTCATGAATGTAAATGCTATTTTGCAGCCAACCTTCACATGCTGGATATCAGACTAATCGATTAGTGTAACTAAAAATGTATAGTAGTAGTGAAATTCAAAGAATCAATTTAGTCAGTTTTTCAGCAAAGAATCCTAACACTTTCAGTTTCCATGTCTCTTAAATGTGAGAAGTTTATACTATCCTGTGTACATAATAATATACAAAATAGCTTTTTTGTATAGATTTTTGATAAAACAAAGTATAAGACAACACCTTGGGGTCGGCAGGTTTCACAGTGCATGTTTCACTGTTTTCTGACATAATATTTCCAAAACAAACAGTAGAGATAATCAGCCGGTAACACTAACAAAAATAAGCATTAGTTGCAGCCCTAACAACCACGTCATTTGCAAACCTGTAAATACTGCTTGAGGCATTCTTTGAGAAAACCTAACAACCTCAATGATAAATAGTAAACTTAACTATTGTACATCATGACAAACACTTAGCAAATTCCACTAACCCAAGAAGAACCTGTGAAACTCACTTACCAAAGAAATATAACTTTTTTAAAAGGTTCTGAGTAACATCTGGCAGTATTTTCCAAACTTTGACAGGACTGGATAAAATCTGACATATGCCAAAGCCATTTAGTGGTTACTTTCCCATACGGGATGGTCCAAAAAAGACTATGTGAATACCATGAAGTGTGTGTTAATGCTCTTTTCCTATCATAGGCCTGCACAAAAACTCTGGGGATCGGGGATAAAGATGGGAAGGCAGCCAATAGGTCATTATCCAAATTAACAAAAGGGGTGTATGCACTTTAAGTCAATATTAAGATTTAGTGCAGGAGGCTATGTACTTTTACTTAAAACCATTTAAAAGCCCCACAGTAGGTAAATATATCTTGTAACAAACAGTTTGTAGTGGGTTTGCTAACCCATATACCGTCACACTGTTAAAATAATCGCCTGAGTCATTTTTTGTCAAAATTGGGGTTTTTTGCCTAAATCATCTCCTCATGACGCCGGCCACCTGTAGTAAAATCACCTACATCCTCAGTTGATCAGATCATGTGATTTTACCCCTTCAAGATAATGGCCTATGTCAAGTGTGTGACTTAAGCGGATTTATTATGCCTAAGTCAAAATAAAATGTGACTTAGACATTTTTTTGAACATGCCTTTGCGACTTAAGCAAGATATGGTAACACTTTATTTTGAAGGTGTCTACATAAGAGTGACACGAGTGTGTCATAAACATGACATGGGATGTGTCATGAACATTAATGACACTTTGAAGTAACATTAATGTTCATGATACTTGTCATGTCATGTTTCTGACAGGCTTGTGTGTCTCTTATGTAGACACCTTCAAAATAAAGTGTTAATATATCTTGCTTAAGTCACAAAGGCATGTTCAAAAAATTGCCTAAGTCATTTATTTCTCTTAAGTTACTTAATTTACACACAGTGTTATTACTATGCCAATAGCCATCCTTCGTTACATCCTTTTTGAGTGAAATGATCAATAAATGTCATATGTTACACTTCTGGTGAAGTTTTTTGTGTTTTCTGCAAAACTTGAAAAAATGAGTTAGGCGATTATTTTAACAGGGTGACGAAATGTTAGGCAAGTTAACTAACGTTTACAATAACAAAAACAAGTATGACCTCATAATCAGGCGTAACTGTAATTAGGTGTGTCATCTTAACCGCTAAACACGTTCATGAAATTGACTCAATAACGTTAATAACAACAATACAACAAGATGGTTTATACTGTTAGCTGACAAAGCCACAATCTCTCCTTGAGATAATAGATTGAGATTGAGATAATAAATAACACTGCGCAATCCTCTAATAATCATGTTAACTTATTAACATGTCAACAGCAGGTAAACTAGCTAGCAGGTTGACTACAGTGGAGCGACGTGGCTAACAGGCTAACTAACCAACCCGAGCAGGTTAACGCCACCTGGGCGTTAATTAATTGACATGAGAGGGAAGTTCAACATGAAGATAGCTGCTCATATGAACAGACAACCCCCTTAAAAAAGCACATAAGCAGCAACAGATGTTCGGTCGATCCTCGCTAGCCACAGCTAGGGTCATGCAAAAAAAGGGCTAGCAAGCGATAACAAGCAGCTAATCACAACTAAATGATGCAGCGTTTTAAAAAATAAAAGAGAGCGAACATGAGCAGCAGAAAGCGTTAAAACAGCAGTATTTATGTGACTGACGTGACCTACCGGGAAATTAAAGAGTATTCACCTCGGTACGATGTTTCACGGAGGTTGAATTATGGTGGCAAGATGAGAAGACTCAGCTAGCTACTTGTTAGCTCATGGCTAGCTCTCGTGCTAACTCCGGAGACTTAGCAGCAGACCGATGCACGTCCTCCTGTGGGCTTGGCTCCGTCTGACAACGCCCGCCCGCCTGGGACAACCAGTCTGGTTCACTTTTTGTCTAAATGTAACATCCATTTGTCAATAAAAAAAACATAGCATGCCACTTATGAATAATAATATATTTTTCTGATTTATTTATGTTCCCGTTTGGACATGAAATACAGATTAGGGGTTAGTGGAGTGAACATGGATAATTGATTAATTGGATAATCCGCATAAATGTTGGCACGTTTGTTCAACTGGAGACCCTTTGTCAAGTCAGCAAGAGTGATAAGCGCTCAGGAGCCAGGTAATGTTGGCCTAAAGTTTTTGTATTTTATTTTCAGGCGAGACACCACATGCAAAATTGTTTTTTTTTTCTCAAGAGATTATAGGCTTTGCTTTCCTTTCAGATTAGTGGAAAGAAAACCTCCAAAGTACAAATTTAGGTGTTTATTTTGCTGCATTTCGCCGATTTGCGTCTGTAGATTTCTCCTAAATTGACCAAAAGTTTGCATTAGATCAAGCATTATTTGCCTTTTTTTGCACAAAATTTAAGAAACAAACAAAGAAAAGAATACAATTAAGGTTGAGTAATCAACGGGTTACATGGTGCTATCTATTTGTTAATTTATTTATTTGTTGCTCTTTTCTCATCTCTAGTGTCTTGCATAATGTACAAAACTTTGCAGTAGATGTCTTTAAATGCCCTTTTCCTAAAATCAGTTATTATTTTTTCAGAGGTTTGATCAGGTAAAATTCTTGTATTGCAAAATAAGAATTGTCTTAATGTAGCCTAAATTAAAAAAAAAAAAAAAAAAAAAAACTGGGGAAGGTTCATTGTATCTTAAAAAACTAAAAAACTCCCCTCCCCTAAAATAAATAAAAAATATCACAAAAATACAGAAATCGAAAAAAATGCAATAATAAATTTAAGCTTTCAGATGCTGATTTAATATTCTTACTGTTAGGTGTTTTATTTTCTCCTTCTGTAGGCCTTAATTATGAAGTCCATAATCTCTGAGCTGCACTTGAAGTTTGCAGAAAAGACATGGAATGAAACCTTTCAGCTTGTCCGAAGATGCATGGTAAGACAAAGTCCAGTAAACGTTACGTCTGTCTTCATCACCTTGTTAGTTTTCCCACCCCCCCACCCCCTCTTTTTTTTTTTTTAACATACCACAGTGCTAATCGTGGAGATCACACACAATTCCCACTGGGTTATTTGAAGATATGCCCCTTTATTATTGCTATGCAGGGATAAGTGATGGTTGCCTAAATAAAATTATGATGTTATGAGACTTGTTACTGGATGGCTTCTCTAATATGATGATGTGCTGCAAATCAGGAACTGGTGTGGTCATGCACTGAGAGTGAGATCATCTGTCCTGGAACACACGAGTCTTTGTTGAATCAGTTAGTGCGTTGACGGTTAGTTGTTTTTTAACTTGCCTTCGAGGCCTGAGCTTTGTTCCTGGTATGTTTTTGCCACTGCCCTGCTGGGTAAAACAATCACTATCTGTTCATTGCAGGATGCATCACTTGCAGATGTTTATCATTTTACAAGTTTAGGGCCAAACATGCAAAGCTTCATAGATGCTGGTGTCTTTTGCTCAACAAAAAGGCTGCTCTCAAGTGATTTTAGCACTGCTGTACTGACTATGAGAGGGTGTGTTAGTTTTCTTTAGATCCATCATGGGTGGAGCTGCAGGACAGATAATACTTTTGGATTAATACAAAGTGGAGCTTGGCAGTGGTCAGTCTCTGGAGCCTCGTAAAGAAACTTGATTACTTGGTGGTCTGAAGTGTTGTGTGGTCCAAAGGGATCAGGCAGCTGGGGATAGTCATACAGTTTCCTGCCAGGAGTGATGCTCAAGAGGACTTTTATAGCACCAAGATTCTCAAAAACAATGCAATGCTCGCTGTATTTTCACAGGCAGCCTCTGTGGCTTTTAAAAACATACCCATCCCAAAGTGCAAAGCATCCAAATGTCAACATTCCCCTCTGCCATGGTGTCATAGGATGGGCTGGGAGGACCAAACACTGTTTACACAAGGATGACTTCGCCACACAACTGCTCCATTGTGTTTTCTTTTTCTTTCCTTTGTCCCCCAATAGGACAAACCCAAAGATGAATCCATTCCCTGTAAGCTGCTGGTTAGATCACTGGAAAGGCTCCAGGAAGTGTTTAATGGTATGATTCTGTATCTAATGGAATGCCATTTAAGTTAAAATAATATAAATACATTTGCCAATGAAATACATGTATATCTTAGATCCTGAAATGAATAAATGAGGTAATAGATACACAAATGCATTTATTTATTTAATAAATAAAAAGGGCTATGAAATAAGCCATGAAGTAAATAAATTGGGCAATAAATATGTAAGTAAATTTACCTTTTAAATAAATTAATGTCTATAAAATAACCCTGAAATAAATGAATGAGACAATAAATATAAGAATTCAATTTCTTATTTAATTAGTAAATATGGCTATAAAATAAATCCTGCAATAAATAAAGGAGTCAACAATATATAAATACATTTGGCTATTAGATAAATAAATAAACATAGAATAAAATAAATATGCCTATAAATTAAATCCTGAAATAAATAAATGAGACAATAAATATATTCATTCATTTTCCTATTTAATTAATATATATGGCTATAAAATAAATCCTGGAATAAAGTAGCCAAAATGTATATTAATTTGCCTATAAATAAACATAGAATTAAATAAATATTGCTATTAAATTAATTAATTAATTAATTAATTAATAAATGAGGCAATGAATAGATACATTTGCATATAAAAAATAACATGGCTATGAAATAATGGAATTAATACATGTGGCAATAAATATATAAATAAATTTGCCTATTAATTAAATAAATATGGCTACGAACATAATCCTGAAATAAATTAATAAAACAAAGAATACACAAATATATAAATAAGTACACACACTTTAATAAATGTTAATTTTTATTTTAAGGGAAAACATTTTTTAATAATTCCAAATGTCTTTACTTCAGCAGCTTCCATATTATACAGTATGACCTTCCACAGTATGTATTAGTACATGTGACTGAGTTTGTCTCTGTGTGTTTCAGTGTCCTCCATGAAGACCATGAGGTCTCGTCTGGAAGTGATTGCCAAACAACAAGGGTAGAGTTGCGATATTTGACTTTAAAGCCCTACAATAACTTTTTTATTGGTTTAATGCTCTTTAATGACCATTATAGAGCTTAATTTCTCCAGTAATAAAATATTTAGTGGCACAAATTTCCTCCCATATTCCCGCTCTGTCCTCCCTAGAATGGGTTTCCACATTACTGAGGCCACATGCTACCTGACGGCTGATCTGTTCTACCTGGAGGTGGTGTTGCTGCCGTGTGGCGGGGTGGAGGAGGTAAAAGTGGCTCCACACGGAGGCTCCCCTGCTGTAAGTGGACACTGCCGTTCAAATTACTCCCCTTCGCTCTGCGTGATAATAAAATTAAATTGTCTTGCAGCCCAGTGAGTGCTTTCTACAGCTGCTGAGGTAAGCACTGGAGCGATGGTAAATTTTAACGCTGACATTTTGCTTGCGAGCTGCAGATGACGCCGTTATAAAAGAGATTACTAAAAGATGAATGGTTTTAGATGCTGATTGTACTGTTTCTACACAGGTCAAAACATTTTGCTGAGTTCTCCATGAAGTTGGCAGGCCTCTTCACCCAGTACAACGTCCCTGGAGACAAGTAATTCCTCTTAAAATATTATTCAATCATTAAAACTTTTGGCCTCTGGCAATCATTTAGTTTTTATCTGCATTGGTCTTTTTTCATTTGTTTCAGTGAAGTCAAATTGAAATTACTTGCCTCTCTGCAATGCCTTGTGAAAGACTTGGAGCAAATCTCACATTTGCCGAGGTAAGTGACGGAAGATCAGATAGAAACTTTATTCTGGGGAAAAACTGTTGTGCAGCTGTACAAAGTCGGAAATGGTGCAAATGTATAGAGTTTGATTAAGAAAAAGAATATCGGTAAGATGCAAAAACAAATGTTCTGATGCCAGAAATGTAAACAGGTTAATGACCAAAAACTTTTGTGCAATAAGTGCTGCAGCGACTAGTCGGATCAGGCTGTTGTCATTCACTGTTTGTACATACATTATGAAAAATAATGCACTCTAATTCAAAGATAACACGCTCATCATGAGCTCGGAGGTGCAACTTTTTCGCCCCATACTGAAATTTGTTTGGCGCCGACCCCTAGTGGCAATAGTAATTATGACAGGAGCAAAGGATTTTAAGGGGATGCAGTATAAGGAACAGAAAGATCCATTTAGGGAAAGTGAGCATCAATTTCTGTATGTAAATACATCATAGTCTTTGTTGATCTATGTCACCTACATAACTACATCCAGTAGTTATGTGCAGAAGTCTTTTTTTTTTGTTTTTTAACCAAACCTCGATCTTATTCCAGGCTATAATCAAATTGTTGCCTAAACAAAACAATTGTAGATGTAGCAGCCTTTTTTTCAGTTTTTATGTCTCCAATGTTTGTGCTTTTTTATTTTAGTAGTTGTGCTGCAAATGTGATGTTTATATTCTTGTCTTTATGAGATGATCTGGTTGCAATACATTTCCCAATTGGGGATTAATAAAACTTTATAGTTGTAATCTAAAATCTGGATCAGCAGAGTTGTTTTGATTTCAGGGTGCCAAAGGACTCTGACCCCCAAGTGGACATGATTAACAATGGCAGGATTGGGCATCTGATCACTGGAAAAGAAGGTACAAAACCAAGAAGAAAAACACAAGTTATGCATATATATTTTTCTTCAATTAATATTTAATTCATCACTTTAGATTGCCCCCTGTCGATCCAGTTCTATATCCCCCCGAGTGATGAAATAAAACCCACAGATTTACGTAAGATTTTGGCTCCTTGCTTTACAGACCTGTTAAATGTTCGCATGCATATAGGAATATGCCTCATGCATTTATTGTCTTTATCGTAGTTTTTCCTCTTTGTTTTGTAGAAACGACTGATGCAGAGACGTTCATCCAGGCAGCACAGGTGACTGTAGGCGACAGCGATGTGACCCACAAGCTTCAGATGGCGTCTGTGATCCCACTGCCTGCACAGCTGGATCCCCAGGGGTGACATGTTCCCGTTTAATCTCTCACTCAACAGGATACTTTTCACTTTACATCCCACTGTGAATGTGGATGTCACATTGATGAGGTATAACTGCGTCCTGTTGCAGTCAGCCCGTGTTCCTGCCAGTGAGTGAGGCGACACATGAGACTCTGCCTGCCTGCTTTCTGCTCAGACTGCAGCCAGCAATACCAGTGATGTCATCTTTTGTAAACAAGCTCAGCCAAATTACAGGTCAGTGTGCAGATAACAGGTTTAAAGGCTACAGGTGAAGAGGGTAAACCATTTAATTAATAGTTATGGCCATGACACTTACACACTTACACTTGCATTCACCCTCCTGTTATGTTGCAGGTCAAATTAACACATTTCAAAGTTTAAATTATTTTTTTTAAATTGCTAAGTGTTTTTTCGTGATGAAACTTCTTCTGCTTTTAGTTTAATCAACATATAAAATTAATGGTTCATTTCACATATTTGTATGTCGTGTTAACTTAAAAATGTCACTCCATTAAAACAGAAACAAATCAAAATATATAATTTTAAAAAATCAATGTCATGTAAAAGTATTTTATTTTATATTTTGATTTAAATTACATTTACATTTTTTTTTTTTTTTTTTTAAATGAAAAACAAGTAATCCTCATTGAACCATGATCTGTGAGTGGTAAACAACACTATTGCACTAAATATTAATTGAAATGGTCAGTAATGGAATTAATACTGAAATACTCTGTTTATTGGAATTTTTTAGTTTCTGACACTTTTGTATCATTAAACATGCCCCGGGTCAAATTGACGCAAGAACATTGGGTCAAGAACAACAGCTGTTCCTGAGAAACGAACATAACTGGAGAGTTAAGATAATTTAAAAAAAAATGTATATTATTAGATATGTGCTAATTTGCAAAACAGAAATCTAAACATTAAATAAAGCCAGGTTCAAAATTATTGTTTTTTTATTTTGTTAACATATTACATTCAAAGGTTTTAACAGAGGTAATGTTGCAATCTCTTTTTATTACTCCAGAAATTTGGTATTTGAATTTTTATCTCGAACATGTAAAAGATTATCATACAAACAAGGAGAAAAAACATGAAAAGAAAGTAACAGTTTCAAACATTGAAAAGCTTAATACAGAAAAAATAATAAAACACTGAGTAAATCATCTAACATGTCCGAAAAGGAGTGGGAAGAAGTGCAAACTTAAATCAAAGTTCTGCCATAAAAACACATTTTTTCAAAACGCATGTTTGGTATTAAAATGTTCTATAAAAGCGATAAAAGATACACACACACTTAACTTTTCAGTTTTATTCCCATCTGTATTCTGAAGGTTTTGGTCATGTAAGTGCTACTAAAGTGGAGATTTCTGGCTCAGATTATGGGAAGAAAACGTTTTTTTTTTTTTTTTTTTTAAATGGCCTTTACAGATGTGTCTTATAAAATTCCATATATTTTGCAAAACACGACAGGTGAATAGAGTAAAATAATTAACTTTTTATAGTTAATTATATATATAACTTTTTATATATATATATATAATATATAAAAAAAACATGGAACCTTCCCAGTTGATTATATACATTAAGACAGTTATTTTTTGTATTACAAGTTTTCTGAAATGTTATGTTTAAATATGCAAATGAGCCATGTTTAATGCTAACTTTTGGTACATTATGGAGAAATCTACTGACGCTGATAAACAAGAAGACAAGTTATGGTAGCAAAACAGCCCAAAATCTCAAACTTGACCAATGCATAAAAAGTGCATGTAGTGTCACGCTTTAAAAATTCTTTATTTGAATATAAAGTCAACAAGCACGACCCGATCATCATATGCTCTCCTGCTCCCTCTGTGTGATATTTCATAGATGTGGCCATACCAGATGTTGACCTGCAGTGGGCACCCTTACCCAAGCTTCTGATGAGACGTTCAAGTGCACACAGCCACAGGGAGACATTAGATGAGCAGGATGCTATTTCCACAGTGGTATGTGTCAACACCACACAGTTAACCGGGTTCATCTCAAGCTAAATTATGACACAAGCTTTCGATGTACTGTATGATTCAGCACTTTTTCTCCGTCCAGCCTCTTCCTGGTGGCGTGATGCACAGTTATATCCTCCCTGGAGCTGCATGGGAGGCGCCTGCCCAGAGAGGGACTGTAGTGGACAGGGTTCCCTTCACCCTGCCTGCACATGTCCCGGCCCTGCTGGAGCTGCTTCGTCATCAGTGCGTCATCAACGCCCTGCTGACGAGCTGCGTCGCCGCTCCTCAGTGTGCCAGGACAGGTAGGAGACATTTTTAAATCACAGGTTTGGTTAAAATGGAAGGTCATCCATGCATTAAAAATCTAAGAAAATGAAATTAGTGAGTTATGTTATTGTTTTAATGATGGATTCTGCTTTCAGGTTCGGCTTGTGACCGACACTTTGAAGTCCTGCCGGAGTCTGAGAGCAGCTTTTCTGTGACCTTCCATCGACCTGACACCGACTCCCTCGCTGTTTGTAAGCACTTTAGAATCTACGCCAAAGGCCTTTTTATCTGATTGGTCTTTTGTTCTTTGGCAGATAAATCTGCAGGGGTGGAGGAAGGTAATAAAAGTAGAAATATGTCCCCTGTAACTGTTAGATATTACAGTATAATATAATTATTTCTCGTGCAATAATATAAAAGCAGGATTTTACTGGCATTGTTGGGTGAGGTGGAGCTCAGTTTGAAGTAAAAAATATTTTCATTACGAATTAATCACGATTATACAGAGCCAGAAGTTACACCTCCTGTTTCTCTTGCCAACCAAGGGAAAATAAATCAAAAGAATTAAAAAATATTAGGAAAATAGAAAAATAAAGAAAATCCTTTCATTTATGAAGCTGAAACCTTTTTTTTTTTTTTGCTTTTTTTTTTTCATTCAAAATAAAATTATCAATGTTGCCAATCATTTTTTTGACAGTCAACTAATCATTTTTAGCCGTTCTTGTAAAAATATATAAATAATTGTAGGGAAATAGATATTGGAATTATTAAAAAAAATCCCCCCCAAGTCCTTTAATTTGTGAAGCTGAAACCATGAAATATAATATTTTTTAATGAAAAATTACTTAATAAAAATAGTTGCCAATTTTTTTTCAGGATTGTAGTGAATTATGTATTGGTGTAGAAGTACAGAATGGCAAAGAAAAAAGACTCAAGTAAAGTACCTTAAGTGCAGAATTAGTTAATGTACTTAGTTACATTCCACCACTGGAAATCTTACTTTTATTAATTTTTTTTGCCCACAGTACTGGTGAATGTACCGGATCCTCATCAGATTACCTGCACTCTGTTCGGAGCAGGAATAGGGAATGCTTCTATGGATGAACACCTTTCAGCTGTCATGCAGAGGTATGACTTCATGACTTACATCTTCATTTCATACAGTTTAACAGGATGCAGGAGGATAATGGCTCAGGGTTTCCCTTATGAGTACATGTTGCATCATGAGGAAAATTGACTTTAACATCAGATCAGTACTTTAACCCATTTAGGCCTAAAATGCCTGTAAAACCTAGCCTGGCTAACACCAGACCAAATCTCATTGGAGATTAGGTCTGGACACCTTCAATGCTTTTCTCCGTAGAGGAGGTGTGGTTTACGATCCTCCAGAGCCGTTTATTGGACGCTTAGAATGTCTATCAAAGTGTCTGTAGGTAGCTCTTAGCCAATCAGATCAGTTATACCAGATGACGTAGTAGAGCAACAGAGATGGATGTTTGTTGTGTGTGTGTCTGTGAGAGAGTGTTGTTTGCTGCAAGATTATTTATTTTCACGCTTTATTCCCCCTCATGTCATTCTGCCACACACATCCACTGATTTTATGGGCAACAAACAAACAACAAGAGATCACCAGTGGTGACCAGCGGTCTCGGCAGCGCCGAGCCGCCGAGACCGCTAATAGCCCCGCTACCGGTGATCTCGCTACCAGCCGGGGGACAGCGGAGCCGCCGAGAGACCTTTCGCCTTTCAACTTTCGCTCTAAACTATTTAAAACACCGTCTACAGCTAAAGAGAGTTTCGCGTCTGCAGCAGCCATTTTGGATCCGGAAAGCTTCCAAGTGCCGAGTAGTACGCGTCATCGTCTCACCGTCCCTCCCCGCTCTGTGATTGGATCCTTAAAACAGGGCTAAGATCTCCCTCAAGTTTCCAGACCCCGCCGCAGTTTGAAATTAAATTAGAGCGCGCAAGGCAGTCTGGGTATACCCAGGCTATGTAAAACCTATATTTGAGAGCTTATACATGTGGCTTTTATAAGAAGTTGAGTTTATTTGTCCAAACCTTCAATAAAGTTTTTTTTTTTGTTTTTTTTTAAATCAACGTGTTGCATTGTGACACTCCCACATGTATTCTGATGCATTTCATTGGCCAAGTGACCGAAAATAGGTGGAAAAAACTACAAATACTACAAAACGACGTATCCGATTTCCCGGCTTAAATGGGTTAAAAAATGTGCCAAACTCTCCATCTTTGCATTCTGTCCACTCAGGTCCATGTCGGTTCCTGTCACCATGAGGACGCTGTACAGCAAGCTGGAGGAGCTCACCTCTGCTCCACTTTCTCCCAGCCGCCCGGCCGCCACAAAGGCCGAAAATGACCACTCATCTCCCTCGAGCACCGCCGCGACCGACACCAACGGCGCCTCGACCATGATCCCCCAGAGTTCAGCCGTGCCAGAGGACGGCTTCAGTGTTTCTGGTTCGGCCTGCTATGGCATGTCTGTAGCCAAATCTGAGCTGCTTCCTGAAATAAACACAAGTCCTGCTGTCAACCCTTATCCATTCCCTGCTGTGGGTGTGTTCTCAAACTGGATGAGCAGTAACGGCCAGCTGTCAGAGCTGATCTGAAACCGCATGTTTGTTTACATGACTCATGTCGTTTTTTAAACTTCAATAAATATTTTGGTAAAGTTTTTTTCCCACCTAACATGTCATGTGTAACTTATATATTTTTTTTATGTCAGCTTAAGATGCTGTGAAACTGCAGCAGTTTGTCTTTGCAAAAAAAAAAAGAAGCTAGATTTAACATCCTGTGACTGGATGTTTTCCCTTGATCTAAAGAAGTTGGGACGCATGCACCAGGTAGAATGCATCAAATGCAATAAATAAAAGTTTAGTTTGAATATTAAATACATTTGCACTGTATTCAATTGAATTTAGGCTCTGTATTCTGTTTTTGTTACGTTTTTGACAGCGTCCTAAATTTTTTGGAAGTTGTACCAAATGCTTCTTGGAGCCTGAATGTTTAAACAATAATACGATACTTTCTGACGCTGTTGATAAATTAATCTGAAGAGTTTTATGTCCCAGTGTCCCCAAAATATCTCCAATATTCCAACTATAACAAAGCTACTTGGTCTTTCCTCAGGATAAGATATTTCCAAAAGTATCTCCAGAATTTAACTTGTTTTTGTAAGTGACTTTTAACTTTAACAATGGCAGAAAAAATATCAAAATGAGGGTAATTCTGAAGTATAAGTAGTCCCTTGGGCTGATTTTGCTCCGTGTATGATCACATCCATCTCCTGCAGAAAGCTGAAGTGTTTCTCGCGATGCATTCCAGTGTGGCAGAGATTGCTGCCTGTAAAGGTTTGAGGTTTGGCATTTGACCTCACTCAGACAGCCAAGGGCTGGGTTGATTGGTACCATGTGAGCCAATCAAACATTGTTAAAGTGCATTCTTGACGGTTTGTAAGAACAAAGTAGAGATCAACACAATCAGAATAACAAACTGCTGGATGCATAAATGATATCAAGGGCAGGGCTCGATTTGTGATCTACATAAAATATTACAGATGTGTCATGACTTCTAGCCCTCTTAGTCATTTTTTCCCCTTTTTAAAATAAAATTTCAGCACAATAAATAAATGGCAGTAAGGGTGAAGGGTGTAGGAGTTTAATACCTTTGTGGAATGGAAACTTACTTCCTATGTGCCAGCCAGGACAGCTGCCAATAAAACACACACACACACACACATACGTATATGTATATATATATATATATATTATCAGACATTTTTGCCATGTAAGGAAGAGAAGCAAAATATGCATCATAAAGCTCCATGAAGAAAAAATAACTGCACTTTTAAAGAAAAGCAAAAAATATTGTGCAGTTCCTTGGATCTGTAGATTTGTCCATATAGCTAAAACTAGCATTATTAGAGTTTACCAGGTTTATACCAGACTCCATTCATAAATCTTCAGATTTTGAATGTGCTGAAATGGAGCTAGAAGAAACATTTTACTTTATATTCCCTACTTTTTTTTATACTTTTTCATCGACAATTAAATGAATAAACAAGTAGACCTTTGTTATATATTTCGTTGAGTCATATTATCCCAACAATTTTCCCAACAATTTTCAAACCAAATTAGTCATTTGGGCATGAGTCAGCATTGTGGTTTTCTGCCAGAAGTTGCCATAAATTTACTTTTTGTCCAGTTTTAAGCTGCATTTTTATGATTTTAGTCTTTTTTAACTATATATTTTAAGCGGATGAAGGAATTTGGTCATGTGATGTCTGTCGGTGTCCTCTTTATAGTAAAATATTTAAGGTTGAAGCAAAAAAACACTTACAACCACTTCTCTAGACACATTTTCTCCACTAATGTTATTTTTATTCTGTGTCCAGCTTCAGTTAAAGGTATTTACATTGTGTTATCTATAATGGAAGAAATCTGACCCTGTGACCTTTTAGGAATTTGATCAACTGGATTAGAT